>NW_027555625.1:136775469-137120469 GCF_003287225.1 Phascolarctos cinereus | reverse complement strand
TGGCACCAGGGATAGAACGCAGGGTCTAGAGTCAAGAAAAACCTCAGTTCAAATCCAGCCTCAGACACTCACTAGCTGTGTGACCCTGGGCAAGTCACTTAACTTGTCTGCCTCAGTTTCCTCATCCATAAAATGGAGATAACAACAGTACCTACCTCCCAAGGCTGCCAAGAGAATAAAATAACATAATATATTAGTAGGCACTTTGTAAACCTTAAAGCACTCCATAAATGCCAGCTATTATTATACAAATTCAGTAAATAGAAGACACATTGACAGAAAGTTTTAGGCAGTGTGGGCATAAAGACAATAATTGACACCGATGGAAATAGGTGAAATCTCCAAGGGACTGAGTTTAGAAAAAGCAAAGTGACAAGACAAAGTGTCCCACACTTAGAAGATGAGAGAAAGCAAGGTGAACCATTGAAAGAAAATGATTAGAGAACCAGGAAAAAGCAGTGACACAAGCCTAGGCAGTAATGAAGACCAAGACAGGAGTGGTTAACAGTATCAGTGATCCTGCAAAAAGTTCAAGGCCAGGCATGGATAAAAAGAACACTGCATCTCCTAAGCTGCCTTCGGTCCTTCTTGTGAGATAGTTCCTCGGGGCCCTAAAATCAGCAAGCAGCCAGAATTTCAACCATGACTTTACCTACCCAATAAATAACACATTTCACTGATGCACCAATGTGTTAACAGACTGTATTCCTCTTTAGAGAGTTCTCTATGCATGTAGCTATAGACACTACAATAGGCTTATTTGGAAGGCCTCAAGGACACAAAAACTCTAATTTTACCAAGTTTACTCAAAACAACCAAAAACAAACTTCTGGCAAAAACCAATACTAACAGTCATTCCCTTGATGAAGCCATATTACTCTTCATCAACATCCTAATTGAAAAAGTGATAGCTCTCCATGGGTGTTTCATACACCATTAACTGCTGATAAAGCCATTCATCAAGATAGTCTGACAACAGAGTACTGTGTACTCACAGAGATATTAATTAACCAATTTTCCACTGATAAGACACCCTCAACGGCACAGCTTAATGAAATGGCCCATGTACAACCATCAGCCGGCCATTAAAAGAAGAGCTGGCCATTCTGACAGGTACATACGGTATTAACCTTATTTCTAGAGCTTTGTGAATTATGCAATAGGAATCTTCTCTTCTAATTCATGGAAGATGAAAGGCAGAGAGAGAGAGACAGATAGATAGAGAAATTGCAGCTTTTTCTTTCAGATTTTTTTTTGTAAGCCATCTATTGTCTACCCCAGTGCTTCTTAAAGAAGTGCTGATTAGGGGTCCTGAGTGGAAAAAGTTTAAGAAGTCCAAGACTCTAAGCTATGGTATTTTTTACCTGTAATCCTATGATTTTAAATAAATAAATAAATTGGCAGAGATGCCACTTACTTAAAATTGAACATTTCTAGACCTTTCATATTGTCTCATACACTAAAAGACTTACTTTAAAATATTACTATTAATAAAGTTACTTTTAAACCTCATATGAATGTTTCATCAGAGCGTGAATACCTGGTGGTCATGCGGAGGGTAACCCAGGTCTTAAAGTTCATGTCAAAGGAAAAGCACAAATTCTGACAGGCCCTACACCTAGCTGAAAAGATGTGGAATATGGGCCTGGCAGTGAGCTCCAAGGACTGAAGATCACTCAAGGTAAGCTTAAGGAGGCCTATCACCAAAGTGTTTACCATGAGATGATAATTCTTCAATGACCACAACAATAGGGTAAAATACGTCCTTGGCAATGTTAAATAATTCATCTATACCAGGTAATGGAATATGCACACAGATGAAATAATGAGCCTTTAAAAATATATTTTATTTCATTAAATATTTCCCAGTTACACTTAAAATTTTTTTTGACATACATTTTTTAAAATTTTGAGTTTTAAATTTTCTTCCTCCCTACCTCCCAACCCCTTGAGAAAGCAAGCAATATGTCACTTATGCATGCAAAGTCATGCAAAACACATTTCCATATTAGCCATGTTGCAAAAGAAAATATATTTAAAAAACAAGAAAAACAATGTGAAAAAATGCTTCAATCTATACTCACGAGTCTTTGAATTAAAGAAGTAGCACTGTATATATTTACAAAGAGTTCAAAATCGTATTCTTTAGTAAACCAGGATGAGTAAATTCTTCTCTAAAATAAACATGCTTACCTGTATTAAAGGTAACTGTGTTAGGACATCAGAGTCTCATCTAGACAGATACCTCTTAAGAGACATCAAGTGGTACCTCCAAGTGTTTATTCTAGAACTGGCTTGTCCTAATTCAGCTAAGAAAAATGCTAGCAGTGAAGAACCCACACGGTACAGGACAAGAGAACTGAGTCGTCTGTGGAGTCTTAATACTTACTCAGTAACTCAAAAGATCCCTGTTCTCAGATCTCAGGATATTCCCACCCCTGAAAATGATCACAAGCCCCACACTTCTTAGTAGATGTTCTCTAATGGACTGCTGAGGCAATCATCACCTGGTGGTCAACTCTACACTTTGAAATTATCTTTGACTATTCCTCCCTCTCTTCCCTTATCCTGTCAATAGACAATTCTTATAGATTCTTCCCTCCTAAAGCAGGTTCTAACACTAGCTGCCCCCCAGGCCTTAGAGTCTCTCCCTCCCCATCTTTGCCTCCTGGCTTTCCTGGCTTCCTTTAGATTTCAGCTAGGTCCTACCTTCTACAAGAATCCTTTCCCAACCCTTCAGAATCCCTCTGAGACTTCCCCCAATTTATCTTGTAGATATCTTGTTTGTACCTTGCTGTTTGGCACATAATATTCATTAATTGATGAATTGTTTGCATGTGGTCCCCCCTTTAGACTGTGAGCTCTGAGAGCTCTGAGGGACTGTCTCTGCCTTTCTCTGTACCTTCAGCTCCCACAGGTATGTTAAGGGCTGTTAAGGGCTGTTAAGGGCTCCCCTGAACTTGTCTTTTTGAGTTCCCATATTTTCCAGAAACACTGGACCCAGTGCATACAGGAGGCCCTAAACGTGTCTAGGATGAAGCCCCATTTCCCCCAGCTCAGATGACATAATTTGTTGTTTTCATCCCAAACTGGACTCCCTATGTGTTCTTGGGAGTCAAGACAGGCACAATCTATGCCAGACTGAGAAATCTGCTTGTGCACCTAGCACCCTGTAGATATGCAGACCTTCCTATCTTCATAGCCTAGCAGTTCCCAAGAGAAAAGAATTAGGCTTTTGCCATAGCCTTACTTTTCCCCTTCTGGAGGGATTTTGTCCTTTTCCCACCTTTACTGCACCTTTCCCCCTCCCACGCCACACCCCTTCCTGTTATCTTCTCCTTCCTTTGTCATGATGTCATAAATATGCAAACTTCTGCATTAATTGTAAACTCTTTGGGTTCCACATGCATGTTCATTTCTCTTGTAATAAACCTTGTTTTCACATAAGTTTCATGATGTTGCAATTGCCAAGTTGATAGGTACCACCATAATACAGACCCTGAGCACCTCATACTTGCACTGTTTCAATGGTCAACCTAACCTCCCTTCCTACAATCTTCATCCCCTCAAATCCAACCTACAGAGCATCCATATTAATCTTCACTTGACACATGTCCTCTCTTGCTCAAGAACGTTCAGGGCCGGGTGAGACCTGCCCGATCTCTCACTCTGCCCACAACAGAGCTCACATTTATAAAGCTCATTGAGTCACCTCCAGGCTCCATCCCAGCAGCACTTTACAAAGGAGTGTTGGAAGTAGCTTTGATAGTCAGAGGAGAAGAAAATGGATAGAAATTAATAGCTTAGTCTCTTTTCAAGTTACAACCAATGCCAAAACAGGAAAATATACACAGTTAATTGAAGTAAAACTAAATTTCAGGGTTTTAATGTGTATAATTTACAATGGATGATAAAGCTGCTAATTGCTACTTTTATCAATGACTGTCCTTTCATGTAGGCTTGTTTATAAGTGAAAACAACACAGCTGGTCATAAAATTTCCATGTGCTCTACCTAACAGGAGCAAAGAGGAGGCATGGCCCTTACCTTCTTTTTCCCTGTGACTAAATCTTATTTTACTAAGCTCTGTAAGAGCTAGAGTTCTGTGTTTCTTGGTGTCCATTTCATTTAGTAACCTGTACAAGAAAGTACTAAGACAGTACAGCTTATGGAAAGAGCCTGGCCTTAAAACCAGGAAGATCTGGGTTCAGGTCCCCTATCTAATCTATATTGCTGTAGGATCCTGGACAAGTCACCTAACCTCTTATTTGCTCTAAGACAGTAACTCAAATACAAATGGAGAAACATTAAACCATATTTAAGGATTCGTACAGGCCACATATTAGCAGTTTATAAAATGAAATATTATCATATTTTTATTTATTTTGTTAAATGTTTCCCAAATACATTGTAATCTAGTTCAGGCTATACTTGGTCATGTTATGGGCCTCTTGAGCGTTTGACTCTGCTGTAAGAAATTCTATAAGATAATCAGTTGCAGGGAATGTACCAACATACCTGGACAGATATACCAAATATACCTCATATTTATATAGGTATATAGGTATATTATATTAAATATCCCTATACTAAATAAATCTAAAGCCCAGTCCATATTACTATCCTTCTCCCAGTATTAGGGAAAGGCAGTCCTAACATGGAAACTCCCTCTACCAACACAAGTGGCAACCCCTCCCAGGGTTTAACAGACAAATCCTAAGGAGTTGCCTAGGACACACCTTTTAAGGTTAAGGGATTCTCCAGGAACACAAATATAGTGTCAGAGATGATGGAATCGGAATCCATGTCTTCCTAGATTTCAAGCCCAGCATGCTCCCTCACTATCCAAGCTGCCTCTATTAGCATGACACCAGAATTCTGAAAATGTTATCCAATAAAAAACAACAGTGATCAGCAATCATTCACATGATGGTAAGAAGCATGAGGTCTTTAATGTCCTCCTGGAGTTGATATGCAGAGCTGTTGAGCAAACTTGTCTCGGTCGGTCTCTTTCAAGACATCTTTTAAGATTTTTAACTGTGCACAGGAGACAATGTTGGAAGTACTGCTCTGGTCTAGCTCAGTAAAGTTTCTACCCTGATCAAACCCATGATGCTTATAAAACTGATCCACTCTGCAGGGATATTTATCATCAAGGATCCCCTTGCTGTGTGATAAGATACACAAATTCCTCCTCACTGATTCCTACTTTTCCTATCACTCTGATAAAATATCTTTGCTGATACATTGTGGCTTTCACTGTCACAGCACTCCCTAAGATCCCCAAACTCAGCAACAATAAGCAATCAAGGAAAAGAAAGGGACATGAGCTGAAGGAGCATTACCAGAAGAACAGACGCTCACAAAGAGAACGTGAATAAACAAAACTCAGAGATCACAGTCACAATGGAAGGATCGGGATGGAGTTCAGTCATAGGTAGAACAAATTCTGTCTCATTCCATTAAGCTCTATTTTTGCAAGTCATCAGTGCCATGAACAACCAACAAATAATATAAGGGCATCTTCTGAGTTTTCTCCAGTTACTGTAATGAAGAGAGAGAACTCTCTTAAAAAAAAGAAATTTGGCCCAGTTAGGTGAACCTGAATCAACCTCTGATCTCTGGGTCTCTTCCAACAGTCTCTCACTATCCACATTGTTAAATGAAAACAGTGAAGTTTCCAAGTTCTCCTGAGACCTCCTATCAGTATGTCCCTCCCTCCCAGACGCACCATGAAATCACCAAACCGATGCTAGGCTAGTAGACAGGACTGCGCTACACATGTCACTTGCATGGTCACGGGGCTAAGGTATGAAGAATATGAAGCAGCCCTGATCTTAGATGGTTTAAAACGATTCCTCCATTTGAACGGATTCCTTCAGGGCCCTCCAGAACGAGTCAATGTGTTGTTTTTTTAAGGTGGCATTGTTAGAAAAGGTTACATGGAACTCAAGACTTGACAGGTGGGAAAAATTTACATGGAACTCCCAAGGGAATTCTTTACAGGACAAATATAGATGTAAAAGCGTAGTAGGAAAAATTACGCTATGTGCAGGGACTAGGAAGAATGAAAGCACATAGTGCAGTGCCTGACACACTGGCTTGTGATTTTACTGTGTAGGGAATTTCCAGCGAGGAGATTTCTTCCACCAGAGCAGGTCAGCAACTGTTCAGCAGTTTTTAGACTTTCGTGGGCCTGCTAGGTGGCATGGAGGATAGAACACTGGACTCAGAATCAGAAAGACTCGTCTTCGTGAGTTCAAATGTGGCCTCAGACATTTACTAGCTAGGCGACGCTGGGCAAGTCACTTAACGCTGTCTGCCTTAATTTCCTCACCCATAAAATGAGCTGGGGAAGAAAATGGTAAACCATTCCAGTATCTTTGCCAAGAAAACCCCAAACTGGGTCACAGAGAATCAGACAACTGAAACAACTGAACAACAAATAAAACAGTCTTTAAAGGGACATCTGAGAACGTTGATAGGTTAGGTGACTTGCCTCAGGTCACAAAACCAATATGTGCCAGAGGTCAGACTTAAACCCAGGTCTTCTTGACTCCAAGTTAAGCTCACAAGCTCTCTAGCCACTAGGCCCAAGCGGTCAAGCTTTCTTCCATACATATCAGGTACTTCCCAGATGTCTATTGAACTAAATCAAAAGATAAGATTGAACACAGAGGTGGGTCAGATTACGAAGGCTCTTGAAAGCTTATAACCTTGAACCCTTGTGGACGCAAAAAAAAAATGTATGTATGCCACACTATTAAGTTAAATCTTGATTACTGACATTTTCATCATTACTTTTCAAGTGCACGCAATCAACAAAGCAATAAATCCTAATTTGTTTGCCCATTTTCCAGATCTCAATGCTCAGGCTAAATTAAACAATGAGCTCTCACCAGCTGTTGAGAGCCGGCTCCAGCATACCTCTGTTTTAATCCCTTTATCCAATCTAGTCCAACAATCACTTACTATATATATACTTATGTACAAGACAACTCAGTTAAGTTCTGGGGATGGAAAGAATAATCATATCCAGTTGATCGCCAAGTACTATAGGTTCTTCCATGCAGTCTCATATCCTCCATTGTTCCTTCCCACTGCCATCACCATGTAAGGGCATCATCACCTAATGCTTGAAGCCCTGCAATGGATAGCAAAAGTGTGCCCAATCAGCCCCCTCCAATCCATCTTATACACAATTTACACGTTAATATCATCCTTCGCTCAAGTACCTTCAAAGGATCTCTATGGACTCAAATTCTTGAGCCTAGAGTTCAGCATCTTCCACAGTCAGGTTTTTACTTTCTAATTCTATTTTGATATTTCTATTAGTCTTGTACACAAACTCTCTCCTCCCACCAAAATGGCCTACCAGTGGTTACCCACACATGCCATATACACTTCTAACTCCCAAGCCCTCGCTCATGTTATTCCCTCCTCCCCATTTACAAAATGTAACTTTGGGGAATGCTTTGGTCCATTCATTACGAAAGCCAAAACCCATACAAACTAGTCCAAAGTCACCAAGAAGGGCCTGGTGGTGTACTTCAAGATGACATGGAGAAGGAGAACCTTTCTAAAGATTACATGCAAGATGATGGAGCAATGAGAGAGAGGAAGAGGAAGGGAAATCCCCCCCAGTCCCCACTCCTTACTAGAAGTCCAAGGAAGAAAAGTAGGAGTCAAGTTGCTTCCATCTCTTTTACAGACCACTAAGGAGAAAGGTTCCTCTTGAACCACTAGTCATCTTCAATACAACCTTCCAGTCATGGGGACCAAGCAGGAATTTCTGGGGCATTAAAAACAAGCAAATGTCCTTCAGTACTGAGTCAGAATCCATGTCCAGATCCTTGGGAAACACCCCTTTCCAACAAAGGTCTGCACTCTAATTTTATCAAGGGGATTGGGAGAACTCAGCTGATCAAGGATTCATTGATCCACCTCCTGCTACAGGGGAATCATAAACCTGGATGAGTCTTTTTTGCCCACGGATAGGTTCTAGGATACCTTAGATCTTTGCAGGGTTTAGCACCTGGCTTTCAAGGGGAGAAAAAAAAAAAGAAAAGGCAAGATTTGACTGAAGGGTTAAAAAAAAAACAACCAAATTCAATGGCAGCAGGAAAAAAATTGCTGAGATGTTTCAATGGGGTAAAAGGAACCCTGGAATATTGCTGTGGCAATGGGAGGGAGGTACCCCCCATGAGACATGGAATATGATGAGGTTTTTTTTGGAATGAAACTTATGCTCTATTTGACTCTGGTTTTTATTCTGCAAAAATTTTGTGTTTCCTTCTTAGTCCTAGAACAAAGACAAGGAGTATCCAGGAAGGAAGGATATTGGGTTTCTTTTGCACCTATCAATTGTGACTCTTAAACTAAAATATATCAAGGGTTTCAATGAGAGTATGCATTTCCATCTTTAGAGAGCTTTGCTTTGCTTTAAAGCCAAAAAACAAACAGCAAATTCTAGATCTACAGTAAAAGAAATGAAGCTTGGGGTGGTGGGGAGCTAAGCACTAACTAAAATGTCTAATTTTGTGGGGTACATTTTGGGGCACAGAGTTAAAAATAGAGACTACAAACAATCCCAAGCCAACTTTGCCAAAAGCTGACAGTTAAAAGAGTCCTGCAACTCAGAAAATCAACAGTCTATAAGAAGAGAGGCTGGTCGCCATATGCGGGATCATAAACTCAAGAGGAGTCTCAGTCAGGAGAAAGAAGCCACCCTGATAGCAGGAAGCTATGAAGGGAAAGGCCTCCAACATGATTAAATCCCAGGCCCTACCAAAAAAGGGAACAAATAACTTCTAATCCCAAGCTCTACTCATCTGGCCTCTGGTGTCAGAAAGAATTTTTAAATATGAATTAATTGGAATTATTAAAAGGATGATGCAGCTTCATAGTTTGGGGCACAGTAAGGCATTGGGCTACATGATTTCTAAGTCCTTTCCAGCTGTACATAAATAGTACTTGAGAATTTCTGCTCCAAATATAATGGAACGTAGAAAGAACAGGACTGGTACCCAGTGGATTCTTTCCGCTAACTTCATGCAAATGAACCAACAAAATAAAGCCTTCCTCTCTTTAAAAATAAAGGGGAGGGGGGAGAAAAGGATGAAGTGCATAAAGCTAACCCTATGGGAGTGGATTCACCCCTCTTGTTCATTACTTCTGCTATTTGGGGAGCTGCCACCATGGGAAGCATAGAACCTATTTCTGGCATCTCAGACCAAATAAGGGTAGATAACTAAGAGAAGCAAAGATATAAAAACAGAATATACCTAGCTATGGTTTTTCCTCCAAAACAAAGGGAGAACATTGTATGTGTGTATGTGTATACACATATAGACATTACACATATGTAAGTATATAATATAATGTAATATATACTCATTATTTATATTATTAATATTATTAGTTATCATGGTATAATTACATATTATATATTGTATAATTTCTTGTTAACATTATTAATAATAGCTAACATTTATATAGCACCTACTATGTTCCAGACACTGCACTAATAAGCGCTTTACAATTATTTTCTCATTTGATCCTCACAACCATCCTAGAAGGTAGGTGCTGTTATCATCCTCATTTTACAGATGAGGAAACTGAGGCACACAGCAGTGAAATGACTTGCTCATGGTCACAGCTAGTAAGTGTCTGAGGCTGAATTTGAACTCAGGGCTTTCTGGCTCCAGGTCCAGTGCTCTCTATCCACTGTGCCACCTTGCTGCCCCGTCATTAGGCTCTACCATCTGCTCATATGCACTGTAATACCCAAAACCGGAGGCAAGAGTGGTGCAGCAGAAAAAGCCCTGGATTTGCATTCAGATGACTTGGCTTCCAATTTCAGCTTAGCTGTTTATTCCTTGTGTGGGCCTCCCGTGGACAAGTCACAATGTCTCTGGAGCCCTCCTTTTCTGCAGGAAGAAGGATGGACCAGATAACCTTTAAGGCCCCTTCTCACCCTCTGTTCAACAATCTTGAGGGTTAAGTGAAACACAGATTAGCTGCAAATTAATTATTCCTGTTATTTAACTATTATAAGCTTGTCTATCTGAACAATTGCTTTATTGCCTAGCTTTGTCTAATAAGGCCTTTAATTCTCAAGCAGCTCCTGCTGGAACTTAAAGGAAAATGTACTCATTACCTTCTTAATGTCTACTAACAGCATTCTCCATTATTCCTCTGTGAACACTACCAGCCCCTCACTTTTCTCTGCCAAGATTTTCCTTGGATCTCAGAGCTCCCAACATGTCTCTGAGCCTTCCTTTTTCAAAACTAGAGACAAGTAAGATCCAAATTTGACCCAAATTCTTAGCCTGGTAATGGCACCTCAATCAACCAATCAATTCGTGGTCCTGTACTCTGCATTTTAAACTTGATCTTCTTAAGAAAAAGGAAGGGAGCGAGAGGGAGAGGGAGAGAGGGAGAGGTGGAGAGGGGGAGAGAGAGGGAGAGGTGGACAGGGGGAGAGGGAGACGGAGAGAGGGAGAGGAGAGGGAGAGGGAGGGAGAGGGGGAGAGAGAGGGAGAGAGAGAGAGTGAGAGAGAGAGAGAGAGAGAGAGAGAGAGAGAGAGAGAGAGAGAGAGAGAGAGACTCTTTTTGTTCTGAGCATTTTAAAAGCAAAAATAAAAAATAACAGGTTTAAAACAAATTCATACATTTCTTTACAGGGCTGTAAATCAAGACACAACATGAATCATAATTAGTCGGTGTCACTTTGACATGAGACTTCTTGCTTTCATGACTATAAATCCGGCCCTTCACATATTTAAATTTAATACTAAAACATTTAGAAGGAATGAAGTGCAACGTGGTGTAAGAGCAGGAGCAGTGTGTTTGAAGGCCCTTGGGTATAGTCTTTGCTCAGCAACAGTAAATTATTACCCATGTGACCCTGGACAAATGATTCCATTCAAAAGCATTCATTAAGCATTTACTCTGTGCTAGCACACTGAAGTTACAAAGAAGGAAAAAAAGGAGTTGGGGGAGGCAGTCCCTGCCCTCAAAGAGCTTACATTAAGACCCTTTTAACCTCTCATCTGTAAAATGAAGAGAAGGAAACAGTATATCTCCAAGATTCTAGATCCCATGATCCAATGAATAACTTCTTACTGAAGTTCTGTTCATAAAGGATTCTTTCACTTTTTAAAAAAAAAATCTATTTTTAAAATATGCTTATGCAATCATTGCTTAGAATATGCTTACAATAAAGCATTATGACTTAGTGAGATAAAAGTTAAAAAAAATACATCTTTTCATCTTCCATTCTCCCCAGCCATGACATCCAGAACATCAACATTATTTTAAACCTTGCCTTTTTTTTTAATTACAGTATCCTCATTCACTGACCATTTAGAAATAATATCTTCCTGAAAAACACTGACATCTGACTTTTAAGCCAAGGAAGAAAAGTTTATTGATGGAGTTCACAAAAAGGCTGTTGGCTGCCTAAAGATATACGGCCCACATCCTGCCACCAAAGCCCCTGGGAAGCTTCTCAGACTAAAAATCAATGTGGAGCCAGGGAGTTCTACATAAATATGGATAGCAGGATATGACCCCCAGCCACTAATTCAGCTTATTCAACGCTTCAGAATAGGACACAAAGCCTCACTGGAAAAAGCTACTCATACTTTCTTTCTTCGCTGCCAGTATCTCGGTCAAAGGCGGCAGCCTATATATTTTCTAGCTAGAATCCTAGCCATGTTATTGGGGGATGACATACAGATAGGCAAAGTCATTCCAAACAAATAAAGCAAGCAGAATGAACTAAATTCTAGGGTCCTATAAAAAATCAAACCATCCCATTTGACTTGAAGTGGTCTATGGAAAACGGGTCTGATCCAAGATTTTGTTGTTTCAGTAATTTCAGTCATGTCTGACTCTTCATGACCCCATTTGGGGTTTTCTTGGCAAGGATATTGGAGTAGTTCGTCATTTTCTTCTCTAGCTCATTTAATAGATGAGGAAACTGAGGCAAATAGGCTTAAGTGACTGAGCCAGGGTCACACAGCTAATAAGTATGGAGGCCTCATTTGAACTCAGGTCTTCCAGACTCCAGGACCTGTGCTCTATCCACTGTGCCACCTTTCTATCCAAGGTACTTTTGATAACATTACAGGCGCCTTCAGATTGATGACAAGTCTGAACACGAAGAGCTGGCAAGCCCACTCTTATTCTTGTCACATGGCTTATCATATCTACTAGAAGCGTAATACCCATTCTCAACCTAATCTAGCATTTTGCCTTTAAAGTAAAATTTAAAGCAGCATGGGAGCAAAATAAACACCTTAGAGAGTCCAAGTCCAGGTAACTTTACACTTGCTAAGTCAGCAAGCCCTCCAATGAGCTTAATGCACACTGTTAAATGATCTCATTAATCCCAACAATACCCGATGAGGTAGGCTGGCCAAAACTATTATAAGCCTCACTTAACAGATGAAGAACCAAAGAGCTAAATAAATTTTCCCAAGGTTACAACCAATATTTGGTAAGAGTTTTGAAAAGAAAATTGACAATGATTCCCACTATATAACTTGAATTTGTTGAGTAATTATGAAAAGTACCATTGTCTATACCAAAGGATTTCCCAAGTAGGAATCAGTATATTAAAAATGCTATGCTTTCCAAATAGATTGACTGTCTATTTTTTACATGGCTTATAAATCCTAGACTATATTCAAAGAACACATTTCTAAAGAAAAACACCTCTCAGTGTAAGGATGGGGAGGAGGGGATTATCCCAGCTCTATTAATATGTATCACAGGAGGCTCCAGTTATTCTACCTCCTCAATGAAGTCCAAGTATTCACTAGCTGTGAACCAAACCTTATTCAATTTCAGAGACTAAAGGGATTTGATCATTGGATAAAGATGTGTGAATGAGGCTAGACAGGAATCATCTTGTGGTTAGCTAAAAAAATCACTCACCTCTGGGCCTATGCATACAACAGCAAGAGAGTCCAGGGTTGGACAGACCAGGCCACTCCATTAGAGGAACTCAAGTCAAGGCTCTGGGAGGTGATTTCTTAGCATGGTAGCTTCTATTTAGTGGTTGGTTCACAAGGAAAGTCCAAGAGTTTCAGGCTAAAAATTCTTTAACAACACCTTAAGCAGTAAATAATTGCCCAATTATGTCCTAAATGTCTTCTCCCCTTCATTACTAAATTTCCAGAGAGAATATGATGTTCTCTCTGCCTCTACTTTCTTGCCAGCTACCCATTTTCCAAGTTTCATAAATCTGAATTTCCATCCCAGTCCCCACCACTGAAACTGTTCTCTCCAAAATTATAAGGAGGTAACTTCTTGGTGACCAAATGCAATTTTTTCTGGAGCATCTGCACACTGTTGATCACCTCCTTCTGTTTGTTTTGTTTTGGTGAGGCAACTGGGGTTAAGTGACTTGCCCAGAAGTGTTATGTGTCTGAGGCCAGATTTGAACTAAGGTCCTCCTGACTCCAGGGCTGGTGCTCTATCTACTGCACCACCTAGCTGCCCCTTAATCACCTCCTTCTAAATGTACTCTCCCATGATCCTCTCTGAAACACTACCTTCCTCAAATTCTCCTCCTATCTTGGAGTCCAAGCACTCCATTTTGGTCTCCTTTCCCTGGTTCTTCTTTCTCTTCCCCCAAGTATAAATAGAAGTATCCTCAGGTTTCTTCTATTTTCTGTCTACAAACACTCTTACCTCACTATCTCACTCACTATGAAGGCTTCAATGACCACTTCTATTCAGATGATTACAAAATCTATATAGTTAGCCCCAGTCTCTCAGTCAAACTATACTCTCCAATCTCTAATTATCTGCTAAACATCTCTACCTGGGTATCCCTTCAGCACCTCTATTAAACATGTCCAAAAGTAAGCACATCATCTACCCACAACCTGCCCCTTGCTCTCAATTTCCTTATTTTTGTTTGAGGAAAAACTTGTAACACAAACCACCCTGGCCCCCACCACGTGAAGGCCAGGCGTGTTACATTTCACGCAACCCCAAGGTTCTCTTAAGGGAATTGGTAAGTGTCTAGCTCAAGCCTGTCTTCAAATGGCTCCACCTTCACAGATGTTGTTCCCTAAATTATAAAGGGTGGTCACGCACCCATGCTATGTTTATTTGCAACATTCACCATAAAAGTCACAAAAGAAAAAAATACGAATGTGTGTGTGGGGGGGGTGTCTATGTGTCTGTATAGCTATATCTCAAATAATGCAGACATGCGTGAATAATCCATTAGCTGAGAAGACAGAAAGCACCTAGGATGGTAGAAGTTAGCTCTGTGGAATTGTTCCACAACCCATTTTAATATTCCAGATGTCCTGAGTTTTTAAATAAATGTAACTGAAGAAGGGAGCAGAACCAGGAGAACACTGTACACAGTAATAGTAACATTGTGCGATGACCAACATTGATAGACTTAGCTCTTCTCAGCAATACAATGATCTAAGACAATTCCAAAAGACTTATGATGGAAAATGTTATCCATGCCCAGAGAAAGAACTATGGAGTCTGAATGCAAATGGAAGCACACTATTTTCTCTTTTTTGTTGTTGTTTTTCCCTTCTTGTGGTTTTTCCCTTTTGTTCTGATTCTTCTTTTACAACATGACTAATGTAGAAATATGTTTAATATGATTGCTTGCTGTCTTGGGGAGAGGGGACGGGAGGGAGAAAAAAATTTGGAACTCAAAATCTTACAAAAGTGAATGCTGAAAATTATCTTTACATGCAATTAGAAAAAAATGCTATTATGTGGGGGGAAAATAAATGTTAACTAAAACTTGAACTGGTTAAGAAGACTCATATCTAAAAACCACTAAACCCTCAGTTGGTCTCATATCATTTGATCCAGGTTTCAACAAGTAACCCCCCACAGCTCGAAGCATCTGGTTTAAGCCTCTTCAACATAGTTAGGGGTTATCCTAAATTCAAGGTACAGCAATATGTCGATGTTCTCAGCATCAGGGTGGGTGTGCTCACAGTTACAAGAACACCCCTACCTTTCTGTCAGCCGTTCATCAAAACCATCCTACATTTGGACATCCCTGCTGCATCCAGACTCTTATATGAACTTCTAGAGTCAGACCTCATGCCCAGCTTCATTTTATCTACCAGACTTGGTTCCAAATGACTCAGGGTTTTTTTTTAAATGAAACTCACCAGCAGATGTCAACGATTTGGCACCACTGAGAATACAAAGGAATATCACAGAAGTTGGAAAGGCCTTCGGAGGCCAGACCTAAACATGACTTAAACAGATCTGATAAATGGTACCCAGTTTTTCCTTGAAGATCTGTTGGCCCAGGTAGATCTACTTTTGGATAGCTCCAGTTATTAGGAAGATCATCCTAACATTAAGCCTGTCTTAAAATACACATCCATGGCTCCTTCTTCGTTCTGGGATTCAGCAGAAAAGAACAATCCCTCTTCCACATGACAACCCTTGAAATACTAAAAATCCCCTAGGATATCCCTCTCTCTTATTCTTCTCCAGGCGGAGGAGTCCCAGTTCTTTCAACCAGTCCTCAAATGATATAACCGTAAAGCCTTCAGCATAGTGCTTTGCACACAGTAAGCATTTAATAAATGCTTTTTCATTTACTCACCATTCTGGTTGCCCTCATCTGGACACTCTCTAGCTTATCAAGGTTTTCCCTAAAATGTAGCATGCAGAACTAAATGCAATCCTTAAGCATGATCTGGCCAGGATAGACTACAACAGGACTACCCAAGTCCTGGGGCCTGGGCCTCTCTTTAAGCACCTTAGGGTACCACTCCTTTATTTGGCTGCAATATCATATTCCTATGTTTGAAGTCCATTTAAATGCCCAGATCTTTTTCATATGAAATAATGTCTTCTAAGCCTCTCTGAATTTCTAAAGTACCATAACTAAGGTAAATGTATAGCCTTCCAAGGGGGCAATTTTGATTGGGACAAAATGTCTCTAAATGTCCTAAAAACTCATATATTTGTATTTTTTTAAATTGGTCTCAACTTTATTGTCCTCTATATTTAAAGGGCTGAATGTATCACTAAAAATAATGGTGAAAGAAATTTTGATGACTCTTTAAGTATCACACTGAGAAACACATCTTAATTTGATTTGAAAAACCAAACTAACATGGAAAAAAAAGAAACAGGTAGCCAGTAATAACATAGTTATTACCTTGTCTTTATGTAGCATGTAAATTCATGGCAGATTGTAGATTTGCAGTAATAGTGTGAAAACACTAAAAACTCCCCCCCCCAATTCAGTCATAAAATACAAAGCATGCATATTTTTAAGCCTTGTTAGGAAAAGGATTTCACACCAACAGCCCTTAGTCACAATTTCTAAAAAGGCGTTTCCGTGTCTGCAAGAAACAGCTGGTTTGCTGATTTTATGTCATTCACTTGAATTTTACTAATGATGAAATTTTAGTTAGATGGTTCATGTCCACATCTACAAAATGTCCTTGTCATTTGAATATTTTACAGTGCTTTCAAACCTACAATATGTGCTTTCACATTTCTTTTGCCTTGACCATAACATCCTACAGATCTGAATCTCTGTAACCTTGGCTATGCCTAAAAGATCATAGAGGAAGAAGGAGCAAGAGGAGGAAGGGGAAGAGGAGAAAGAGGGCAAAGGAGATGGCGTCAATGAACACTTGGGCTCCAACCAACTCACTAAGATTCATCTACTAAGCTAGACTGCACACACCAACGAAATCACAGATCTTTAACACACTGGTGTACTATGGAGAAAATGATGGCCTACAACCATATATGACATGTGGCCTCCATGCACACAAGTCAAAAATGTTTTATCATGACAAAAATCTTAATTTTACTTATGAAGATTTTGGGAAAATATTCAAGTTCTTGCTAACAAAAGCTACACAGAAAACAGAATTTGCTGTCTTAATAAAGAATTTTTACTTGGGGCTGGGGTGAGGGAAAATATAGGACAGTTAAAAATAAAAGTAATCTTTGGATCTTCCAATCAACACACTGCTAAACTAACTTCCTTCAGTTGTCTTATGTTTGTAATTAGTCTTACAGTGGAGTTGTGTAAAATATAACAGCCACCAAATAGCATGCCATACCTGTGCCAACCAATCTGACACTGATTTATATTTATATAATAGTTTCCATTTTCTAAACTTCGAAAAGGTTCAGGAAAACTCCATGTCTGCCCACATTTCCCTTTACATAGTGTCAGCTCTGAAAAGACTAAGAAGTAATCTCTTTTAGAAAAGTCCTTAACTAAAGAATGGAGACAATAATGCATGACTTCCACATAAATAACAACGATGTAAGAGTGTGCGTGTTCCTCAGTTAAGACACACAAAAACTTCAGCTGTACTGAAGCAAGAATAAATACCACAATCTAAACCCGCTTCCTCCAAATGGTCAAAAAAGCTATAGCTGTTAACAATAACAAAAATAATAGAGCTTTAAAATCTGCAATTATGCGTCTCACTTGACCCTCACAACAACCCTGTGGACTGGATGCCATTACCACCCCCATTTTACTTATGAAGAAACTGAGGCTCTGGGAAGGCAAGAGAATTGATGAAGAACATCTTTTTAAGTCCTTTAACGCAGGACCATAGATTTAGAGATGGAAGAGACCTTGCAGGCTAAGTAGTCCAACCTCTCTCTTGTCACAGATCAGGAAATGGAAGCCCAAAATGATGCGGTCACACAAGTTGTAAGCCAAAGGGCCATGATTGAAACCAAGGTTCTCTGATTCCAAACTCAATGACCTTCCCACAATGCCATTCAGCTCTTTAGCTGTCCATCTAACTCCACTTGTTATTTACACACACACACACACACACACACACACACACACACCCCGATCACACATTTCCTTGATCATGGATTTCAAATGGCATAAAAAGTCCTGCCATAATTTTTTCTTTTGTTTTCCTTAAATATCATTAGTCACTGGCCTGAATGAGAAGAACAAGGACAAAGTTAAAATGACTTTACCTGAGATTCAATGGTAGAATATAAGCGTCGAATCTGTACCATGGAAAATTTCTTAGGAAGAACTCAGTTCAATTTAAACATCTGTTAAATACCTCCTATGCACAAGAAACTGGGGATTCAGAAGATACAAACTGTCTTTTGACAACTTATCAACAACTTGCATCTCTCTTCTTTAAAGGTAGAATCACAGCTTTAAAGTTCCATCTGTGACTGGAGATGGGACTGGAGCAGGGCTGTGCTGGAACCAGGCCTCAACAGCTTTCAAAAGCACAGTAAATTTTTTAATGGGAGGATATTTACATCGCAGAAATCAACAATCCTTACAAATCAGGCTTGATTTATTGTTCGGTTGATTATCTGTACTTAAGAAAGTGTTAATAAAGCAGATTAAGTTTAAAAGTATGTGTGCATACTTCCTCTTCCCTCTTCCCCCCTAAACCTTACCCATCTTACTCTACTTACACTGGCTTGAGATATTTCATATTTCTTTTGTCTTGACCATAACATCCTACAGATCCGAATCTCTGTAACCTTGGCTATGCCTAGGCAGCTTAGTAAAAGGCTCAGGGAATGGAGTCATTACCAGACTAGAGGCCTGGTGACTGGATGATAATTAATGACAAGAGTAATTACAATAAAGCACATTTATATAGTGCTTTAAGGTTAGCAAAGTGCTTGACAACCATTATCTCATTTTAGCCTCATAACACCGATGGAGTAAGCTACAGTAGTAAGGCATTTCTCATTAACTTTGCCTCCATATTTAAATTTCTCTCCCATACCTAGTTCTTACACCAGGACACCCAGCGAGTTTTATTTCTATTCCCCCACTTCTAAAGCACAAACAAGTTGCCATTTCCATATTCCTTCTGTGTCTCTTCTCCAATCACCCCCTCCCACTAGTAGTAAGCAGTCCCATCTGTTGGGGAAATTTGAAGAGGTAGAGATTACCACTCTAGGTCTTTCCCCACCCACATCTCAAGTTTGACAAAAAGGCACCAAGGAAGAGTGAAAAGAGGCCTCCAAACCGCTAACCTATAAGTCTCTTAAGTAACCTACCTAAGCCAGAAGGGTAACCAGGGTCATGAGGGAAGTAGGCAACAGTGACTTCATATGCCCTTGGCCCTTAACTAATTTCTTTCTAAACATTCCTAAACTGTCTTACTGCCAACCCCATGAACCTTTGGTTTCAAGCTTCCATTTTAGACATTCTAATTAAAAACAGAATGCCTTGGTCCTAACTCAAATTCTTTAAGTCTTTCTATTTACAGTTAAAATCACTTATGCACCAGTGGACCAGATGTTTATCTCATGTGGCACATTCTTACTGAATGGGAGGAAGTTGGGCATTTGGATTAACAAGTGGAGTTAATTATTTTTTTCAAGCATTCTCTACCAAACTTTGCTTCCAACTAACTTATTTCTGTTATTTTTGCCTTCCTTTGTTTCAAATTTTTATAAAAGCACACCTCCTTCCATATTTCCAAGATATCTGTTATCATTACCATGGATACAGCCTCTACCAATGCAGAGTGGAACTCCTGCATGTCTTAGGATATGGTTTCAAGAGCTTCTGTGAGCAGAAAGGCCCCTCACTTCATGGCCTACCTTCTAGCAAAGAGCTCTCTGAACTTAGCAAGGTGGGTCCTAAGACAACAAAGTAATCAGAGTCCATCACCTGACTTACACTAAGAGCCTTTCCAGCCTGATGGGGTTTTCCAGAGCTTGTGCTCTTCTGACATGACCCTTGAGAACTCAGGGACACCTCCATCTCATAAGATGCATTACAGGAGCACATTAATCAGCACAATCTTTGTTATTTAATGGTTATTACTTATCATGGAAAAGAAATGCTCTTCTAATAGAATGAGTTCTGTAATTGGATAATTTTCTTTTTAAAATTATTTTTATTTGATATTGACATTAATTCTTCCAGTATTCCAATCACTCCCCCTTCCTAGAGAGCCATCACATAACAATACATTTAAAGAAAAGAAGATGGGGGGGAGGGGAGCAGACAGGAAGGAATCAGTAAAACCTATGAGTACTTGAACTTGGTACTTTTCAAAGTGCTTTCACTTGGGGTATGCCATTCATTGTATCTTAGCAACAATGCTGTGATATCATTGATAATAGCTCTGAAGCTAGAAGGCATCTCATAGGTCCAACCCTCCCTTTTTACAAATGAAGAAACTAAGGCTTAGAGAAATTAAGTGACTTGCCCAAGGTCACACACATAGTAAGTGGCAGAGCTAGGACATCATTGTTTATGTCTGTCACATGTAAGATGAGTTAACTGGCACAAAAAGATATATTAGTTACAGAGCCAATCCAAGACTAAAACCCAGGTCACTATTCCTCCCACTTCAAGAGGCTAGTCGTCTAAAATTTTATGGAAGTACTTATCTGTACACACCGACAACTTTCCCCTCTCCCAATACGTAACATTTTTCAGAGGTTGTCAGAAATACTAATTTTCAATATAGAAATATATACCAAGCTACTGCTAAGAGTTCAGGACCGAATCCGCTGCTATTGAGAGATTCAGAGTGAGAGGAAAGGGAATGGAAGAGTGAGGATAAACATAAAGTGAAATTAGGAGAGAGGGAAAAAAAATGACTTCCTTGGAAGAAGAAAAATGTTTCCTGGGAACATGCTGGATGAAGTCTGGCTAGACAGAGGGAACCAGAACTGTGAAATTTATATGCAAGATATCTGTCTCCAAAGCTATAGCACTTTCTAGTATACAAAATGTTTTGACATTCCTTTCCCCAATAGAATATAAGCTTCTTGAGGGCAGAGACATCTTGTCTTGTTTCTCTAAGTTCCTAGCCCAGAGCCTGGCGCACATTAGGTACTTAATAAATGCTTCTTGATTGATTTAAAACAGCTTCCTCACAAAAATCAAGTTTTAGTGGAAAGAGTACTCAATTGTGAATCAAGAGATCTGAGTTCTAATCCTGATGTATCCACTTAAGTAGATTTATAACCTTAGAAACTTAACCTTTCTGGGCCTTCAGTTCCTTCATCCATAAAATGAGGAGAACCCACATGAACTCTAATGTCTCATACAACAACAACAGAAGCATTAAGCACTGAGGATACAAAGAAAGGCAAAAGTGCCTGCCCTCAAGGAGCTTACAATCCAACAGGAGTATGAAAACAACCACTTATACACAAGATATATAAAGGGTCAATTGCAGGTGATCTCAGAGGATAATGAGTATTGTCCTATAGTCCTGTGATCTCTAAAGTAAGAGATCATAGGTTTCAAAGCTACAAGTGACATTAGAAGCCATCAAATCCAATCCTCTCATTTTACAGATGAGGAAACTGAGGCATAAGTTTAATGACTTGCCCAGAGTAACATAACATCATGATAGAATTGGAGGCTGAGAAGCTGGAGGAAGGTCAGAGGCACCTAGTCCAATCCATACCAAAGATCTGGAAGCCCAATGCTACAAGTCTAGAATGAGAATTCTGCCTATGTACGAAGAGGCACCAGGCTCACACAGGAGAGTTTCAAAGAGAATCTTGATTGAAAAAAAAAAAAAGACCTGTTCCATCATCTATCTTAAATAAACAAGGGAAGATGACAGCCCTTCTAGGCCACTACCCTTGGGTTTTAGACGGCACTTATAGAAGAGTTAAGCTAATTAGAGTAATCAGCCAATTCAGTTCCACATGGTTATAGCCTAATTACTCAGCTCAAAATTCTCAACCCTTACCAAGCCCCATTTTCCATCACCTTATTAGAACCATTTTTCTTCATAAGCATAATTGAAAATGCTGCATGTGGAGACAGAAATGTTCGTTTGGGAAGGGGGTTGGGGAATGTAAACTATCCCAATATTTGAATATCTCTGCAGGTTTTTCTTCAGAAACAGAACTGAGAGTCGATCCAATCCTTCAGAAGGGACAAAGCAGAAAAAATGGAGCAAGGAGAGAGAATTCAGTCTTTCTCCTCAAAATACTTCATATATTTTAACTCAGTAAAAGGTATAGTCCTTGAGGACTGTCACTTCTTTTTTTCCTTTGCACAGCACATGCTCAATAAATGCTTATCCAATGGTATTGCAGTTTTGAAAGAACTATTTTTTTTCCCTACATGTGTAAAACAACAGATGTACTATTGTTGTGAATTGTACACAACTACCAAAGGGATTCCAACCAAAGGTGTCAAAAATGAGCTACTTTTTTTTTAATATCTTCTCTCTTCTTCATCCTCCTCCTCCTCCTCACCTTTTCGAAAATTTATAATTCTCCTGGAGGGAAGGGAGTGAGGATGGAAAATGGGCTAGAGAAAACAGAAGCCTGAAATGCAATGAAACAGAGCAGATTCTTGTAAAGTTTTGCTGGGTCACAGGACAGCTTCACTATGCTGCTCTCGATAGTGTCTTGATGAAAGAGGACAGGAAGAAAAAGGAAACATAAATGCAAGAAAGGAGGACAAAAAGGGCATTAGATAATTCAGAAAAGAGGCACTGAATTTTCCCAAAGAACCTAAATACACAACTAAAAAAGCCTAGCTCTTCTGAAGAACTGACTGAAAACCAAGGGGAAAGAAGATAATATGATTTCATAAACTAGACTAAGAATCAGAAAAGGTCCCAATGAGAAGCAGTAGGCAGAAAGTCAGAAGATGTTGGGAATACCTGAGTTCCAATCCTGCCTTAGACTCTATCTCTCTTAGATTCAGTTTTCTCATCTGGAAAATGGGGGTAATTATAGCAGCTATTTTATAGGGCTGCTGTGAGGCCCAAATGAGGTCATACATGTAAAATATTTTGAAAATCTTAAAGCATTCCATGTAAGCTATTGTGATTATCATCACTGTTCATCCTTCATTCTCCAAGAGGACCAATGACATCATGAGGGTGATGTCTTGATCTGCAGGTGAATATTACCTCTCTCATTGATACATCTCAAGAGCAAAGTTCTCAGATCTCATGTTAAAGCTATTTCACTAAAGTAAAACATAGCAACATCTTTCTAAACATCCTAATTTTTTTTTAACACTCAGAGGATTAGTTATTTTTGTCACTTTTAGGGAAAACACTCCTACAGTCCTGAAAAGAATTAAACAGCCTCCTGGAAGTGTGGATAAGCCAATCTGTAGGCATTCATTGAGCACTAAGTCCTCCTCCACTGTCTCTATGATGGAGAAGAGTATTGCGCGTGCATGCCACAGACAGACACACACATACACACACACACATACACACCCCCACTACCACTACCACCACCACCACCACCATCACCACCACTACTGCCCATGAAGCAATCAACAAGCAGTGACTTGGGCCGATAGAATCACAAATCTAGAATCAGAAGGAACCTCAGAGAGCATTGAGCCCAAGTGTCTTTTAAAGAAGAGGAAACTAGGCAGTTGGAAGTATGAGATAGTTAAAATACTTGTCTAAGTTTCACGCAACAAATATCAGAGTTAGGACTCAAACCAAGTTCCTCTGATTCTAAATCCAGGGTTCCTTTTTACTGCACTCTATTTTTTAAGCAAAGAACACTCAATATACATGAAAAGTTAGCAAATGAACTACCCAGGGTGACGTGGGTAGTAGACAGAAGAGTTTCTGCCTGCCTTGGTCTAGTCACATCCCCAGGGCAGGTCTAGAGGGGCGCACAGGGCTTCCAATATTTGCCAAGCCACTTGACTCTACTAACCTAGCTACCATCTAATTTTAAAGCACTTATAATGACACAGAAACATATCAAACAAAGAGTATGGTAAAGGTAGTAATGGGGGTATCCTTCAGTGACCATTAGGAAACTTTCATTTCAGGAAAGCACACAGGTTAAAAGCTTCCTCATGCAGTTCAGAATCTCTCATTTAGTAGGCCTTTTCCCTAGCGAAAGACTAAAATGAAATTAAAATCACAAATTGGCAGAAACTCAACCTATATCTGGCACAAAAACTGATTTTCTTATAGCTAGGGTTTTGTTGGCTAAAATAAAACAATAATCCATTTAAAGATGTGTCACAGATACATAATCTTTTTCTAACCTGGGGACACAGCTAAATTCTGTGATGGGGATTATGTTTACAAAATGAGTTTAATATTTTGGAATGAACTGGTTTATGTGGAGAATGAAGCCCTACCCCAAAACTATAACCATGTATTTCTTTACAAAGTGGCCCCTGGGTGTGATCGTTGAGGACAACCAGCCCAGGAGAAGATTTCAGAATCCTGAGAACAAACCACATCTCTCTTTTCCTGTATTCACCCAACCTTCACCCCTAAGAATGGCATAATTAATAGAAAGAACCCCAGAACTCAGGCCTAGTGCTGACATTTAACTGGGTTCATGACCTTAGGTAAGTCACTTTACTAAGGAAAAAGACAACCGAAAGGTAATAAAACTGAGTAAACAGGAAATATATGATTACACCGGAGAGTCACTGAAATTTTACTCTGAATGCAGTTAATACAGCTAAATTCCTAATATCAAAGAAAGACCGTCTTCTGAGGAAGGGACCATGATCTCCTCCACGGGGACTTCCATTCTGTGCTTTAAGAGATGATTTATATAAGTTTCACTCACTGAAAAATTTTCATTATTTAATAGCCAAGCTTATGATAAGCAGCTTTGCCCTCAGGCTGGTCCTCAAACCAGGCTTCCAGAGGTCCATACTTTGGCCTTCCTAGCTTTGGTACAGGGCTCACCCTAGCTTGGATTCCACTGGCATAACCTTCTAGAATCCAAGGTCACCTCCATGGCACAATGACGCCAAGGTTATGCAAAGCAGTTATAAAACAGCAGTGAATAGAAATAGAATCAAATAGGCCAGGTCCCTAATTAGAACAGAGTTTGTTCATTTTGTCATCTCTGAAAAAGGCCCAAGGGTGCCCAAAATAACGTTTGCTACTGGTGACTGCATCTGTTTTCTTCTACCAATGTGTGAGTGGGACTTACAAATCCAACAAATTAGTGTGTTGTTATTCACATTGTAAGAGGTTTCTTTGTTTTACAAGAGGTTTACAAGGTTGCTTTAAAATAGTCTCCGGTATAATTTGTTCCACTTAAGTATGCATATTTGTTACTAGGGTTTTTCCTTTTCTTTTTCAATGGTAGGGGACGACATTGATCAATAGGAGGGAAGAAAATAGACTTTTTGTTCATTTTTTAAATTAAATTTTATATTTAAAACATCATCCCTAGCATATTTAAGTGATGATGTATATATCATAACTATTCAATAGAGACACTGTGGAGGGTGATGAGAAAGAAAACCAAAAGAAATCTCAGGAGCCGTATCACTGTCAAATGAAGATCAAGGCAGAGCAGATTTGAAATGTTGATGAGTCCATTTGTAAAACAGAACAGTTTCAAAACAATATTTTTGGCCACATTTATTAAGCATAAAGTAAGCTAGAAATCACTAATCAGTGTTTTTACTTTGTGTGTGTGTGTGTATGCATCTTATTTATTGGTTTGTTTGTTTATTTAGGTGAGGCAGTTGGGGTTAAGTGACTTGCCAGTGGTCACACAGCTAGTGTGAAGTGTCTTGAGGTTGGATTTGAACTCGAAAGATAGCGTAAATAAAATTCCTTACAAAATCGTTTATATATAAATACATGGAAAAGCCTTCCTGAAAGCAGCCAGGTCTAAAGGCAATCTATCTACATGCCTTCACTAAACATTAACAAGCAATCATATTTTGACCCTCACTTGTTGCCTTTTAAAAAAAAAAAGGCTTATTTTCAAATTAGCCTCTAAAAACCTACATCTTGATTGTAAAACTGGGTTTTCTCTAAATGTCCATCAAATAATTTGTTGCTCCAGAGGAGAAATAAGAGGAAATAAAATAGCTAACATTTATATATCGTTCTAAGGTTTGCAAAGAGTTTTACACATGGTGTTTTATTTGATCCCCACAACAACCCTGGGAGGTAGGTGGCTATTATTATTCCCATCTTACAGAGAAAAGGAACTGAGCTTGAGAGGTAAAGTCCCTTGTCCAAGGTCACACTCTAGGAAGTGTCTGAAGTAGAATCTGAACTCAGGTCTTCTTGACCTTAAGTCTACTTTTCTTTCTACTTGCAAAAGAATAAACAAAACCTGCATTTGTTTCTATTACAATTGTGAAGTTCAACGTTGCATTTCTTTTAAAAAAAAAGTGAAAATGACAAACGAAGAAATGAGAATCCCTAGAAGTATTCAACTCACTGTAACACTGTCACCTACTTGAGGGCAGAAACGGGGTTTATGTTTTTGTTTTTTTTTCCGTGACTTTTGCACTTGGGTGCCTGCACACGCAATTTCTGGCGGAAAGGCAGCTTCCACTTGAGTAAGTACTCAGGAAAGCCCTGCTCACTTCTCTTCCTTCTCTACTCCTGATTGTGGACATTTTTACACCTCCTCACCTAAGGGATGCCTCTGCCTTTGGGAGCCCTCCTCTCATCTGTGAGTGCCTACCCAGACAATCCACTGTTCATTCCTGTTTACTATCCATCCTTTTTACATCTCAACCCCATTTGTGTACCTTTCCTCCATCCTCTTCATGCCCCAGTATTTTCAGCTCACTTTTATGGACTGCCTTCCCCTATTAGAATGTAAAAGCCTGGAAAGTAGAGACTGGCTTTCTTTTTGCTTTTATTTGTACTCCTGGCACTTAGCAGAGTACCTGGCAAAGGATAAACCTTAATAAGCATTGGGTTAAACAAATGGTCTATCTATCTGCAAATACCCATGAAATTAAAATTAAAAGGTCTTGTCTGTCTGTCTGTATTGGACCTTCACTGATATAGAGAACTCTAAGAGGAGGAAAATTCCTCCACCCAATGTAGACTGGCACTTTCTCTGAAACCTCTAATCGTAGAGAGCTGCTTAGAACACTGAAAGGCTAACTCTCCCAGGATCATACAGCCAATATTTGGCAAGGGCAGCACATGGACCCAGGTATTCCTAGCTCTAAGGCCAGTTCTTGATATCCTATCCGCAGCATCGAGCTGCTTCATAAATATTCAGGAACACAACTAGAACACAGACTTGGAGGATTCCCCCAGCAAAAATCCCTAAAATAATACTTTCCTATCAAGAATCAAACCCTTCTTTGTAGAGCCTGCTTGAGAGGTGTATATACTTAAAGGGAAAGCAAAAAGGAAGTTTTCTCCAATAGGTAAGTACCAAAAAAAAAAAAAGAAATGTACACGTCACTCCTGAAACAAAAAATTTTAACAATCACCTGAAAAATTGGTTCAAATTCTCTAGGAATTTTATAATTAGGCATATTATTATGCTGTTAGTGAAGGAAAAGGTTTAAATTACATATAAATATATATACATACATATCATATATATCTTTAAAATTTAGAGGCCTAGCTAAATGCATATTGGATATATTTGTATATTACTAAAAAGGCTCTAATAACAGTCTCTAAATACTTCTTAGCAAATTAGTAATTCGTGAATTAGTAAAAAGGAGACCTCTCTCTACCACCTCCTGTTACTGTACCTTTAAGACTATCTCTTAAACCCCAGTAAGTCTTGTAAAGGCTTTTTGATAAAATTCAATACAGTTGCCTCCTAATATTATAGAAGAAGAAAGGTGACTGAAGCCAGCTCTCTGGGTTGGCCCCATGAGAAGTACATTTTTTTTAAATTTTTTATTTTCAGGGAATTCCTGGAAAAGAAAGGAGAAAGCCAGGAATTAAGAGACATGTAAGAACTATGTAGTAGAGAAGGAGGAGTATGGATAGTGGAATCAGGCTAGGATGTGAACTTTGAACTCCTGATACCAGGACACTGAACCCCATCTGCTTCACCCATGGCTATTCCCTTATATTTGCCAGTAGAAAAATTGTTAAGCATTCAGACCTTGGGATCTATTAAGGAGAAGTAAGCAAAGAGGCAGAATAAGGGTCTACATTCTGATATAAATTTGGGCTGGAGAAGGTTAGTTGCCCCCAGGAAATATCTAGGGTTGGCACTAAGAAAGCCACTGTATTAGGTTGGTTCTGAAGCGTGAAGTATCTTCTGTCTACTATAACTAGGCTTCCATGGTCTGAGAGTTTAAGGAAAGAAGAAGAGGATAAAGACAGGGAAGTGGAGAGAATGGGGAAGAGGGAAAGGATCTAGGTCAGACAGTAACCCTATCCAGTCATATTTATTTTGGAGCATTTTAGGAAAAAGCAGATTTATGATGGAAACTGACATTTGTAAGAATTATAATTAGCTTCAACTACTTAACATATTACCAAAACTCAGCCCAGTTCACCATTTATAAACATTAATCTTTCTAGACTGGAATTTTTCTAATATAGTAACTTATACATATGTACATAATATTACATTTAAAACCAAAGCCCTTTAATACAATGTGACCTTAAAGAGGCTAGATTTTGCCACCCTACAGAGACCCTCAAAACAGAGGAAGACAAAGTGAGTGAAGGGAGAGAGAAAAAGAGTTAGAGGAGGGTAGGTCAGAAGACCTAAGAATAGTTACATGATTTAGATCTAGAAGAAACTTTAGAGATTACCTAGTTTAATCTTTAAATTTTACATTTGGGGAAACTGAGGCCCAGAGGCCTTAGGTGACTTTTCTAAGGTCAGATGTATAGTAAGTAGCAGAGACAAGATTCAAATGCAGGTCACCGGTGAAGGACATCACAGATTTAGAGGACAGGAAAGGAATCTTAAAGTCATCTAAGCCTCAGCTTTTTGGGTGGCCCTTATAGACAAGTCACTTAAACTCTTAAGACCTTCCCACTACCTATTCTAATATTCTAGAATGCTGGAGTAAAGGAAGAGCTCTTTCAGTGGTCATTGGGAATTAATCCTCGCTGAACTTCAAAAGCCAAATGGATGGAAACTTTTCAACAAAGAAGATGCACTAAAATGGGGCTGTCACTCAGGACCTCTACCCCAGCATTCACTACTTAACTCTGGACTGCCCCCATCCCCACTCCCTCAGGATGTTTCCTAAAAGAGAAAGAAGCAGATCTCTCTTCAGAAGAATGTCTTAAGACAAGATGGGACAGGGGCAGCTAGGTGGTGAAGTGGATAGAGCACCGGCCCTGAAGTCAGGAGGACCCGAGTTCAAACCCAGCCTCAGACCAAACACTTGATACTTACTAGCTGTGTGACCCTGGGAAAGTCACTTAACCCCAACTGCCTAAAAAAACAAAACAAAACAAACAAACAAAAAAGACAAGATGGGACAATTAACACATGTAACTGGGTTTTGATTTCCTCAGATCAAAAATATAGTATGACCCAAGTACAAAGTAATGACTCTTGTAATGGAAACACGAAACTTGGGTGTTGACTGTTTGCAGTGAATCTCTAGAAACCAGAGAGACTAAAGAACTAATTTGTCAGAATACACCTTTAATCCTTTCACAACACACATTGCAAGTGAATTTCATTTTAGAAAGCCAATGCATCTCTGAAAACTTCCATATAAATATTTGTTTTTGCTCTGTTTTGTTTAACTTTGGGCAGCTGGGCAGTGCAATGGATAGAGTGATGGGAATGGAGTCAAGAAGACTCATCTTCCTGAGTTCAAATCTGGCCTCAAACACTTACTAGCTGTGTGACCCTGGGCCAGTCATTTAACCCTGCTTGCTTCAGTTTCCTCACCTGTAAAATGAGCTGGAAAAAGAAATGACAAACCACTTTAGCATCTTTGTCAAGAAAACCACAAGTAGCGTCACAAAAAGTAGGAATAAAGTATAATAAGACTGGAAAGGTAAGAAGGAAACAGGTTATGAAACTATTTACATGACGGGGCATTTTTATACTTGATCAAGGAGGTAATAGGGAGCCAATGAACAACATTTAAATGGGGGGAGGGTGCAATACAGCAGAATTATGTTTCAGAAAAATCACTTTGGCAACTGAGCAGGGAACAGACTGGAATGGGAAAATCCAGGTGGGGAGACCAATTAGAAGCTACTGCCACATACAGTCAAGAGCTAATAAAAGTTTGAATTATGATGGCAGCTTTGAGAGTGGAAAGAAGGGGATAGATCCAAGAGATGGGAACAACTCTTATTGTGAGTCTTTTTTGGAAACAAATAATTACACCTTAATTATCTCTACCTCCACTGAAGTCCCACTTCTAACATCTCATCATAGTATGAAGGTGAAGCTGGATTAGGGAAGGCTACGCACAAGGTCTAACAGGTCATACCATGCCAAGACTGTGCCATCCAAGACCAGAGCTCCAATCTCCCTAATTCCAGAGGGGCTTGTCATCATGTTGTTGGGAAACAATGAATTCTTCCACTAGAAGCAGCTAGGTGGTGCAGTGGACAGAGCTCTGGGCCTGGCGTCAGGAAGACCCAAGTTCAAATCCAGCCTCAGATGCTTACTAGCTGTGTGACTCTAGGCAAGTCATTTATCCTTTGTCTGCCTTAGTTTCCCTCAACTTTAAAATGAAGATAATAATAGCACCTACCATCCAGAGTTACTGTGAAAATTAAATGAGATATCCGTAAAGCACTTAGCATAGTATGCCATGCACACAGTAGGCATGGTAAGCATTTAATAAATGCTTGTCTCCTTCCTTCTTGAAAACAAATCTCAAAGAGGGTAAGTGATACAACCAGTAGCCCCATTTTATAGATGAAGAAACTGAGGCTTGGAGAAGTTAAATCTCTTGTCAATGAATAAACATTTATTAAGTTCCTACTGTGTGCTGGGCTCTGTGCTAAGTCCTAAGACACTGTGCTAAACCCCTCTTGTATAGAGGGATTTTGATCTGCAAAGGCATAAAGACATACTGATAAAATCACACATACCAAAAGTACTGAAGTAGTCATCCCTTAATTTTTTGGTTCACTAGTCTAAGTTTTAATGTACTATGGAGAAAGAGTATGGCATACAGGGACGAGATTTAAATTGGGGTTCAAATCCCAACTCTCTCACTTCATAACAGCGATACCTTGGACAAGTCCTCTGAAGTTGAGCCTCTGTCTGTAAAAGAGGGACACTCCTACTGTGCTGTCACCTCACAGGATTGCTATCAGGATTGCTACATAAATGTGAGTTTTCATGACTATTATAATTATTATTCAATCAGATTTGCTTTGCATTTCTGAGGAGTTATACAATAAGCTCTTTTATGGAGAAGGGTCAAGAGTAAGCTGATTATTTTCCCACAAACTTGCATAATCATTTCAGGAACGTTTTGTCTTCCTTTTACATTTAACCAGTAGTGGCTTTTAAAACATTAAATTTCTCTTAGCCAGCTAATCTTCAAATGGTTTTTCCTTAGGTTCAAGTCTTTGTATCATCTCTTTGTTTGTCCGATTATGGAGGCTTGCAGAATATGGTTCACAAAACCTCAGAGTTGGCAGGGACCTCCAGGACCACCTGATCCAATTCTGAACAAGAATACTCTCTATGACACATGACAATCAATCAACCAATCAATCAATCAACATTTATTAAGCACCTACAATGTTCCAGGCACTTCGAGGAGCACTGGGGATACAAAAAGAAGTAAAAGGCAGTCCCTGCCCAGGACAAAGGGTGATACAACCCCTAGAGTGAAATTTCACCTTCAGAGAGGGTAGAGGCTCCACTGGGGAAGTCATCCCAATTGGGCTTAACTCTAATTGCCAGCAACTTTCTCTTGACATGAAGTCTGAATAGGTCTCTGCATCTTCTACCCATTTCTCTCAATGCAGTGACCCATGGCCAGTCCGACTAAGGCCCCTCTTCTCCAGACTAAACTGTCCCCTTTACAGTTTCACATATGGCCTGATCTAGGAGGAGCTTATACCATCCTGGGTTAGTTTTTCCAAGTTGCCTTCTAGTGGTCAGATATTTCCCCAAGATGTTCTTTTTACTCTTTAACTTTTCTAAGTTTCCCCATGTTTTCATTAATTTAATATTACATTTTGTGGTGCTAATGGGGAAAAAAAAATGTACTTGGTCTGTACATTTTGCTTTTATGGCCTCTGACATATATGTCTTTCACATGTTTGGAGGACATGGACACAGCCTCCCATTCAATAATATTTTCCAAGGTCAAGCAAGAAGAGAAACTAGAAGATGTCAAAGATCTAAAACAAGGGTGGGGAACCTTTGGTCTCAAGGTCACATGTGGCCCTCTAGGTCCTCAAGTGTAACCCTTTGACTGAATCCAAACATCACAGAACTGTTTTGAGAACCTAGAGGGCCACATGTGGCTTCCAGGCCACATGTTCCCCTCCCCTGATCTCAAACATAGCACACACTTTTTTATTTATGAGATGATTCCACCAAAAGGAGCTGGAAGGAGGCCTATGGAAGGAAGTTTGAAGTAGAAAGTTACTGTTATCATTTAGGCCCTAGGCTTTCATTCGGCCACCTGAACAGCTAAAACATGACAGCATCACAAAGACAGCCACTCGAATTTATAATTACACTTTATGGCTTACAACGCCCTTAATACACATTATTATCTCAATGAATCCTCACCATAGCCTTGAGACATAAGAAATACAACTCAGCCCCATTTCATAGATGAAGAAACTGAGGTTCAGAGAGGTTCACAGTTACATGGCTAGTAAATGCTAAGTTATCATTCCATCCCAGGTCTTCTGACTCCAGGTACAAAATACTCATTTCAAGAATCCCACTCCTCATCTTTCCTCCTTCCCTTGAACTTACTTATGGCCCTTTCCCCTTCATTGCACAACTTCTTCTTGGCATCCCAGAGACAGTGGGAGTCTCATTTTACCTGACAGATTGGAAACTCCTTGAAGGCTGACACCCAGTTCACATAGCTTCATCTCCTTCAGACTTGTACGTGGTAAGCTACTCTCTAAAATGTTTGTGGAAATGAATAAACAATGACAAAGAAGAAAGTCCACAGATTCCAAAGGGAAACTCAATTTATACCAGGGGGGCACCCACACCATTGAAACCACCTTAAAATTAAGCCATGGTGCATATTAAGCCCTAGAAAACGAATCAAATGGACAGTCTGTCTCTTCATATGTCTAATACAGGGCTGTGTTGAACTATTACAGAAACTTGGGAGAAATGTATAACTCCTAGATGTTCTAATTGTCCCTAAAGCATCAACAGCTTCTTAAGCAAATAAAATCTATTGCAGCAATCACCTCCCTACCTGGCCTGAGTTCCCATTTGACCTACCCTTCATGGTCTTCCTGACCTTGGAGCCTAAAACAAGCCAAGTTACAGGCAGAATGAGACATCTGATACACCCCAGCTCTCCTATGGCAGTGTGGAAAGGTGAAGAGATGAGAATAATAAGTATTTATACAGCACCTACTGTGTGCCAAGCACTATGCTAAGCACTTTACATATATTACCTCTTTTAATCCTCACAACAATCCTTGAAAGTAGGCTGTTCTTATCCTCGTTTTACAGAAGAAGAAACTGAGGCAAACAGAGTTTAAGTGACTGGCTCAGGGTCACACAGCTAGGAAGTGTCTGAGGTTGCATTTTAACTCAGGTCTTCCTGTCTCCAAGCCCAGTGCTCTGTGCACTATGGCACCACCTAGCTGCCACTAGGTGGGCACTAAACTTAGACAAGAGCCCAGTTGGAATCCTGGCTCTGCCACTGTCTTCTATGCGACCTTGGACAAAACACTACCCTTCTCAAGACCTGTTCCCTCATTTGTAAAATGAAGGCGTTGGACCACATGACTTCTAAGGTATCTTGTAGCTTAGACCTTTGATTCTAAGATCGCTTCTAGTTTCTTTACTGGGTTTTTATGGAGATCAGGGTGATTATGGGAGAACTCTCAAATTTATTTACAACTGGCAGATAAGGTTTTATGTAATTTCTGATCTAACAGATACAGACAAGGTTAAGAAAATAAAAATGGAGAAGGCTTGGAGGAGGAAAAATAGGAGGAGAGTTGAAAACAATATGAATGGAGTCTGTGCAAATTTGAGATTAATTTCAGGAGCTTCCTGGTTTTTGAAAAATTCTCATAAAATTCTCATTCTTCTGTGAAGCCAACCCAACTACAGAGGGGATCCATATCTTGGATCCAGTTCTGAAGCTGTGGTTAAGCAAAGCAACCAGACAGGATGGATTAGATCTCTGTAATTCTCTCCAGAGAGGAAAATATCAGCTGTCTCTTACCTGGGAGACAACATACCTCCTTCCTACTATATTAAACTAATTAGGTTATAGGGTTCCTTTGTTCTTTGAAAAGTTTAATACTTCTAGCCTCAGTCCCTAAAATCATAGATTTGGGGTATCTGGAAAAAAAAAACACCAGGAGAAAATGCCTGGAGCCAAGAGATGGAGTGAATTGTTCATGGAACAGCCAGGAAGGAGACCAATGTCACTAGATCAAAGAGTGCGTGTCAGGGAGTAAAGTGTAAGAAGAGTAGAAAGGTGAGGGGAGGCTAGAATATAAAGGGCTTTGAATGTCAGAGTACTTTGTATTTGCTCTGGCAATAGGGAGCCACTGGAATTTATTGACTAGGAGCTATGTTTTAGGAAAATCATGTTTGTGGCTAAGTGGAAGAAGGATTAGAATAGGAAGAGATATGAGGCAGGCAGACCCACCAGCAGGTTATTGCAATGAACCCTGCATGAGGTGATAAGAACCTTCACTAGAATGGTAACAACGTCATAGCTGGAGAAGGGGGCATATTCCAGAGATGCTGCAAAGGTGAAATCAACAAGCAATAGATTGGATGGGGAGTGAGAGATAGTGAGGAATCCAGGATGACTCTTAGGTTGTGAGTCTGAGGGACTCGGAGGATGGTGATGCCCCCACAATAACAGGGAAGGCAGAAGGATTTAGGGGGAAAGGTAATTAGTTTTGGATATGTTTAGCTGAAGATGTCTACTGGATATCCGACCTGATTTATCAGAAAGGCTACTGGAGATTTGAAATTGGTGGTCAGGAGAAAGTAGGGCAGGATACATTCATCTGAGAATTGTCAGCATAGAGATGATAATAAAATCCATGAGAGCTGATAAGATCACCAAAAGAGGGACAGGGCCCCATCACCCAGGACATAACCCCGTGGGACACCCACAGGTAGAAGGTGTCATATAGTTGAGGATCCAGCCAAAGAGATTGAGGAGTGGTCAGAGAGGTAGCAGGGGAACTGGAAAACTCAGAGAGAAAGGAATATCAAGGAGGAGAGAATGCAACAGTGTCAAAGGCTATGCCAAAGGCAGGTGAATGAGGATTGAGAAAAGGCCATTGGATTTGGCAATTAAATCAGGGGCAACTTTGGAGAAAGCAGAATTCTGTGGAATGTCAGAAGCCAGACTATAAGGGGCTAAGACGAGTGTGAGAGGAGAGAAAGAGGATGCAGCCATCTTGGATGGTTTTTTTCAAGGAGTTTAGCTATAAAGAGCAGGAGAGATTTAGGACTTTCAAGGGCTTTAGCCACAAAGGACAAAAGAGATATAGGACACTAGTTAGTGGGGATGGAAGGATCAAGTCAAGGCTTTTTTTCAGGATAGGAGAGATATGAGCATGTTTTTATGCAATAGGGAAGCAGCCAGAAGACAGGGAGAGACTATGAGAACAGGTGAGAGAGCCAGGATGACAAAGGGAGCAATGTACTAGAGGAGACAGGATTGAATGGGATTATTTGGGCAGGCAGAGGTTAGTCGCAACAAGAAAACCTCACCTCATGACACAGGGGAGAAGGTGCTCATGATGAATGGCTTCAATTTTTCTGTGAAATAAGAGACAAGGTTCTTAGCTAAGAGGGTGGGAGGAGGGGAGTCTTGGGGGGTTGAGGAAGGAAGAAAAGTTTTGGAAGGGCTACTACGTGTGGAGAGTGAGATAGTAAGTTGATAAGGGATGTGTGGAAGGATTGCCTAGCAGCAGTGAGGGCCCAGTTGAGGTTGCATAACATAAATTTATAAAGGATCTAGTCAAAACAGCTGTTCCTTTTTCCCTCCCCTCTATCATGAAAAGGTCATTCTTAATTTTGGTTAAATGGGGCGCAGAGGAGGGAGCCAGTATCACCTTTCTACCACCACCCCATTGGAATTGGTTTGGAAATAAAAAATATTTCAGAATCAGTATTTCTATGAGGCAAGCAGGAATTTTTCAGACTGAGCAGTTTCACAAAACCCCCTGTTCCTACATTCATACACAGCTTTGCGTATGGGGCCAGAGGTTTCCAATCCATAAAATGAGAGCCTCTGCCCTGCCCCCAAGCATTTGCATAGGGTCTTCAAACCCAAATACAAACCAAGCCTTGCCATTTCAATCTCAAGCAGACCAAATTTTATAGACCAAATAAATGTCCCGCTTTATATTGCTATTCCCAAATGTGTATTGATGCTATTGTAAATGAACATAAGTTCATTTAGTAGCATTCCTGAGTTCATAGCAACTTTTTCTCATTCATGTTCTCAATAAATGGATGCTAATAGTACAACTACAGTCATATGTAGAGGAACCATGAGGTTTGGGATTTTTTTTTTAAATATAAAAAAGTTTGAGAATCATTGTTCTGGGGCATTGGGGAATGGGATGGGGAGACAATCAAATCAACCAAAGTAACCACCTGCTTACACACACACACACACACACACACACACTCTCTCTCTCTCTCTCTCTCTCTCTCTCTCTCTCTCTCTCTCTCTCTCTCTCTCTCTCTCCCAGCACCCAAACACTGACTCCTTAGCAGCCTTCTGCCACCATTCCAAGTCCCCTTTTTGCTGGATAATTAAACCACAACCAAAATCTAGTTAATCTAAGAGTGCTAGCCATGATGCTGAGTCAATAACCACACACACCCTGCATCCCTCAGTACCCCATGATGCCGAACATCCAGAAAGGGTCACTGTGCTTTTGGGGAAATAAAGGTTTAAAGTGTTTAAATACAAGGAAAAAATATAATTGTTTATATGACGGGAAACAAAATAGTTCCCACTGGACCTTAACTAATAGTCTCCCCAGGGAACTAAGCAGAGGAAGCCACAGCTGCTTCTACGCAAAGATTTCGGCCTTGCTTCTCCACTGGACTCAACTGGATAAGAGCAAGGAGCAGGCTACTGCATCTTTATAATTCCCCTAGCCAAGGGCTGGGAACACAAAGCAAGGAGAAACAGGGAGCAGGTGCTGATGGAGTACATATTAAAGCCCTCAGTTCATTCATAACCCACATTCACACACTTCTTGTCCTAGGCTCCCTTCTCAACAATCCTGACCAGCATACCCCAGCATCCACCGCCAGAGAAGGTAAAGGAAGAAGAAAGTGGGAGAAGTCTTCCCTTATGTTAGTCCTGATCAGCTGGAGAGTCTAAAATGACGTAGTGAGATAAATTATATTAGATATTTAAGTGTGATGTTTTATGTTAAAAATCACAGGATCAGCCCAAGGATGTGAAGACTTCCCTCCTCCCCAGCAGAATGGGCAGATGAGAACAATTGGTTCCAAGGGCCACAAAGGCAGCCGAAGCAGGCGCCGTGGAGTGTTTAGAGCTTGGTCGGGCATCGAGGATGCCAAGGTGATCCACTACATCCCGAGCCATCACCAGTCATCTGGACTTTTGTCCTGCCACTAGACTTGATGACTCTGGAAGAGACAGTGAGGCTGATGACCTTGAGCAGCTCTGCCTCACTTAAATCCAATTCACCCACAAGTCTAAACGTCACCTTCCTGATGTCCTTGGTCCTCTTCGAAAACAAGTGGCAAACAACAAAAAGATCACAAATCTGGATCTGAAAGTCATCTCAGAGGGCTCCTAGTCCAATTCGCTCATGGTACAGAAAGGGAAACTGAAATTACAGAGGAGAAGTGACATGCCCAAAGCCATATAGGCAGTAAGCATCAGAGAAAATAGGTAACTAAATCTAGGGCCTCTGATTCCAAACTCAGTATTCTTTCTACATTGTACTATGCTGCTTATGTAGAAAGAATATTTTCACCAGCGGCAAAAACAGCATGGTAGTAGCACAGGAAAAAGTAATGGGTAAATTGATTCTGGAAAAGAGGATGATCCAGCATTGATCATGGTAGGAATCAGGGAGGGAGGGTGAGGGAAAAACAGAAAGTGTGGAAGCCCAGGCTGTTGGGCAGCAAGGAACAGCATACGGTAACAAAGGCAAGCATGTGGATTTCAGTTACCGCAGAGGAAGCACACCTCTCTGACAGCAGGAACCTGGCACAGAGCCCTGTCAAAGTTTCATTGCTGCATGGTTCTTTGCACTAAGTGACATGGCAAAGTGTGACCTTTCCAAACCTCAGTTTACCCAGCTATATAAGGACAACTCTATTGCTGTTGTTCCTTCTTCATTCACAAAGAGGACCAATGACATTACAGGGGTGATGTCTTGACTAGCACGTGAATTGGATTGAAGTGAGGCAGAGCTGTGCAAAATCATCAGCCTCACTTTCTCCTCCAAAGTCATCAGAGTCCAGTGACAAGACATACATCAAGACAACTTTGTAACATTACTATTTGTAGAAACAAGGTTGTTGTGAAGCAACTCTGATAGTTGGAGAGTCTGGGTGTAGGTACTTCATACTTTATCAATTCACACTGCAACCCTGCATAAATTTCTGAGGCCAAGAAATTCAAAACTGCAGCCAACTTGGTGATGAGTCTCTTAAGTTTAGACAGCAAAATGGTTATCAGATAACTGACAGTCTACCACTAAGCCTGTACTCAAAAGGTTTCTAGCTCGGTAGAACCTGTCAACATTTTCAATACTGGCATAGCCTTTGAGAACCCAAAGTCACTTCCAACTCATGATAACACACCAGTGAACCTTACAGCACTAAAGAAATATAAATTACTATGACCATTAATGACACATGGCTATGGAAGGAGGGAGATACTATGATCTAGTTATAAAGAGCCTTTTAGGTACCATATTGTGGTTAGAAGATAATTACAAGGTTTCTTGGTCCCTTGAGCTGAACTACATCCCTTGCCCATATTATATATACACAAAGAGGGAATTGTGTTTGAATAATACATTTGTGTTCAAATTCCAGGTTCAAAGACAGAGAGGACTAGAAGCCAAATCTCAGTTCCAGGAACACACAGATGATCACCTTGCTGGTTACTGTACCTCAAAAGCACTCAAAGATCAAGGTTATCCAAAATTCATTTCTAGCCAATAGAGTACTTGGAACCTAACTGAAATCTGGCCCTGGTGCAGGAACACACACACACACACACACACACACACACACACACACACAAATGTAAAGGGAAATATTTCAAATGACAAAGTGCCAAAATGAAAGTTTCATTATGTACAGGGGCTAGCAATCATTGACCCTCCAACATATTTTTAAAAGACCTTTCCTCCATGAGAACCACAATCCTGATCATTGATTTTAATGAAATACCAGACTTTGCTTCTCAAGACAAACTTTTACATTTAGCTCAAGTCTCTGACTCCAAGGATATATCTCAATTAACAAGAACAAATAAGCTATATTCACGTCTCTGCCTCCTGGGCAAAGAAGTTGGAGTTTCAAACTGGAGTAGGAATAAGCAGCAATCTCCAGGTACCAGATTGAAGACATAATTCTCACTGGCCCCTGCTAAGACAGGCAGTGAATACTCATTTGTGCCCTTCTATTAGAGGCCCATGAAAGGGACCTCAGCTGCTATACTCCCAAATATATCACAAGTTCCAAAAACCACGACACTCCAGAGAGAAAACACCCTGTGTCTCCAGGTCCCCGAAGTATAAACGATCAAATTCCCTTCCCACTCTCCAACAACTAGGCTCAAGTTTGTTGACCTTCTGGGCATGGTGCAAAACCTGTCTTCTTAGGCTAGCACCCAGGGCTGGGATAAGAAATACTATTTTTATTTTAATAAAAACTGCATACATAAAGATTTTTTTTGTTTTGCAATTTTCTTAAAGAGCTTTCAGGTTTACAGTAATAACAGTGGTCAAAAAATAATGTCTCTACTTTTATTCTACTGTGCCAGTGGTTCTCATAAGGTGCTCATGAACCTCAGGGGTCCCCAAGACCCTTTCAGGGGGTCCATGATGTTAAAACTTTTCATAATAATCCTAAAATGCTTTAACGTCTAATACTGTACACATATGTCAATAGAGATAATCTACATGAACAAAAGTTCTTTGTGAGGGAGAGGAAGGAGATCCTCAATAATTTTTAAGCAGGTAAAGCGGTCTTGAGCCCAAAAAATTTGAGAACTACTGCACTATACATTACAGTGGGCCACACCAATCAGGGTAATTCAAAGTATTATCAGGTTATACCCAAATAAAGTCACTCCATCCATCATAGCTTCACAGTATCTTAGTTGCTATATTATAAAGAAATCCCCCAAACCCTGTTGCATTATCACTTAAACATTCAGCCCCTTAATAATGCACCCATGCTGTTATAAAACTATCTGCTCCCTCCCCCAACACTGACACTAGGTGGGGGTGGGCCGGTAGTAAGTTGATGTCTTGAAAGAGACTAACTCGGGAGAACAAGACTCTGAGTGCTAAAAGGCTTATGTCTGTCCATAATCTTGTTCACAAGATTACAGACATATGCACGTGGTGCTCTCCTGCAGACAACTGCTATAGCTTGTGCTAAAGACCAACTTGGCACAAAGAGAGCCAACCGTGGAGGTGTTTGTTTTGCTGGTATAGCAATGTCCTCTCTGTTCTCTGTTACCCCTTCCCCGAGGCAAGTGCCCCACTAAATTTCAATTTGACCTTCCATTCCCAAAGGCCTGAACCAGATCTAACTGAATGGTCTAAGAACAGACAGTCTAGGACAAATCTAGAGGCTATCTTGTGGGAGGGAAAATCTCCTGATGCAGACTACCCACCAGTTAAGCCTTAGTCAATGGGGAAAAGGGAAAGGTAAGCATGGTCCATTTTAGGACCTTTGTAGGCAACCTCAACTTTGCCCTGGCATCACCCCAAAATCTCAAGACTCCTTAGGATAAGAAATTAAGCCAGACCTCCCCAAGGCTTCTTTAAACCAGACCCCAAGGTGTAGGGCAGTTGATACGCTGATCATCATATTGGTTCTAAAACACTAAGTGAGTTGCAGCTATGTCCGAACCAGTGATTCTTATTACTTACCTCTTAACTTATTCAGTCCCTAAAGAAAAGCCTTTTATAAATGCTACATGTTAATAACCTGGAATAAACTTCAAACAAACCAGTCTGGAGGCCAAAACAATCCCAAACACATTTTAACATTCACACTTTTTCTTTGCCAAGTCACTTCTTAAACAGCTCTGAAATTTCTCCATTACCACACCTATAGGTTTAGTTACTAAATAATGGATGACAAATCACTGCAGAATTTCAGTAGGGAAAAAAATTATTTCTAAACGAATTAATGCCCTGCCCACCCAACTTCTCACACTGTTCTTTGATACTATTGAGTTGTGAAACCAGGATGAAGATCCAGTGGTGTGGTTTAGAAGGTGAGCTTAATTGGATTAGAGGGGGAAGAGGGGTTAGCCATAAATGTTTGAGAAGGCTGATGAAACATTCAATTCTGCAAAAAGTAATAGGTATTTTTATTTCTGGCTCTATTTCCTTTAAACTTCTGAATGCCTGAGATTTTCTAGCTTCTAAGAATTTCCCATTTATCTTTGCTTATATTTTTCTTTAACTGTTCCCCTTAACTCTAGGGAAGATAAAACTGTGCCAAGGTATTAATTATTCTCTGTCACAACTCAAGACTATCGTTTTGTAAGCACTGCTTTTGTCCTCCAAAAGCCAACCCACCCAGATCCTTTTCTTATAATCATCCTGACTGAAGTACTGAATACCAACTACCCTGGCTGACTGTGGTTTGTAGCCTCTTAAAAATTAAAATGGAAAGGCCCATAACTTTGATTACTTGCTTGTTTAACATCACCTGACATCTCTGAAATTAAGAGAAACTAAACATTTCTGTATAGTGCTCCCAACAAGACTCCAAGCTCTTGTTCTCTTAAGTGTCAGGAGTTCTTTAAAAATCAATCCCAGGCTTTGGTTTGCCAGTAGTAATAGCTGAGGGCAGGGCAAAAACTGAGCATTCATTTTTACCAGAGAACTTTAAAAAAAAGTAATGTAATATAGAATAATACTGTTTATTTTAAAGCAACTTGTTTTATGTTGAAATTATATACTTGAAAGGAAGCTAATAGTAATATATTCTTCATTTCATTTACAATCCTCATTATCTCCTCTACTACGAATATGAAAATGCTCCTTTTACTTATGTTCAGAATTTAATAACAACAAAAAAGACAAGGTAAAGTAACTTGTTTTTAAAAGCTATTAAAAATATTACAGTCAAGTAGCGTTTCCTGGACTATTCACTCAAGTTTGTTTCCCCCTTCTGACAGGGAAACCTGACAGTCTAAATACAATGAGGGTTGGAAGAGCCAAATCAGTACTTTCACCCCTTTCAATCCTGTTATCACTCGTTAGAGCACAAGGAAGGATGAGAAACTTGGGTTCCCCTTCAGTTGGTGAAGGGAGGGAAAAATTAAAATAAGTGAATTTACCATCACAAAGTTGAGCCTAGCTCTGCTCACCCACAGACAGGCAGGCACAAAGAAAGCCGCACACTTAACAGAGCCCGCGAGGTAGAAGCTGATCAAAGAGAAGGAAAGGAGGAAGGGAAAAGAAAGGAATTCCTAGGAATCACGAATATCCTCCTTCAAGAACTATCCGTTCTTTCCTGAAAACCTTACCCCACCACTTCTTTCTTCCATTTTCCATCTCCTGCTGATGGCTTTGCAGCTGGGAGCCAGCAAGCTCGGACTCAGCGCTGCCTCCTTCCGTTTTCCAGGAGGGTTGGGAAGGAGGCGGAGGGGAGGACCGCTTCAGAGTAGACCCCTCACCCGCTCTCCCATCTGGGGGCTCTTTCTTTGTTAGTCACCACTGACAGCCAGGAGGAAGGAGGGTAAAGCAAGGCAAAGAGCCCTCCTAGACTCTCGTACACACATGCATATACATACACACTCACACTCACAAAACCCTCTGGGGAGAAATGCCCCACAACTACTTGGAGCAGCCTAGCAGCCCGCTCCTGCAGCCCCAGCGGCCCCAGACCCAGCACAGCTGCCCACGGCAACGTCAAAACTAGAGCAGCGAGAGGCATAACACCTCGCAGCCCCGGACTTAAGCCGGGAGGTTGGTGGACCCTGGGGAAGGGGCGGAGCCAAGGGGGCGGGGGGAGATAGAGGGAGGGGAGGGGTGGGGAGCTGGCCCCGGGAGCAGCTGGGGCTGCCGAGGGGGACGCCTGGGGAGCTAGGTAGGGCCGCAGGGCGGCTGACCCGCTAGCGACAGCCCGCAGCTCGTGACGGACCGGGCTGCCCAGCCTGTCGCCCGGGGTTTTGCGCGCTCCCAAGGCGGCTGCCGCTCCGGGGGCCTCTCGAGCTGCTCCCGCGCCCCGACTCCTCTCCCCTGCGCCCGGCACGCTCTTGGTAGATCCCGAGGGCGGCGAGCCGGGCTGGGCTTCCACGTCCTTACCTTTGTCCCACCCGGTGTGGGCGGTGTGGGCGGAGGAGAAGGTAGAGGGGAGGGGCGGGGGAGTAAGCCCCTCTGTGGCTAAAGACTGGGATCACCTCCCGGCGCCATGGGGTCTCTTGCAACCTCGGGGATCTGGATGGAACGTGCCCCGTTCACTGCCAAGAAAAAGAAGCGGGGTACTCTGGCCCCGGAGTCCAGGCAGGAGGAAAGGAAACCCGCCTGTTGCTATTTCACCACCAGGTTCCCTCCAAAAGGGAAAAAAAAAAAGCCTCTTCGGACGGTTTTGCAGCTGGGTTCCCCCCTCCCCAATCTTCTGGAGAGGGCGTGTGGTGGAGTGGACGTGACGCTGCCCTCTCCCAACTTTGTGAAAGTCCCAAAGGACCGGCCTTTGCAGACCATAAGGCTGGCTTGGACCCTCGCTCTTTGTTTGCAAACTAAGGGCAGAGGAGGTGGGACCCGAGCCTCCTGACCCTCCAGGGAGTGGGGCGAGGCCGAGCGCTATGGGGATACTCTAGGGCTCGGAGCAGCCTAGGGCTGCGCGCTCGGATGGGATCCACGCGCTGTCTTTTGACCGCGCTTGACGCGGGTCGAGGCCCCCGTCCATGCGGGGTGGGCAGAAGGTCCTGTGCACGCACACTCACACCCACAGACACGCCTGCACCCACCGGGATGGGAACCTTTCCAGCTGCGTTCAAGGACAGTGTTGCAACCGTTCTGGCCATGCTGCACGCCAGTGTGCAAGGTTACTGGTTTTCGCATTTGTTTGGGTTGGGGGAGGGACATGAAAAGGAGGCGAGGTGCCGATGTTTTCTTTGGCCCTTTGTTCCTGTGGGTGGACTGCCCTCCCCCTTTCTCTCCACATCTCCTGGCTTTTTTCCCCTGCCCACGGCAGACTGGCACTGAGCTTCACTCCCAGCTAGTTAGTTATCCAACTAACCCTGTGTAAACTTGGGATTTCTAGGCATGAAACTGTATTATGGAAGACCACGAGTAGGATCTCTATGTTCACTTAAACATATAAATACATATGTATATTAATTTAGAACCATTTTTAAATGGTATTTTTTTTTAAACTGGGGGAGTATTTTTTTTTTGCTGGTGGGCCCAACCGTCAAAGTTAGGAATGCATGCTCCATTGGCCAAGGAAGAAAAGATTTACAAGTACTAAGGAGTTTAATTTTTGCTCAAACTGACCACTGTCAGAAACTCAGGTGACTAACTTTATCTAGTTACATGTCTGTCTACATCTATAGACACGTGGCCTGGTACATAACATGTTAATCTGATGGTCAGTCAAGAAGATCTGAGCATAAGATGCTAACCTAAGAAGATCATCTGAGTTCAAATCCCAGCTTCCTCATTTAGTTTGGAGTTAGGTTAATTTTATGGATAGAATGCTGGCCTTGCAGTGGAAGATCTGGGTATACATCCCACTTCAGACCCCTGCTAGCTCCGTGTCCACTTCAAGAGACTCAATCTCTCTGAGCCTCAGTTTCCTCATCTGTATAAGAATGATAATACCTTCAATACCTACTTTATGGGGTTTGCCAGGCTTAAATTAGATAATGTATGTAAGTCAACAAGCATTTATTAAGTAAATAGTAGATCTATATGTCAGGCACAGTACTGAATGATGGAGATACTGAGAAAGGCAAAAAGCAGTCCCCTGTCTTCAAGGAGCTCACAATTTAATGGAGACCATAATGTAAATCTGGAAAGCTCTACATAAATATGCATGTATACTATATAAGCTACTTTATTAATACTGTGGCTTTATATACCAAGAGGAGAAAAACAATTTTATTTGAAACAATAGTAGGGACTAAGATTTTTATGGGACAACTGAGTATGCCAATAGATTAGCCATGAGAATGGGAAAGGGATAGCTTCTAAATCAGATGCTTTTAACCTTTTTTGCATCATGACAGATTGGTGAAGCCCATGAACCCTTTCTTAGAACAGTGCTTTAAGAACATAAAATACATAGAATACAAAGGAAACCAATTGTATTTAAGTACAGTAAGTGAATTTTTTTTTAAGTTTAAGAACCCCGTTCTAAACTGACTACAGCTGGTAGAGATCTCAGGGTCTCCCAAGGGATACCCAAGCATCCCAGCAGTTCCCTGACTCCACCCCTGTATTTGTTCACTGCTAATGAGGCCCAGATCAAAGGTTCAATCCCAGTCTTAGTCAAAATGTCAGTTCTCAAATGTATCTTTGACAGAATAATCTTAGTGCCTTTCCTCTGAGATTGCCTCCAACATATCCTATGTTGTTTGTTGTAGTGTTGTGTTGTAGCATGTGTGTTGTTTGTATGTAGTTATTTGCCGGTTCTTTCCCCCATTAGACTGTGAACTCCTGAAAAAGGAATTTTTTTTCTTTCTACCTTTCTCTGTATACTAAGCCACAGTGTGTCGGGCATATAGTAGGCACTTAATAAATGCTTATTGACTTGAAGGACTGAACTAGACTAATTGAATATAGATGGATCAATACAAACAAACTCCACTACTGGAAAGCACAGTTTAATCTTTCAGAAAGGTCAGTGGTCCTATGTTTGGGGCACACTAACTACCTGTAAACTTTTTCAGATTTCAGTGTTTCTCAGTCCTTTCCCTTTTTTCTACAGAAATTGTCTTGGTCCAACAGGAGAAGGTCTATACTGTTTCTCCACTGAACCACTGCCCTCCTAAAAATCCTTTGTGCTTAACAGCTTTGTGGTCTGAGTACCAAGGGAGAGCAATCCTGGGGCAAAAGTTGGCTTGATTTGTGGTGTATTAACAGCTTATAAAGGGAAAAAAAGGTTTAAGAAACACTTTTTTAAGCTTAATATGAAAAACAATGCTCCAGTACTAACACCTAAACAGATTTCTACCCTTTTATGCTTTAGAAAACGCAATGATTGTGCCTCAAAATAATCACTTGAACTCAGAATCTTCAGACCTCACCACCATAAACCAATGGAGAAAGGACTCTAGTGTGGGAGGAGAAACAATTCCTAGGTCTTCATTTAATTAAGATTTTTTTAAAATTCTCTACTTCTTGGGGAGGCAGTGATTGGAGAGCTTGTCTCAGAGGTAGAAACAGGGTTCAAGTGCCACTTGTGATACATGTTGGCTGTGTGACCCTGGACAAATCACTTAACCCATTACTAGTCCTGGCAAATTTCTGAGACAGGCGTTCTTAACCTTTTTTTGTCACAGACCTCTCTGGCAATCTGCTGAAGTCAATGAATCTTCTCAGAATTTTTAAATGCCTACAATAAAAGGATTACAAGGGAAATGAATGATATTGAAATAAAGATGTATTTTTTTTCCATCCAGGTTCACAGACTCCTTCAAATTTATTCACAGACCCCTGTTCTAAGACTATAACTTTCGGAGAAGTTGCCAACCTACATTGGCTAAGTCCTCACCCAGAAGTTCCTATATCAGTGAAATCACATACCCAGTCTCTATCATTATCTTGAATTTCACTTCAAAAGTTATAAAGCAGCAGGAATGTTCTGCAAATAGCCTCCAATGATGAGGATTCTTCTAGGTCAGAAGATAATGCCAAGACCTTGTCACTAGCATCTATACTTTTCCCCAATTCTTTTAGGGAAGGGGGAAGAAAAGGAATTATGATTGGTAGTTACATGTTGGGAGATGATAGTGGGCTGGAAAAGGGAGAAAAAACTTTAATTTGTATCATATATGCGATACCTTATTGATTCAGACGACATAGGTGAATTAGTGAAATGGCTGGCTAATAAAATTACTAGTGCAATTTTGTTACTTTCAAGTACATAGAACAGGTCACACTAATGACTAATGAACTGTTTCCAAGTGGAATTCCTTCTGGGGCCTACTTTAGTGTATGCATGAGATACATTTGCTCCTCCTTCCTCCAAGCCTTTTTACTGGCTGCATACTCCGAGCCTCCAATATTCTTCCTCCTTATCTCCACACTCTGGCTTCCCTCAAGACTCAGTTCAGATCTCTCCTAGGAGAAAAGGCAGTCATTCTCCTCCCAACAGTTCCTCACTCTGAGATCACCTTCCATTTACACAGTATTTCTCTTACATATACATTTATTTGCAAACTGTCTTTCTCACTGGAATTCGGGGCTGTGGAGGGCAGGGACTCTTTTTTGCCTTTCTTTATATCCACAGTGCCTTGCACATAGTAAGCACTTAATAATTAAATGTTTGTTGACAGTTCAATAGCTGACACTTGTAATTAGCAACATCATCTGTCCACAAATTATTAATGTGCAAAAGAACATAGCATCTCAGCATTGGAAGGGACCTTTGAGGCCATGTGAACCCACCTAGACATAAGGCAAGAATTCTCCACTACTTCTTCAACAAGTAAATAAGCAGCATGGACTTAAAGATCTCTAATTGTTGGCAACTCCTGACAACCCAAGGCAGCCTCTTCTGCTTGTGAACAGCTCTAATTGCTAGAAAGTTTTTTCTTATATTGCGGTGAAATCTGCTTTCCTGTAACTTCCACCTTTGCTCTTCTGGGCCAACCAAAACAAAGCTAATCCCTCTTCCATATGACAAACCTCAAAATACCTGAAGACAGATATCCTGTCGCTTCTCCTCTCCAAGTTAAACACCCCCAGTTCCTTGAACTAATTCTCCTGAGGCATCTTTCTTTGGATATACTCCAGCCTATCTTTTCTATATTGTGGCATCCAAGACAAAATACAATACTCCAGATGTCATCTGACCAGGGCAGAGTGCAATGGAACCATCACCTCTTATGACCTAGACAGTTCTTTCATTTATCATTTTAGCTATCCCTTCTACCTTTATACCATGAGCAAATGTGGTAAGTTTGTCATCTAGAGCTTTATCAAAGAAACTCAGCTCCCAGCTTTCCTTAGTAATAGCACAATTTATTTTGTTTTGGAGGGAGAACATTTGTTTTTATACTCCTTGTGAATAACTCCCTATACAGATTGGTACCTACTTGGCCATTTATAGATTTAGCAGCGAATTACCTGAGACACTGAGAGATGAAGGAATTTGCCCTAGGTCATGAAATCCATCCAGAGATGGAACTTGAACTCTTCTTGACTCTGAGGCCAACCATCCATCCTTCCACCAGCCACCACCCTTCTCCTCCTCCTCTCCTCTCCATACATAATTACTGATACCTTAAAGCTGTGTCCCCAGCTCCCCACTCTTCCCAATAATCCTGATACTTTTTGGTCATTTGAATGAGGATGAGAACAGCAATAGAGCCTGCCCCTCTGTCACCTATTTCCTGCTAGTACCAGAATATTCTCCAATAAGTGATGAATTGGGACATCAGCTCCAAGAGAGCAGGACCCTCGTGATTTGATATCGTGGACTTTGAAAAGGGAGATGGACCTCTGTTCACTTAATGGGTATCAGACTGATCCACTAGCAGAGCTTTCAGATGTGCATAGGCACTGAATCTTCTCCAAGGAGGTAGAACTGAGAGGGTTCGGGGAACTAAGCATGAGACCTAGTTAGATTGGAAGTAGGAATTCTGGTGTTTGGGTCAGGAACTTAACTCCCATAGCCCTTTTGACTGAGAAAAAGCCATAGGATATATTAAGGAAATCCAAGCTATCTGTGGACATGTGAAAAAATGTTCTAAATCACATATAGCTAGAAAAATACAAATTAAAGCAACTCAGAAGTACACACACATAGGTGTATATCTACATGAGTACATATATATGCATGCATGCACTCGTATACACACATACATACACACACTGGCCTTTTCTGAGTCCTTTCCTTCTTGACCTCTCTTCACCATTTTACACTGTTTACCAACCAGTTCTCTACCCTAAATTCCAGTCCTGCAGTAGCTTCCCAAGATGGGAAATAATACAGCTCTCAGGATCTTCAGTAACTTAACTTCATTAGACAGACAATCTCAGCCTTGCTTGAATGACTGTCTCCTTATTGATGAGTTTCTATACTGTTGAGCTAAGGCTTCTACCCAAGATTCATGGCCTATATTATACTAGATTGGTAAATTCATTATTGAACTAAAAATTCCCCTATAATCTATATTTTCACTGGACCAAAACTGCATAGTTATTTTGTCTGGGTTCATTTTTGCTGACATGATGAGACTAATGCCAAATTATACCAGGAGATCTGCTACCCCTATGGTTTTAGGGATGAAACAGACTCAACAATTGATGGGAGTTTGGGGATTGTTCCCTCCCCCAGTTGTCAGTAATCCACTTAACATGGTATTTAAAAATAATTATAAATATTAATTGCCCACGGGTATATCAAGACAACATCATAAAAGTGATACTATCTAAATTAATTTACTTATTTAATGACATATAAATCAAACTACCAAAGGATTCCTTTATAAAACTAGAAAAAAATAATAATGAAATTCATCTGGAAGAACAAAAGGCCAAGAATCTCGAGGGAAATAATGAAAAGAAAAAAAAAGTAGAAAGCAAGGGGGCCTTGCAGTACCAGATCTCAAAGTTTACTACAAAGCAATAATCATTGGTACTAGTTTAAAAAAAGAGAGAGAGGTCACTCAGTGGAACAGATTGGGTATACAAATTATAGAAGCAAATGAATCTAGTACCATAGTAGGAAAGGGATAAGGAAATGAATAAGCATTCTATAGCTCCTACTATGTGTCAGGCACTGTGCTAAGTGCTTTACAAATATTATCTCTTTTGATCCTCATGACAACCCTGCAAGGTAAGGGCTATTATTATTCCTTTTTTACATTTGAGAAAATTGAGGCAAATAGGGTTAAGTGACTTGCCCAGAGTCATACAGCTAATAAGTGTCTGAGGCCAGATTTGAACTCAAATATTTCTGACTCCAGGCCCGGCATTCTATACAACTGTGCCGTCAGCTACCATGGTATTTTATGAACCCAAAGACCCCAGCTACCAGTTTAAGGACTCACTAACTACAAAATTGCTGGGAAGACTGGACAGCAGTCTAGCAGAAATTAGGTTTAAACCAATGGCTCACAACATATACTAACATAATCTCCAAATGTATCCAGACGGATACATGACCTAGATATAAAAGGTTATATCACAAATAAATTAGATGAATAAGGAAGAACTTCCGTTTCAGATCTAGGGAGACAGAAAGAATTCATGAGCAAACAAGGGACAGAGAGGATCACAGAAGATAAAATGGGACAATTTTTATAATGTGAAATTTAAAAGTTTTTGCACAAATAAATCAAAATGCACCTGGGATTAGAAGGGAAACAGTTAACTGGGGGGGGAGGGGGAAACTACAACAAGTTCATTTCCAAGATCTACAAGGAACTGATTCAAATTTATGAGAGCCATTCTCCAACTGATAAATGATCAAAGGATATGAACAGTCTGTTCTCAATGAAAGAAATCCAAGCTATCTATAACTATATGAAAAAAATCTCCAAATCATTAATAATTAGAGAAATGCAATTAAAGCAACTCTCAGGTTCAAAGTCATACCTACAGGTCGGTCAATAAACATTTATTTAGTGGCTACTATATACCGGTCACTGTGCTAAGTGCTTGGGATGCAAAAAGAAGCAAAAGATAGTACCTGCCCTCAAGGAGCTGACAATCTAATGGGGAAGACAAGAAGCAAACGAATATGTATAAGCAAGGTGTATATATATAGATAGATAGATAGATAGATAGATAGATAGATAGATAGATAGATAGATAGATAATAAGCAGGGAATAATTAAGAGGGAAGACACTAGAGATAAAAGGGCTTAGGAAAGACTTCCTGTAGAAGGTGGGATTTTAGCTGAGATTTGCTGGAAGCCAGGAAAGCCAGTAGCCAGATATGGAGGGACAGCATTCCAGACATGGGAGACAGGCGGAGAAAATGCCCAGAGCCAAGAAATGGAGTATCTTGTTCATGAAACAGCAAGGATCATACCCATCAGACAAACTGGATCAAAAAAAGGGAAAATGACAAAAGTTTGAGAGATTGAAGACAAACAAGCATTGTTGCTAGAGTTGTGAATTACCCCAACTATTCCAGAAAGCAATTTGGAACTATGCCCAGAAAGTTAGTAAATTGCACATACCCTATGACCCACTGACACCACTCTAGGCCTATGCCTCAAAGAGATCAAAGAAAGATAAAAAGATCCAATATGTACATTTATATGTTTATAGTAGCTCCTTTTATAGTGCAAAGAAGTGGAAATTAAGGTAGCACCCATCCCTTGAGGAACAGGCAAACCAATTATGGTATATTCATGTAATGGAATACTATTGTGAGATAAGAAATGATGAAAGAGATGGTTTCAAAGGAACCAAAGAAACTGTGAAGACTTGCGTGAATTGACAACAGTGATGAAGAACCAGGAGAATAATTTATGCTATATCCACAAAGTTATAAAGACAATTTTGAAAGATTTAAGAACTCTAATCAATGCAATGATCAACCATGATTCTGGAGGACTCATGAGGAAGAATGCTCTCTTGATAGAGATGTGGTGAACCAAATATACAGAACAAAATGTAGTCAATGAGGGAATTTGTTTTGGTTGTGAGTGTCTTTTTATTTTTTAGTGAGAGGACAGGAGGTGGGAAGGAGAAAAAATAAAATTTGACTGGCAGTTAAAAAAAATAATTTAAAACATGTTATTGTTTTTAAAAATCTTCAAAAGAACAGGGCCAAGATTGCTGCAAGAAAGAATGACAAATTCAGAGTCACTTGGGTTCAAATGCTGGCTTTGTGAGTTGCTATTGTTCCAACCTCATTTCACCCCTAAAAGATTCAATTTCCTTTTCTGTAAAAGTTGGGGGGAGGGGAGATTATACTAGGCTACCTCTAAGGATCATTTGATCCTCTAAGATTTGTTTCTTATGATCTTAATTAACTCCAAGATGAAATGATCACTTTCTAGGTCCCACTTAGACAATTAGTTCTTTGCTTATTGGTCAGAGTAGCAGTTCACCTTGTTACTTTCTCTACCTTTTAATGGTCAATGTTATATTAAACGTAAAACAAGTGTTGATCGCTCTGATTTTAGCAAATGTCCATGTAGTTGATATTTCCCATCACAGCCTTATCTTGCCTCTCTGCCAGGTTTGTGATCTATTTCAAGAAATCATCACCTACTTTCTTCTGTCTAGGAAGTCTGTTCTACACTTCTAGTACAATATATCTTCTTTTGCTCTCTCCAATGCAGCCCACCCAAATGCTTCCCGTTAAGTTCGCTCCTCTAGTTTGCTTGTTTCCTAATGGGCCTATGTCATCTTGATACACAATGCTAGTCAATCATTCATTTTAACTAATGTGTGTCTTTTGAATGCTCCTCCTTCATCATGTTTTATGTAGGACTTAGTTTCTCCCCCCAACCCTCAAATCTAAATGATACCTATGAGACTGAATGTATCTCCTTGAATTAAATCTTTGAATTTCTCAATCAGTTAAATAAACAGTTCTTTCCAGTTTTGCTTACTCTACTCCCCTTCAAAGCAAACCCTTTCTTCCCAGATAATACAAAGCCAGCCCAGTTTTAATTCCTGTAGAACTGAAATTGTGAAGTATAAATTAATATGATTTTACTCTAGTTATTGCAAATTAGACGCAAAAATACTCTACCTTATCAAAAAGCACTCTCCAAAATGAATCCACTGGTTCCCAGGAAGTAAGGAAGGAATGATTATGACAAAATTCACTGGGAGGAATTTATGCCAGAGAATTATAAGAATTGGATAATTTTGGGAAAAATCATGGAGTCAAGGCATATATAGGTGAAAAATAGGGGTGAAGGTACCCTGATTATTGAGAACTATGGAAAGGTGATAAAAGAGAAGAAAATGTCATTTCTTTTTTTCTTTTAAACATTCCATATGTCAAATGAGATCATGTATGCAAAGTACTTTGCTCCTCCCCCCTCCCAACCTCAGAGAAGTTAATCCACTCAGTTCTGAGACTCACCCTGGAGACATAGCACCCTAGATTGAAAGATGAATAATTTAATCCTCCCCACCCTAACTCCTTTGCTTTTCCTCTTCCATTCTGGGAACAAAAATCAATATTATCATTGCTACTGAAATTGGCATGACAAGTGAAAATCTATACTCTTCATTTTGGCTTCATTTATAATTCCTGTGACTACCTCGACTAAAGCTCCCAAATATACTCATCCCCACCCCCAATAGATAGATAGATAGATAGATAGATAGATAGATAGATAGATAGATAGATAGATAGATAGATAGACAGTCCTCAGCTTTTGTGGGGGTGATGTTCCTAGAAAAGGGTGTGAAAGTCAAAAACATGACTGTTGATACAAGGAAAGAGGGGGGTAGGTTCCCACAACCACCAAAAACTATAATCTTTTGCTACAGATTGCTGAAAATACACTTTTATGCATTCAACTCTTTGTAACAAAACATTGACTCTGACAATATGCACTTTTCCTAACACAGTAACCATGAAATAACCCATAAAACACAGTACACAAAATAAAATTGGTAACATGCAAACATTTTTTCTCACTAGTAATTCCCTAGACTTCTGTGACCTTTTGTGCTAACGTCTCAATTTAAAAAAAAAATCCATTGATTTCAGACAATACTCACTTTTCATAACAGGTGAAATCTAATGGTACCATCAATACTGTACAGCAAATAAAATTCTTACAACTAAAACATCTTTTAACCTGAATCTTATTTCCAGTGTGTCAGATAGCAGTGTGAGGGCATTGTATTATATACTACATTGCTGTAAATCTCTCTACCTTGGCCACCCTCTAAAAACCAAGGGAGAGGTTGCTGGAACTTTAGTCAACGATGTGGGAAGACGTCTTGGGACTAGTGAGCTCTCAACATCACCTCTGACACTCCAACACTCTGTACCATGAGTAGCCACGAAGGTGCGCAGCTGCCAAGGTGAAAGTGAAAATGAAGTTACTAATAAAATCATACAAATGCTTGAAATACAAGTTAAATGGGTGAATGATGAAGATCAACTGTACGATGCAATATATGACATGATGTATAATAACAAATGTTATATTCTCTTGAGAACACGAACTGTCTTATTTTTTATTTGTATCCCAGCACTTAGCACAGTGCCTGGCATACACTAAGGGTTTAATAAATGCTTGTTGAATGGTTGATTAAAGTACCATGTAAGTAATGAGTATGCCCTGGCCCTCTCTCTCAAAGCCAGGCTTGCTACATTTCCTTATAGTTCCAGGGGGTAACCCTAAAGGGTTGGATGGTGTTTCTCTTTCTCTACTGCCATTGGCTCAAATCCCTACTGGCTGACTTCCCCTCTCCCTACCCTTATTGTGGTAGAGCCAATGACTAGCATACCAATACAATTTATACACCCAACATCAGTGGCTTTTACAAAGGAATTTTTATACCTCAAAGATAACCGCTAAAAAGGAAAACATTTTGCTCAATACCCCACCACGGCATTCTCTATCCCATACCACCACGGTTTCTGGGGAAGCAAGCTCAAAACTTAGCTAAGTTCCTATATTTCATTGGTCCCACTAAGTTCACATCCAAAGTCAGGACAGCTGCCAGATGAGTCCATCCCCTCAACCAGAAACCTGAAGGTGACCTCTTCACAGCTTAGCAGAGTAGCTATCACATTGTTGTTGTTTAGTCGTTTTTCAGTCATGTCCAACTCTTTGTGACCCCATTTAGGGTTTTCTTGGCAAAGATACTAGAGTGGTTTGCCATTTCCTTTTCCAGCTCATTTTACCAATGAGGAAACTGAGGCTATCAGGGTAAAGTGACTTACCCAGGGTCACACAAATTTGAACTCAGGAAGATGAGTCTTCCTGACTCCAGGCCTGGTACTCTATCCACTGCAGCACCTAGCTGCACCTAATAAATGTTCATTAATTGACTAATTCTCACAGGTTGATACTTAACTTCTTGGGACATTGATGTTTTGCAGGCCATAAAACTCAGCCTGGATTCCAACTCCTGGATTTCCTCTTCTGACCCACTGAGACTCCTAAGGTCGGGGACTCCAGATAAATGTCAATTATTATCATTATTATTATTATTATTATTATTATTATTATTATTATTATTGTTGTTATAATGTGATTATATACCTTTGCTCTGAGGTGAGCATATCGAACCTTCTAGGGGAAGCCTATCTGTTAGGGCTCTCTCCCTTCTCAAATATTCATGTATCTATAATTATTCGTTTACATGCTCTATCCCCTCAGTGGAATAAGTTCCTTGAAGGCAAAACTAAAACTATCTTTTGGTTTTGATTTTAGTTTTTTACCTCCAGCCCCAGGACAAGCAGACATCATACATTTTTGTTGGCTTGGATCAAGATGGTTTCCCACAGATGCAAATGATTGGTGGACTACAGTCAGATTTTGGATAAGGCCAGAGAATGACCTGAGGCATGTGGATTTGGACCCTGGCCTAACCTTCCTTAGTCCTCTAAATCAGTGCTTTCCAAACTTTTTTGATTGTGTACTCCTATTAGTAGTTTATTTATTTTTTCCTTGTTGGGTATGTGGGGCTAAAGAGGGTTGAGAAGAATAGCAGAAAATTTCCCAGTGGCAACTGTACAGTTGCTTATGTGAGTGCCCTAGTAGTGTTAAAGTATAACTACTCTGAAGTGCCACACTTTTCATTTATAGAGGAGAAGGTTGGGAGTTGAGGTAGGGTGGAGTAGGAGAGTATGATCTAAAATTGATAAAGAGTAAGTATGATTGTGCTGGAGATAAGCCCCATGATTGACTATTAAGGTGAGGATGGGATTAAAACCATCTTCCCATTTTATGATTCAATTATCCCACCCCCTTGGGGTCATACCACATCTCCTTTTTAATTTAAAAAAAAAAAAATTTTTTTTTTAGGCAACTGGGGTTAAATGACTTGCCCAGGGTCACACAGCTAGTATCAAGTGTTTTTGGTCAGAGCCCGAATTTGAACTCAGGTCCTCTTGACTTCAAGGCTGGTACTCTATCCACTGCATCTTGACTTCAAGGCTGGTACTCTATCCACTGCACCATCTAGCTGCCCCTCACATCTCCTTTAAGGTCATGCCTTAGGCCCCCTCCATAGGACCCTGGTCCCTACTTTGGAGAATACCATTCTAAATAAGTTAGACTTATTCTGATAATTAAAAACTAATGTGATTTTACATGGCATGATCTAAGCCTTTACCTTATTAATTTTCAGTATCTTTTTATTGAAAAATATAATTTTTATCTCGATGTGTCTTAAAGATTATATTCTGTCTTTAATAGAATACTTCCAATTTACTATATGTAAATCTTTTTCTCCTTCTCAAATGTTTAAATACCTTTTTCTGTGTTTTGCTCTTTCCCTGCAAGCTAAAACCATCCCTCTCTTTTGGTCAATGTCATTCTATTCTTTTGGAAAGTGAATGGGGAACAAGGTGTCATATATCTGTATTCCAGTGATCTCTCATTTTGTTACAAGTTATTTTTTTGTGTGCTTATATTAGCAATATTACCAATTTTTGTTCGTTAATTGCTCAGCAAAAGCTATTATCTGTCAAAAAAAACCTCAGAAAAAGCCTAATTAATATGTATTTCTTCAGGCTAATAGTTATTAATACATGTGGTGTTCATATAATTATTCTTAAAGAAAATAACTACTAAAGTACAGCTTAAGGGACTGTTAAGAAACAATCCAATAAAACCTATCATAGGGTTTTTAGTGAGAAATGATCTTGGATATAATTTATTGCAACAAAAGTTAAATTGTAAAACAAGCCCAAAGAGGCTAAGTGATTTGGCCAAGGTCACATAGGACCATAGGATAACGGACAAAGCCGGAAGGGATCTTAGAGGCCATTTAGTCCACACACACCCTACACCCCACACCAGTCTATAAATGAGAAAACTCAGGTCCACAAAAGTTAAGTGAGTTGACCAAGGTCATACAAGTAGTAAGTAGCAGAGTTAGGATTTGAATCCAGTTCATCTGATTCCAAATCCAAGATTTTTTTCTATCACACTCTAACTATCCCGGCACCTAGCTCAGTGCTTTGAATATGGTAAGGATTTAACATTTGGTGAATTAATGAATACAGGAAGTACCTATCAATACTCAATCAGTTGCAAATAAGCTTAGATAAGATCAAGTTTTTGCAAGGACTTCACACCAGCAAGAACTATAAAGAATTCATTAACACTAATGACAAATGCTACTATTAACCAAAAGTAATATTTCATGTTAGGGGCAAGAGCAACATCAAAGGATAAAGACCTCTTTTTGAGTGAATAAAACTATGATAATAGAGGATGGAGAGAAGGAAAAACTACAGAAAAATTTATTTAGCTTTTGTCTTCCTTTACCAAGGAAAATGATTTTTGGACCAGAAAGGTCAGAACACAAAGGGTTATCAGGGAGCTAAAACTCAAGATACAGAAGGAGAAAATAAGAGAGTACCCATCTGCCTTGATGAGTTCAAGTCAAAAGGATTAGTTGAACTATATGCCAGCATACTGAAAGAACTGACAGACATGACTATTGACATCACCAATGTTTGAAGATCATGGAGAATGAGAGAGAAAGCCAGAGTGCAGAGATACAAATACTGTCCCGTTTTTTTTTTCTAAAGGAGAGAGAGGAGAATTTGTAAATTACAGTACATGGAACATTAATTCAGATCTTGGCAAAATCCTAGAATGTGTTTGTAGGGAGCCTCAAATTTTCCACTTGGCAGAATATAGGAAGAAAGCAATCAGACTTTGCTGCCTATAGATATATATAATAAAGACAAGAATGTGGCTGGGGGGTGGAGAACAATGACCTTGCCTTCTTCACTTATCTTTTATTCTGGTTCAAATTAATTCACATACTAAGCCTTAGAGGATTTTGGAAGTATCTAAGAGTAACTATGCTAAGCAAGGCCTGTGGAAGACTTGGATCTCCAGCCAGACCAAACAAAAAGGGAAAAATCCATATGAAGCTCAGGGACATTCTGCCAGACTTAAGTTAACTGGGTGTGGTGGGGATAACCAAAAAATTATAGCCTGCCTTTATCAGGAAAAGGTTTTAATCAATATGTCCTACCTGACTGAAACTGAAGATGGTTTGAAGAGTTGAAGAGATGAATCAAGAAGCAGGGAGCAATTATCACCCAACATAGAGCAAAGCAACATTCATACGAGTCTAAGGGAGGATCAGAGAAGCAGAGCCAAGATGGAGCAAGGCCAGCAGAGCAATGTGCCAGCAGTGACCATCTACACTGCTATCACCCTGGGACCTACAGGGAGTGGGCTCACAGCGAGAGCAGAATGATAACATCACTAGAAGACATCAGTAGTCCCACAGCATCAGAAGTGTGAGTTGCCTCTTCACTCGTACCCTCTCCCCACACATCCATGTTCCCCACGTGTAGGCCCCTAATGAATGATTCCTATGTGTACTCACTCTCCCCATAGATGATACCCTGGTCTTGGGTCCTACTCTTCTGATTGTTGAGTCTCTAACCAAAACTGCCATTTCATGAGAGGCCCCAGATATGCTCACTTCAATCCTAGCTCAACTAATTCTCCAAATTTCTCCACAGCAACCTGGCAACCATGCAAATATCTTCTCCTATCCCACCTATCCCCACCTATCCCTACTTTTCAGTGGGGATGAATTAGCCTTTATGAATTAGTCTTCTCCTATTTGAGAGCTACCTCCTTGAGTATAGAGACTATCTGGCTTACTTGCAGCACTTAGCAAAATGTCTGGCATATAGTAAGGAAACAATGCTATCTATCATCTATCTATTTATCTGTCTATCTTTTTGTGGAAGACTCTGCCATGGGTTTCTGGGGGAAAGAATGTTCTACTGAAAATCTTCTTACTATGCTATTTCATTTCATAACTTTGTTTTGAACTTTCTCCTCTATCTGACTGAAGAAAAAGTAAATCTATGAGTAGGGGCTTATAAGCTACAATTTGAATGGCTATGTATCCACAGGGTACCTTGAACCAGGGATATCTATCCCAGGAGCTCCATGTGTGATGGAAGAGGTTGTCCCAGGTGTGACATGTTATTAAGGGGATATTTAATGTTTAAAAGGGGTGGCAGTCAGCAGTGAAATCCAAAATGGCATCATCAAGAATGGTATAGTAGCACTGTCAAAAAGAGAAATGAGGTCAGTTTGGCATGACCAGTGATGAAGCCATGGTGGCTCTTAATTCTAACTGCTTCCCACAGGAACAGCATGAGAGACTGTCAAATGCTTTGCTGAAATCTAGAGGAATTATATCTATTGCTTTCTTCCAATTTACCAGTTTAGTAATCCTGTAAAAAACGGAAATAGGATAGCCTGAATTGACCCATTCTTGGTAAAGCCACGCAGGTTCTTTGCAATCATTATTTCCTTTTCTAGATTTTAGCAAATATTTGACCAGATATCTTATGGAATGAAAAAGCATTTATTTAGTGTTTACTATCTGCTTCACTTAATTCCAATTCACGCACAAGTCAAGACTGTGATGTCATTGGTCCTCTTCAAAAACAAAGGACAAACAACAACTATGTGTTATGCACTATGCCAACCACTGGGAAAACAAAAACAAAAAAGTAGGTAGTTCTTGTTCTCAAAGAGCTCACATTTGGGGGATACAACCCATGCAGGAGATAGAACATATACTATCTTTATAGAGAGGATAGAGGAGATACAGACTTTATAATACTGCATATCTCTCAACAGTAGATTTGGAACTGCCTGAATGACCTGGCCCCAAAGTCAAAATAGGTCTTTCTCTATTTGAAGGGAGGTTTCAAGTGGAATACCATAGGAATTTGGCCTCATGGTGGTTCAATATTTTTACTGGTAGCATGAATGAGAATGTAGATAGAATGCTTATCAGACTTTCAGATAACACAAAGCCAGTAGGGACAATTAGCACATTGGATAATAAAGACAGAATAAAAAAAAAGAATAACGATTATAACATAAAATAATATAACACTTTCAGGTTCATAAAGTACTTTACAAATATTATCTTATTTTTATCCTTACAATAACCCTGGAAAGTAGAAGCTATTATTTTAACAGATTAAGAAACTGAGAATTTAAGTGACTTCCTTAGTATCACACAGCTAGTAATTGTTTCAAGACCAGATTTGAACTTAGATCATCCTCACTCCAGGTCCTGCACTCTATCAACTGTGACCATGAGATGTTGACCAAATCTAAGATAAAATTTAACAGAGATATATGTAAAGCCCTACTTCATTTCAAAACTCAATTTCATAGGTACAAAACAAGGGAGTATCTACGTATCAGACTATCTGAAAAAGATCTGGGGGCTGTGATGGACTGAAAACTCAAAAACATGAGTCAACCACATAACATGAAATAAAAAACACTAATTCTTTCCTAGGCATTATGGAGAGATATATTAAGACTCAAATATATAGAGTAACAGTTCCACTGTTCCTCTATTTAACTCTGTTCGAACCACATCTGAAGTATTATGTTAAGTTCTGAACACCACATTTTAGGAAGGACATCAATAAGTGGTTAAGTGCCCAGAAGTGGATGAACAGGATGGTGAAGGGCCTGAAGACCATGCCACGTGAGGATCAGTTGAAGGAACTTGGGTTGTATAACCTAGAAAATCAAAGACTTAGTAGGATCCAGCTCAAATCAAGCCAATAGTTAAATTTTCAGTGTGAGCACTTATACCTCAAAAATCGGTAAATGCTACAAATCAGGATTGATTTTTTTTTGATTGCTTGACTTAAGAAGGTGATGGAGAAAATATTAATAATGTAGATTCAACTGAAAAGTGTGTCATGCTTACTTTTCACTTCTAATAGCCAGTTGTTAAATATTTGTTTCATCTTCACTATCTTCAAGCATTTAGAGAACTATCATGTGGAAGAAAGATTAGATTTTTTTTCAGCTTGGTCCCAGAGGGCAGAGCTAGAAGAGGAAGATAAAGATAAAGTCTTAGGCTAGATTTGGAAGTAGCAAATTATAGGCACTAGATTATAGTGCTTTAGAAAAGTTTTGTAACAGTGCACTTTTAGTCACCATTATTATTAAATTAAATACAACTTATATAGCCTATGAGGCTGTATAACTGGTTTAGGAGCACCTCAATTGATGAGATGCTCAGGATCTTCTTCAACCATCTTCCCCCAGGCCCTTCCCACCTTTAGAGCAAATGGCACACTTTCAGCTTTTAAGTAAATTGGTTTGATGGTTGGCTTTAGACAGAATGGCCTTGGTTCCCTTTTGAATGGTTTCCATTTCTAGGATATCTGTTAATAACTTCCTGTGGTTGGAATGTTTTTAATTATATGAATGTCTATTCCTCGAAAAGTGAATCAGTTCCCTCTGAAGGTACTTTTGCTACCTCTGAATGATGAAACTTCTCTGAACCTGCTGTTTCCTAGCACAACCAGGTACCATTGAAGTCTTGAAGAAATGCACAATGGCAGCATTGGATATAATGAGAAGACATTGTGGGAAGTAGTTTTACTGGTTATTGATATGCTACAGTTAGAACCAAGTTGGAATCCTGCACTCTTGGGCACTTGTTGAAAGTGTTTCAAATATTACAATGTTCCAAAGAATCTTGTCATTGACCCTCTGATTAAGATAGAATCCTGGGGTTTACTGGCATGTAATCGTCGACTGATGCTTGATTAGGTGAGGCACTGTGATTCTTCCTGTCATCCCTTCTGGTGGATTTTAAATGGCATAGTCTCTCAGGGAAGCCTTCTTTAAAAATCTACAAGCTAAGCATCAGTGTAACCAGAAGCAATCTGAGAAGGATTGGCACATCTAAACTGATTTGCATTATGAGATATGCATTTTCCATGTTCCATGGACCCGGTTGTCAAGAATGTATGTGACAGACAGCATTTGTATAAGAAGCTTATCCTTTAACTTAGATGGAATGTTTTCCTCAAAGCATTTGTTAAGTAATAAATCCTTTCCCTAATTTTTAATATCAATAGATTTGTTGTTGACACTGCTCCTAATAACTAACATTTATAGAAGGCTTTAAAAATTTCAAAGAAATTTAGATATATTTGATCTTTTCACCAACCCTGTGAAGTAAATGCTGTTATTGTCCCTATTTTATGATGAGAAAACTAAAACTCGGAAAGAAGTCATTTGTCCAGGCTCACAGCCCATTAGTTTCTTGAGACGGAATTTGAACTCAGCTCTTCCTGACTCTAAGCCCAGTGTTTTATCCATTATGCCAAGAAGCTTCCCCACACTTCTGTACATATTTTATTATACCTCTGGAATCTCTACTGTTTCACTGATCTATTTTTTTCTGTTTCTTTTGTTGTTGTTATCATTTAATAGCAGGTAGTATGAATAATTAGACTTTCGTTTTAACGTCTAGAAGAGAAAGTCCCCCTACATCAGCTTTTATTTTTAAAGCACCTATGATATAAATTTTGTCATTTTATTAAGTCTCAGAAAACAAACCACTTGGAGTTTGATTGGCATGCATTAAATCAATAAATTAATTTTAGTATCTTCACATTTTTGCTATGTTTGATTGCCCTTTCCACATGCATTTAAAATCCTTCCAGTTGTTTATGTCTTCCTTTATTTTTGTCAGTAATACTATATGCTTTTGGCTTATACTCAAAACTTAGTGAAGTTTTGAGCTTTATTAGCTTAAAACTATTTCGCTAAGACTTTTGGGACACCTGTGCATAAACCCATACATGCACATACACATATATATCTCCATATAAAAATTATATGTATTATATGAATATATATGCTCATAGTTACTGCACATCTGTACACATACTTTCTCTCCAATGCTTACTCTCTATCATGCATTCTTCAATCCAGTGACAATGGACTTTTTGCTGTTCCATGAACAAGATACTCCATCTCTCACCTCTGGTCATTTTCTCTGGGAGTTCCCCATGCCTGGAATGATCCCCCTTCTCTGCTCAGACTACTGACCTCCCTGGATTCCTTTAAGTCCCAACTAAAATTCCACCTTCCACAGGAAGTCTTTCCCAACCTCTCTTAATTCTAGTGCCTTCCCTCTCGTTTATTTCCTATTTATCTTGTATATAGTTGGTACAGATTTGCTTGCTTGCTTGAGCTACTTGAGGGCAGGGACTGTCTTTCACTTCTTTTGGTATCCAAAGGTCTTAGCACAATACCTGGTACATAGTAGGTATTTAATAAATATTGATTGATTAATTGATTGATGCTATCTTACAAGCTTGAAGGAAGAGGTAGAAATTAGTAACCAAAATGGGGGGGGGGAGCAGTTGTTAACTGAAAATTTCAAAACCTCAGGAGAGTTTGTTTCCTGCCATTTTTTATCATTGACTCATGCTTATGCTTTATTATTATATATTTATATTATTATAATATAAACATATAATATATTAATATTATATATCATGACAAATATATATTAGTATTATATATCATAATATATAATATAAATAATATTTATAGTATTATAGTATTTTATTATTATATCATGCTTATTATTTTATGTATTATATATCATAATATATAATATAAATAATTTTTATAGTATTATAGTATTTTATTATTATATCATGCTTATTATTTTATGTTGAATTTCCACTCATCTCTGAAGAATTTCTCCTATTCTCCATGCTTATGACTTTCCTCTTTCATCTCACCACACAGCAGCGACTTGGAAAGTTGGTACTAGCTTATATCTGGCTAATGCCGTAGTGTGTAGTAAACACAGACAAGTGTAGTTAGTTGATTTGACCTATAGGGGCCATCCCAGGGAGTGTGAACACACAGCTCTGCTGGAAACTTATGGAGATTCCAGGAGACACAGTGACTCAGTGGTTGGGCCTTTTGGGGAGGAGTGACCTCTAGGTTGCTTTCAGTTATGTGGTAGCCCAGTGCTAAAGGATGTTTTGATTTGATATCACACAGAAATCCCTGAATGATCCTCCCCTGCCCATACAGCCATCCATGCATGACAGCATTACAGCAACAGTTAAAAGGATAGCAAGATGGAAATTAACTCCCCTTCCCCTTCTTTGATTCTCCCCCTGGCATCATGCAATTCTGAGCTTGCCAGCAGGGGCTGGGGGTTGGGATAACCCTTCCTTATCCCAGCATCATGCCGGTCACCCTCACGTGGCAGTTGGAGTCAGGGTCTCTCCTGGTGAGCTTGTTTGTGTCTGGGCCCCTGGCTATAATTTCTGCTCTGTGTTTCCTCTCCTGAATAGGCTGCTGAGCATTGATGTCAAGGTGGACACGTCCAGGCTTGGAAGCAGCTGTGTGCGTTTGAGATATCCTGGGTTCACTGAGTGAAGCTAACTAACATCAAAGGAAAATTTCTTCATAAGAAAAGATCATAACTGACAAGAGGAGGGAGGAGACCAAGCCCCGGTCCTGGCTTGCCAGGAGATATGGGCTTTTAGGAAGCCGGTCTAATGCAGAGGTGAAACAAAGAATGCGTAACCATCAGTCCTGGGAACTTATTTATGTCTTGATGAAGGTTGTGTCAGCTCCCCAGGAAGACTGTAATGGTAGTTCTAAGTTAAGTCTTTGTTGTTTGGTCTTTTCAGTCGTGATCCCACTCGGGGTTTTCTTGGCAAAGATACGAGAATTTTTTGCCATTTCCTTCTCCAGCTTATTTTATAGATGAGAAAACCAAGGCAAACAAGGCTAAGTGACTTGCCCAGGGTCATACAGCTAGTGTCATAGTCCCGATTTGAATTCAGGTCTTGCTGATGCCAGGCCTGGCACTGTATCCAGTGAGCCAGCTAGCTGCCCTAAGTTAAGTTAGAGAATCCTTTTTTAAATGTCATTCTGTAATTGTGCCATGTGAGCCTTATGTTTAGCATTTCTTTTGTGTGGGGGAAATAAATACCTTTCCCATATGTGATTTACCTTGCACATTGAATACCTTTCTAATCCCTGTTTGGGTAGAGCTCAGCATGAGCTTCCTGGAAATATAGGTGAGATTCATACTGTGAAGGACTTTAAATGCCAGGCTAGATAATTTGTATTTTATCCTAGAGGCAATAGGGAGACACTGAGGATTTTTAAATGTGGAGGAGGGCAGGGAACAGAGTTAGGTCTACACAGTAGGAATAGCAATTTGGCAAAACCAAATACCTTTTTCCCTGGGGAAAACAGATGGGGGTTTCCCACAAAGTAGTTTTAAGAACAGGAAGTTCAAGATGGCCTATTAGGAGGCTGCCAAATAAAATGTTTCTTTGCTGAAGTAAGCATTTTACTTACATTTTACAGCTTAGTTATGGTCTTATGAAAAATAGGGGCTTTTGCATGTCCAAACCAGAGCCTCAAAGCCCAGTTCAGACTTTGGCTCCATTTGCATGTGAAAATAAGCAGGTAGCAAAGACCTTGCCTTCTGGGCTTGGCTTTTTCCTGTCCCTTTTCTTTTGCCCATCCATCTACAATGGAGAATGGAAGAGACTGGGGTTTTGAAAAATTCTGAACCCCAGAACTTTTTGGTAGTTACGGGCCAACATAACATCACCAGGTTTATAGTTTAGCAGTCAGAGATAAAAATTTGAGAAGTGTATAGAGTGCTCATCATAAAATAGGATGAGGTCTCTGATGAGATAATTTCACGAGAAGAAGAGTCCAAAGAAAAGACTAAGCCTAAAGGAGGTTGCTAGCTGGGCCATCCCTAACCTTTTTTCTAAAGAGCTTACCTAGCACCTGGGGCTGAGATTGTCCTACTAGCTGAAAAGTCTCAGTAGGCAAGATAAAGAGAGAATAAGAGAGGAAAGGCTCAAACAAGGAGAACAATTTCACCCAGAGGAGATCCATTCTTAGCAGTACCTAGAATTACAAATGAGTCCAGGGACATGGTGGGGCTAGCTTTCCATGACTATCTCCCATTCCAAAGTCTTTCTCCCAAGAGTGTCCTTTCTCCACATCTCTCCAAAGAAAATTTGAAAACAACTTGGTAAATTCCATACACAAGCACACATCACACTTAGCATTCTTTCCAACTACCAAAAGTCCTATCTGCCTGCATACGTTGCCTTTAACACAGATGACCTTCCTCCACCACACCCCTAGCTTTCTCCAGAGGGAGCTGAGTTATGCAAAATAAACACAGGGTAATTTTCAGGGGAAGAAATTAATGACCAGGAAGATCAGTAAAGGAGAGATTCCAAGAGGGTGAGATGAAGAGAGCATTCATTTAAGGAGTGTGGGATTGTTTATACAAAGGCACAGAGATGAGAGATAGGATGTCGTGTGTGAAGAGCAATAAAGTCTGAATGAGCGATGAAGTGTGGCTTAAAAGGTGGGTTGGAGTCAGGTTGTGAAGGGCTTTAAATGTCAAACTGAAGACTTTGTATTTGTTCCTAGAAATAACAGGGAGTCACTGGAGTTTACTGACTGGGGGAGTAATGTGGTCAGAACTTTGCTTTGGAAATAGTACTTTAGCAACTGGGTGGAGGATGGATTGGAGAGGAGAAAGACGAGGCAAGGAGATCAATTAGGAGGTTTTTGCAATAGTTGAGTTCAAAGTCAATGAAGACCCGAATGAAGCTGGTGGCCGTGTAAGTAGAGACAAGGATGTGAGTGATGTTGGAAAGGCACAATTGACAAAATATGGCAGCTGAAGGGAGATGTGAGTTAAGGAAGAATGAAGAATCAAGTATGATTCTAGGATTGTGAACTTCGATGACTGCAAGATAGTAATACCCTGGACAGAAACAGAAAAGTTTGAAAGAGGGTAGAGTTTTTTTGGGGAAAGATAAAGAACTCTGTTTTAGACAGAGAGATCTACAGGACATCAAAACACAGTGTATTTAAAGCAGCTATCTCTTTGTGTCTTCACAATTTCATCCTTAATGGCTTGTATGTTTCTCAAACTCCTCATTCAGAAAAAACTAAGTCATTCTTGGTATAGCTTAGGGCCCAGGAATTTTACTTTCCTCTGATTATTGCAAGCACTATACTTAATTTTTTTTTCATTTGCAAGCAATACTAAGAGTTACACTATGGTTCTTCAAGGTTTGCAGAGTTCTTTACAGAAATCCTGGTCATCTCCAGTCGTCCTGATCAATATCTCGCCGCTGGACCCAGATGGCTCTGGAGGAAAAAGTGAGGCTGGTGACCTTGCACAGCCCTCCCTCACTCAAATCAAAGTCATTTGCAAATCATGTCATCAACTCCCTGATGTCATGGTCCTCTTCAAGAACGAAGGACAAACACAACATCTTTTTCTTATTTCTGTCCACATCCAAGGGGGTATATTGCTCAAACAGCATTACATCTATTTCTGATATCATTAATCTCCAACTAAATGCTTTCCACCATGCTTCCCACCTTTGGTTCCTGATTTTCTCAAATGAGTATATCTTCTAAATTTATAATACGACTAACACTCACCTCCCCCTTTCATCTATTTTGTTCTTTTGGTTGACGTACACCCCTCAAAGACATTCTAGCCATGGGTCTCATGCCACTAAATCTCAATAGTACTTTAAAAGTCAAATATCTTCTGTGACATCTAGATCAGAGCGTATAGAAGCAGTTTTTCCTTTCCCCCTTCCTTTTAAGTTTAAAGCCCTTCTGATTATATTTGCAAGAATCCAACCAAATACATTCTTAGGGGCAGCTAAGTGGTGCATTGAATAGATCACCAACCCATAAGTCAAGAGGACCTGAGTTCAAATCAGGCCTTAGACATTTACTAGTTGTGTGACCCTGGACAAGTCACATAATCCCAATTGCCTAAAAAAAAAATACATTCTTACCTATATTTTTTATGCACATCCTATCTCTAGGTTATCATTCATATATCCAGAAATTCTAATCTTCTTCTGACTAACCATCTTCTTAACCAGTTGTTCACTTCCCAAGTCTGCCTTTCTCTTCTAAGGCCCCAGACAGGCAGTGATGATGAAGACGTCAACTGTACCCCTAAGGTCTTCATTTCTTATGACCTTTAGCAATTCTTTCTAAATTGCTTCTGACTATCATTTGCGCCCACATGAATCATCAGATTTACAAATAGCTGCCTTAGTAGCTCTCTTCAGGTAGTCACCACTCCTCCTCTCTACTTCCTTTGAATCTGATGGATGTAAAGGACTTAAAAGGACCTGTGGACCCATATGATCTCTGGAGAACAAATATCTTCTCAGAAACACAGCTTCCCCTATTTGGGAAGAGCCTGTTACTTGGCTTCAAGTGTTTAAAGGTATTCTTCCCTTTTCTTCTTTGTGTTACATCCCATACAACCCTTTCCTTCCCGATCTCCTGAAATAATTCAGGATTCTCTTCTTTCCTTCTCCATCTTCTGCCTTCTTATTTTTTCTTTCTTTCTTATTCACTCACTCTGCATTCTTTGGGTGCCTTTAGTTTTTCTTATGGAAGGGAGTACCAGCCTGCAGTTTGAGTCCAGATAAGTGTCGCTTGGCCAAGGCAAAAGTAAGGACGTCATACTCTGCGTGCAGGTTACCACAACATCTCCCTGCTCTCCATACTTGCTGGAAGTGAGATTGTCAGTCCTTTTGTCTTTCTTGCCAGCAGCAACCCTAGAGAACTGCTATGTTCTTATGGAAGTCTTCAACTCTGGACATTTTACTCTCCTCCTCAACTTCATTCACATCCTGATAGCCATACCTAACTTCCTTTCCGTTGTCTCACTAACATCTCACTTTGTCGTACAAACTTGTCTTGCTTACATGTCAGTTTCCTTCTCCTCCTCCTCAAGTCCTTCTCCTCCTTTCTATTTGCCTTCCTCCTCAATTTCTCCTTCAGCTCTCTCCTTGTATTGTTTTCTTTCTCTCATCTCCTCAGGTCCTTCTGCTCAAGTCATCTCCTGTCTCCTTTAATCCTTCCCCTCCTTCAACCTGAGTCTTCCTCCAGCTCCACTGTCTTCCTCCTTTAGCTCTTGCTGGTTAGTTGTTTCTCAGCCTTGTCTGACTCTTCATGATCCTATTTGGGGTTTTCTTGGCAAACATACTAGAGTGGTTTGCCATTTCCTTCTCCAGCTCATTTTACAGATGAGGAAACTGAGGCAAACAGGGTTAAGTGACTTGCCTAGGGTCACACAACTAGGAAGTATCTGAGGTCAGAGTTGAACTCAGGAAAGATGAGTCTTTCTGACTCCAGGCCTGGAACTCTATATATTGGGCCACCTAGCTGCCATATCCTTTAGCTCTAGACCTCCTCCAACTTTTCAAATTCTCTCAAATACTCCCTCCCCAAGTTCATCTCTACTTCAATCGCTAGTTTTGCTTTCTGTTGTCCTCCAAATCTCCTTTACCATTCCTTCTACTTCCTGAGTTCCCTTCTTGTTTCTTCTTCCACAAACTTTATCCCATCAAAGTCAGAAGTAGTTGCCTTGTCAAAGAAAATATTAAGCATATATAATTGAATCAATCAATCATCCCTGCCTACTTAAGGTAACTAACAAAATGCTCTAGCCCTGACACCTTTATCAGGTGAGAACATCTCTATTAAATCAATCAATCAATCAATCAAAGGCATTAAACTTACATATGCCCCGCCATGCCCCTTGGCTCTTCTGTAAAACTGTAAGCCACTTTATAACCCAGTATTTCAATGTCTGGCAGCTTACAAGAGGAGAATAGTTCTAGTCAAGCCCCTGAAAAGGGGGTGGGGTGGCTAAAAGTAAGTTTCCTTCTTTTTCCTCTCCTCTAGACCAATGGAGGACCTTTTGAACTTTGGAAAAGAACTACAGGATTTGGGCTTTCCATCACCCTCCCAGCAGTGTCCTTAGAAAAGCAGTGACCGATGGCAGTGTATGCACCCAGACAAACTAAATACACTGAGGAAAAGCAGCTTCAAGATTCTATGAGGAATCCAAAAGAAAGCAAAATCACAACTCTAAGAGGAACTGATTGGGGACTCTTGCTGAAGGATTTCCAGGAGCTATGAGTTACACCCTTTGTCCACCAAGTCTGAGTCAAATTCTAAGCCTACATTTCCTGGGTCTTTGTGTGTAAGTAGTAGTAGTAGTAGCAACAGCAGTAGTAGTAGTAGCAGCAGCAGTAGTAGTAACAGCAGTAGTAGTAGCAGCAGCAGTAGTAATAGTAACAGTAGTAGTAGTAGCAATAGTCTCAACAATATTATCAGCAGTAGTAGTAGTAATAGTCATAGTGGCATAGAACATTCATACAGCACTTTAAGGTTTACAAAGTATTTTGCAGACATCTCATTTTATCCTCACAACACTGGGAGGTATATATTATTATCTCCATTTTGCAGGTGAGAAGACTGAGACAGACAGAGGTTAAGTGATTTGCCATTGTCACACAGGAAGTATCTGAGGCAGGATTTGAACCCAAGTTTTCTTGTTTCCAGGCCTGTGCTCTATTTACTGAGACCACCTAGCTGTGTACTCATGGGAAACTATGTCGCAGACTTGGGGGAAGGGCTGTTTGAATCAATTGTTCTTACTATACCACATTAATAAATATTACTTTCTGAAAGCTAAGTCTAACTTTCAACTGATATTCAATAGGAGAAGTACACCAGTGGGGGCTCTTGCAGTATGTAAAGATACCTCCCAATCCCTCACGGTCCCCTAGAACCTTAAGGAAAGAAGTAGCAGCCACGCTGTGAGGACACAGCTTGCCAGTGCAAGCGGCCAGTGCAATGGGAAAGTAACTCTAGAGCCTGTGCTATAAATATGTATGTGTAGGAATCAGGAAACATGATGATTAAGGGATGATATAGAGTATTAGTACTAAGAGAGTACAGATCATTTATTTGATTTGAGTCAATATAAATATAACTTGCGTGTATTACTATTAAAAATATCAAAGTGAGATGAACATTAAGGACTATTTGTCATTCAATGAAATGATAAATTAATTTTCCATGTCAGGGAGTTTTAAAAACACATAAGAGGGCTCCATCTGTTTTTATTATATTCAATTACATAAACATGTATTAGGCACTTATAATGTGCCAAGCACTATGCTAGGTGCTAGAGATATTAAGATGAAAAACAACATAGTACCTGCCTCCAGGATTCTGCACTTTAATCAGTGGGGAGTACCAATGTATGCAAATAAATATAATATGCAAAAGAATGTGAAAAGATCCAAGGTGAAACCCAGGCAAGGCGTTTCCAGAAACGCCTAGAGATGAGAGCAAGAACTTACAACTGGGGAGGAAAGGGCTACATGAAAATGATGGAACCTGAGCTGGGCATGAAAAGAAAAGGATTTCAACAAGCCAGGATCTAAAGGGACTTTGTCTCAAATAGGAGGGATGATCTACATAAATACATAATGTATGAAGGCAGGAGAGGGCAATGGGAGATAATGACACATCCTGTCTTAGGGCAGTAGGACATCAGGGACCATCCCATCACATAATTTGGCTGGAAGCTAGAGTATGTGAAGAAGAGCAGTTGAAATAAGGATGGAAAGGTAGGCTGGAAACAGATCATGGAAAGCCTAAACTGACAAAATAATGAGACTGTAATTTATCTTAATTATAATAGGGAGCTGCTGGGTGTTTCTAAGCTGTGGAATCACATGGTTACAGTTCTGCATTTGGAATAACAGTTGACATTTATATAGCACTCCAAGGTTTGTAAAACCTTACACATATCATATCTCATTTGAGCCCTACAACATTGCCTTGTGAAATGGATACAAGAGGTATACCTAGCCCTATTTTAAAGACCAGGAAATTGAGTCTCAGACTGCCCACAGTCATGCTGCTAATAAGGGTCAGAGGTGGGATTTGAACCCAGGTCTCTCCTGATTACAACTCCAGATCTCTTTCCACTACAGGGGCTGCAAATCTTAGGAAGATGGATTTGCCTGCTGTGTGAACGGTTGTGAGAAAAGTGCACTGTAAGCAATAAAGGACTACATAAATCTGAGTGATTATGATGATGGTAACAGTGAGGGATGAAGGATGAAGGGAGAATTGAAAAGTAAAGGAACCAGTTGAGAGGTTATTATAGGAGTTCAGGCCAAAGCAGATGGGGGCCTGAGCTAGGGTGGTAGCAGTGGTAGTGAAGGGGGACAAGGAGGACCAATGGGAAAGTTACTGTGGCATTAGGATCTAAGGGATTTGGCAACTGACTGGATGTAAGAAAACAGTCCAAGGGGCCATGTTTCCTCCAGAGCCCAGCTTCAGTGCCACTGCCTTGAGGCCTAACCTGATCCTTCTAGTTCTTAGGGTACTCTATCTCTTGAAATTACTTTATATACTTTGTACTTGTTTATTTATGTGCATGCTCTATCCTCCCAGTAAAATATGAAGTCCCTGAGGGCAGAGACTCTTTTACTTTTATTTTTGTAAAGTCAATCAATAGGTCAGTCAATAGTAAACTCTTACTATGTGCCAGGCAGTGTGCCAAGCAATGGGATACAAAGGAAGGTAAAAGATGGTCCCTGCCCTCAAGGGCTCACAGATGGGGAGAGAGGAAAGAACATGCAGACAACTGTGTACAAACAAGATAAACGGGATAGCTGGAGATGTCACTTCAGCTTTAAGAAGGATCAGGAAAGCTCCTGCCTAAAGGTGGGATTTTAGCTGAGACTTGAAGGAAGCCTTGGAAGCCAGGAGGGAGAGATTAGAAGGGAGGGAATTCCAGGCATGGGGAACATGTCACTAGTGAAAATGCCAGGAATCAGGAGACGGGAGGGTCTAGTTGGAGGAACAGCAGGGAAGCTGGTTTCACTGTATTACAGACCACATTGGGTGGGGGGGGGGGAGTCAGGGTGTAGAGGAGTATAAGGTGTTAGAAGGCTGGAAAGGGCTAGGTTACAGAGGGCTTTAAAAGCCAAATAGATTTTATATTTGATACTAGAGGCAATAGGAATCTACCGGAGTTGACTGACTAGAGCGGGGTGGGGAAGCTGCAGCCTCAAAGCCACGTGTGGCCCTCTAGGTCCTCACGTGTGGCCCTTTGACTGAATCCAAACTTCATAGAACACATCCCCTCAATAAAAGATTTGTTCTGTAAAACTTGGACTCAGTCAAAAGGCTGCACCCGAGGACCGAGAGGGCCACATGTGGCCTCGAGGCTGCAGGTTCCCCACCCCTGGGCTAGAGAGATAGCATGGTCATACCTGTGCTTTAGGAAAACCACTGACAGCTGAGTGGAGGAAGGACTGGAATGGGGAGAGAGCTGTGGCAGGCAGACCCACCAGCAGGCCATTGCTATGGTTCAGGCGTGAGGAGATGAGAGCCTACACCTAAGTGGTGATTGTGTCAGAGGAAGAAAGGGAGCATATTTGAAAGAAGTTAACAGAGGTGGAAACAACAGGATTTGAAAATGGATTGGATGTGGGAGAGGGCTGAGAACATTGAGATAGTAAGGACTTAATAATATTTGTTGAATTGGATTAACTTGTAGGTTTTCAAGTTGAGTGATGAGAAGAATGGCACTTAATAAATTATTTTAAATTGACTGAGGATTTGAGCCTAAGTAACGGGGAGAAAGGCAGCTAGATATCCTGATGGATAGAGTGCCAGGCCTAGAGTCAGGAAGACTCATCTTCCTGAGTTCAAATCTGGCCTCAGATGCTCACTGCTGTGTGACCCTGGTTGCCTCAGTTTCCCATTTGTAAAATGAGCTAAAGAAGGAAATGGCAAACTACTCCAGGATCTTTGCCAAGAAAGCCCCAAATGGGGTCACAGAGCCAGAAACGACTCAAACAAGAGCACCAGGGAGAGTCAAGGACATCAAGAGAAATAGAGAAATCGGCAGAGGGGTAGGTGTTGGGGGGGAAATGAGGAATTCACATCAAATTTGAACTGCCCATGGGGTAGAGATCTGGGTAAAAACATCCTGCAGGCGTTTGGAAATGTAGGAGTAGTAATCATGGGAGAGATGGAGGCCAGATATGTACATTTGGGAGTCATCTACATTGAGGTGATAATTGAAGCTGTGGTATTGGCTTAGGTCACAAGGGAGAAAGCATAGAGACAGATGAGAACTATCTGAGAAAAGACAATTATTCAGAAACATTTAAAAAAACAATAATGTCTCATGATTTGATTTCCTATAAGTGCCAATTAAAGAATGCATCATGTTCTTCTTTTGCATATGCACTATCTGCTTTGTCCTCTTACTCTCTTTTTTCTAGTTCCTTATTTCCTATGGGGGAGAAAAAGTGCCCATACTAGATAACACAGGTTTACAGTGCCTAAGCTGCTTGAGAGAGAGGATGGAATGCTGCTTCTAGTAAATGATAGATTCTAGGAGGATTACATTTCAAAAGGTAGATCTCTTTCTCTTTCTTCTACTACTATTTCCTTTTGCAAAGTTCCATTTTCATCCTCTCTAAAGGGCAGTGTCTTTCTTGCAACAGTACAGTTCTATGCCGAGGAAACAGGGCCGCAAGGAGGCATGAATATCGAGCCATGGGCTTCCTCTTCTGCGTTGTTCTGTCTTTTATCTGTTTCCTTTCTTCCCTTCTGCTTGTCTCCTCTTACCACTGCCTTGGTTCCATCCCTACAATTTATTTGTCTGTTTCACTTTTCCCTTGGCTCTCTTTTCACTTTGCTCTCTGAAGGTTCTTCATCAGTTCTTTATTATACTGACCTTATTACCATAGTGATGGCAGACACCACGGAGAGTTTCAGTCTCTTAAATGGTCAGGATGAGCCCAAAGCAGCGGTCCCACACAAAACAAGCCTTTAATTGCCATGGATGTTGGGAACTACCATGAAGACACTTAGCAACTGTGGCCAAAGCTGGCTCTAACTCTAGGATTGTGTGCGTATTTGGGTGGGTTCCTTTGGTCTGTTTCTTTAAATGAAAACCAATGTGGGGGGAGAGGGGGAGAGAAGGTAAGAGACAACTCCTAGACATTTAGAAAATAAGTGAATTAAATGCATGAATAGTAAATGCTCGTGGATAAGCTTAATCTGAATGTGAAAAGCAATCCTGAAAACAAACATGAAATTCTGGATTTCAAGAAAAAGGAATAAGCAAATAAAGGAGGTGCATTTTAGAATATAGATATTCACAGAATTAGAAAACTAATTGAAAAACTTCATTAGAAGGAAAAGGAACAAAAAAGCCCAGAAGGGAAGTCTGACATGGACCGGAAAGACCCAAGACAAACAAATGTCTGTTCCAGTCCAGAGCCGTTCTAGCCTAAATTTCCAAGTAGAATTTCATCATACGCAATAATGTTTTGCATATAATATTTACCCACAACATGGCGCCCCTAAGGGGGTGGCATGAGAGCCAGGCTTCAGTGTAGAACATGTTCAGGGTCTAAAACAAGAGCACAGGAATACACAAAGAATAATAATTTCGGACAAAGCTTTCAATTATAGCCCCCAGTTCCAATAAAGAAAAACTAGACAAAAAGCCCAGTTATTCTTTTTTTTTGAGATAGCAATCATATGGATATTTCTGAGCTTTCTGGTGACCAAAGCATCGAGCAATTATGATTCTAAACACACCATAGTCCTACATTGTATTAACATAATGTTCACACAAAACTGCATTTCCTGAAGCAGAGATGAATTTGGAGGATATAACCATTTCTGTGTATCTCTATGGCAACCATGGCAGCCAATTAACACCACATCTAATTAATTAATTAATTGTCGGTAAAACACGATGAAGATAAATAATACCACAAATAAAGCTACAGTACTTAATACTAACATTGTTCTCACAAACCAGTAAGGAGTTCACAATAATCCAATTTAGTGGAATAGTCCTGCTCTTGATAGCCTAGTCAGGAAGACTTTTTTTTTTTAAACTCCTATTGCTATTTTTTTATAGAGAAGGGAGGAAGAAGACTGGCTCTCTCCATCTCACCTAAGCTGGAAGTGCAGCAGTTCCTCACAAGCAAGTCTCACTATTGCTTGGCAGGGAAACTTCGGCCTGCTCAGTTTCTGGTCTGGCCTAGTTTGCCATTTTCAGGCAGCCTGGTACCTTCCCCTCCCCAAAGTTTCACCATATTGGTGCCAGACTTAATATATACACCTGATGGGTTTTATTTCTGTTGTTTTAATCATGTCCGATTCTTCATGGCCCCATTTGGGGTTTTCTTGGCAAAGATACTAGAGTGGTCTGCCATTTCCTTCTCCAGCTCATTTTACAGATGAGGAAGCTGGGGCAAAGAGGGTTAAGTGACTTGCTCAAGGTCACACAGCTAGTAAATGTCTGAGGCTGGACTTGAACTCAGATCTTCCTGATGCTCTATCCACTGTGCCATGACTGCCCCTGTTCTATCCCTACTGCAGCTCAGAACTCCTGAGCTGAGGTGATCCACCAACCTCGGCCTTCTCTAGAGCAGGGATTACCAACGTGTACCATCACACCCGGCCTTTCTATTGCTTTTACAAACTCTCCAATATGTTGTATTCCTCTCATTGTCCAAACCTGCTGGCAACCAGCATCTCCAGATACTACAGTAGCTATTTGGCTTTTTTTTTTTATTAATTTATTTTGATTTATCAACAATCACTTCCATATGCTTACGGTAGCTATTTGAAGGAAGGACTGTGTTCCCTTAGAGACTTTGATTACCTAAATGCTAATGGTGAGCTTTTTAACTGGTAAACCTTTGTGAACCCATGAGATGCCAGAGTCCTGAGTGTAGCAACTGACATGCAGGATATGAGTGCGAAGTCACACTTCTCTCCACCATTGTTATCACTGCTTCTTTGCAAGTTTTGAGTACCACTTCCTTCTGATATCTCCATCCCTCCCTCCTCTCAGAGGACAGGGTCTGAGCTAAGGGAAATTTGTGGTACGGCAGAGAGATCTAGATGGAAACAGATACTTGGGCCATTTAATTCATAGAACAGACCAAGAACTCAGCTGGTTTCTTAAGAATCTGGAATAGATGGTGAACTCAACCTCATATGGCTGTTTATTTCTCTAGAGTGTTGTAGAGGAAAATCAAACTTTATGTATAGGAAAAGATGGATTCTACAGTCCCTTTAAGATCTTGGAATTAAGTTACTCTGAAGCAAAACGGTACTTAAGATTCTCTGTTCTCTTTCTACAACTCCAAATCCCACCAAGATTAGCCAGAAGCCAATTGTGAAGGAGGCAAGAATATTTGTTCGGTGCCTTTCCGCCTGATTCTAGCATCTCCTGACTTCAATTTGGCTTTGATGACCTTAGCTTGCCTAGCATCCCATCCCCACCCTTCTTCTTCCTGTATTTAAAGAAGGGGCTCAGTCCAATTTTTCTCTCTATTTACAACCAGCTCTGCTGCTTTTTGGACTTCTCCATCATGCCCTTATGGGGAGTATTTTCTCAACATCATCCCCCACCCCATGTTTTTCAGCTTCCTTTTCTTGTGTTGTCTTCCTGTCTCTCCCCCCCCATCTCCCCACCCCATTGTAAGCTCCTTAAGGGCAGAGACTGTCTAGAGACATATCCATCCCAAATGTTCAAAACCAGGGACTATTTGTGTCCCACCTGTGGTAGAGCCTTTTAAGCTTGCATTGGACTGACCAGCCATAGTCAAACTCACTGTAGTTTGAGCCCAACATCATGATAATTGGTCCTCTTTTGAGTACAAAGGATGAACATTTGTATCCCCAGCACTTAACACATTAAGTGCTAGGTAGTATTAGGCACTTAATAAATGTTTATTGACTAACTGATTGTATAATGCCTCAAGCTCTGTAAGTTTTTCCAGGGAGCCTTTTTCATTCTATCCCAGCTTCCTTATCTTGACAGGAGTTAATATTTATCTAAGCTTTAAGGTTTGTGAAGCACTTCACATACATTATCTCATTTAGTTCTTCAACAATCCAGCAAGGCTGGATTATTATTATTATTATTATTATTATTATTATTATTAGTTATTCTCATTTTACAGATGAAAAAACTGAAAAGTTCAGTGACTTGCGCAGGGTCACAAAGCTAACAAATCCAGATCTAACCTGACTCTAAATCTAGTGTTGTATTTTCTAGACTAGGAGTTTTTAACCTTTTCAGTGTCATGGCCCTCTGTGGGAGTTTGGTGAAGTCTATCAATAGATCACTTCTCAAAATTATGTTTTTAAATGCACAAAAATAAAATAAAGAGGAAAAGGAAACTAATTATGCTGAAATATAGTTATCAAAACATAAAAAGTTTAAAGTTCATAGATCCCCTGGATTCTATAAACAGCCACCTTGGGGGTCCATGGTCCCTAGTATAAGAAATCCTGCTCTTGACCATGGTGCTATCCTGTGCCTTTAATGCCTTGCTAGGCATCTGTGTCATGCACCATTTTGTACTCAGGTCCTAATGTCTGGTATGGGTGAATGAGCATTTATTAAAAACTTTTCTATGTATACTAACCATTAAGTATACTGATAATGACTTACTATGTCAACTCTTTGCAGTTACATACATGCATTTTAACAGGTACCTTAAGGTCCTTAGCTCAAACCAACACCCTAACACAGTGCCTTCCACTGCTGAATTAAATTTTTTTGAGTCAAACTTTTTGAATGTTTTCATTTGTTTTTATTTTATTTTTAATTTATGGAATAACATAAGCATTTCTATAATAGTGCAATGAAAAAGATGATTGCATATGAAACTGAAAATCTACAATGGATAGCTTGCTATTTCTTTCAAATACACATGCTTTGGGTTTTTTTTTTTAAAGGAGTATCTGACTAGGAATTTCAAGGACTATGGCAGGCTAATGGAAGAAATCTTTCTGGCTGGGGGATGGGGAATGACTAAATCAAAACATCCTGCACCAGCCTTGAACTAGCCTTGAAGAGTCAGAGGGAGACAGATAGGATATAGCCATGCAAGTATAGTTGAACCCCCAAAGAAAGATGATGTGACTAACAGCATTTCATAACAATCTTTTAATGCATCATAACTGACCCCCTGCTTTAATGTTGTGAAACCCTTCTGTCCTTGCTTTGGTTAGGTAACTTTTCACTCATCCTGAAACTCCTTTCCTTCCTCCCCTCTTCTGCCTTCTAACCTCCCTTTCCTGAGTCATGGGCTGGTTCCATCTCTCTTCCTTGAGCTGTTTGGACCCCATATCCCTCAAACTTCCCACCCCAGGTTGGATCACCTTAGCGCAACCTCCACCCACTCTGGAGGCTTCCCTACACCGAGGGCTGGTCTAGCTTAACCCAACTCTGCCTTAGTTTGAGACCCCACATTCAGCCTCTAACTTTGAAGTTTCTAGTCTCAGATTCTTCCTGACTCAAAACCTATTCACATTCCCTAGGGTTACCCCAGACATCAGGGGCCAAAATCATATTCTCCTCCTGAACCCTCCCCAAAGAATACAGCTCCTCTATAATATTGTTTCAATGGTAATGACTACTCCCTACAATATATTTCTGTCTAAAACCTCATTTTGATGGAACCAGTTAACATTACTCAGGGTATGCCTGTATACCACATAGACACCAGACCTCTCCTTGGCCTTACAGATCATTCTGCCAACCACCATCCCATGAGACCTTTAACTTGATAAGATGGTATGTGGTGAGAGAAGAAGCCAAGTCCCATGATGCTACACACAAGGAGAAGCTTCTGGTTACCTCTGTCTAAGGCTGTCTCATCTCTCTTTGTCATCCATCCTAAAACCTAAACATACAACTTGATGAACTTCCATATAGATTATCTGGTTCCTTGTCTATTTTTTCAACTTAAGAAATGGCCTCAAAATATTACACAGGAAATATATGATTGCTAAAGGAGGCCAGCCACCTATGAAGCAAAAGAGAGAGATGATAGATGATCAGTCCAAGTACCGTGCTGATCCCTGCAGATCCAAAGAGTGTTGGGTAGATCCTCTTATGGAGGATTTGTGGGAGAATACAGAAAAGAATCACAGGGAATGAAAAGATGTGGATGACTTGTGATCTTCACTATGGGAGGGAATACTCACATCACTGAATTGAAATACCAAAGTAATAAATGACATTTATCTAGTAACATAAGTTTAGCAAAGAGCTCAACATACATGGTCTCAGAAACTTGTAGAGTCCTGTAGATATTTTAATCCCATTTTTCAGATTTGAAACCTGAGGTCAAAGGTTAAAAGACACGCATATGGTAGTAAGTATCTGAGGTAAAATTTGAACCCAGATCTTCTAGACTTCCAGATCTTCCAGTCTACTACCCCCCTGCAGTCCATGACTTGAGCACAACATCTCTAACTTTACTGTTACAAAGAACCACATCATGAGTTACTGGCCTTCCAATTCAGGTTCTAAAGAAACTTTAGCAAGAGAGGGAACACTGTCCCAGCTACAGTGAGAATGTTTCCAGCCATTAGCCTCCTACTTCATTTAAAAAACTTAGCAGGTACTCTACCTACCAATGTTGACCAAAGATTATGGAAGGAAAAAAGCATTGGGAATGATGACACTGATGAAGATGATGCTAACTAGCATTTATATAGCAATTTAAGGTTCACCAAGTGTTTTACATGTATTATTTCATGATTATGCTTTTCTATCTTTATGTTCCTTATAATGCTCTACCCTTGGGTTCCTTTTAATTTCCTATCTTTGTTGGAAACACTATGCTTAACTCTCTACCCATCACCTGCTCTTTTCTTTTTTTAAGGTGGGGATTCTTAATCTGGAATGCATGAATTTTTCTGATTGTCTTAGTTTTTTTGTTTTGTTTTGTTTTGCTTTTACTGCATTTCAATATAATTGGTTTCCTTCATAACCCAATGTATTTTATTTTATCCATTTAGAAACATCCTGGTAAGGGGTCCACAGGTTTCATCAGACTGCCAAAGACACTGCCATGACACAAGAAAGGTTAGGAACCCCTGCTTTAATGGGATGTCACTTGTGTCCAATGCTTATTTGGGTCCTGCATCCCTTGGTTGAGTTGAAGCAGTTGGCAAATGTTCCAACTTCTTTGGCACTAACCACAGATGAGCACCAGGAAAGCTCAGTGTAATGTGAGAGCTGGCCGAACAAACCCATTAGAATGAGCAAGTCCAAGCAGCTTTTAAATGTTGAAGATAAGAGCAAACATATGCATATTTCAATTAGTTCCAAACAACTTCTTATCCATTCTCATTCCATCGGTCATCGGAAATAGTTGTCTTATATTTTAAGACACAGGATCGTGACCTGGAAGAAAGCTTAGAGATCACTTTGTCCAACTCCCTTTCCTTACAGATGAGGAAACTGAGGCCTGAGGATGACGTGACTTGCTCAAGATTATGCAGGTAGGGACTCCAAATTCACTGTGCAACCCTTCTCCTCAAACCCTCCTTCTCCCTCGAACACCTTTTTTTTTTTTTGAGACTGGGTTTTCCTACTCCCTATCTCGCCAAGGCTGGAAGTGCAGTAGCTACTTATGGGTCATCTCACTGCTGGCAGGCAGAGAAGCTTGGGTCTGGCTTCATTTCTGATATGGGCTGGTCTATCTTTTTTTTTAGGCAACCTATTGCCTATATTGATGCCAGATTTAGGATGGACACCCAATGGGATTCCAATAGTATGCTGGAACCAGCTAAACTGACTTGTAAGAGCTAATTGTTAAACTTTCAATATAATATTTACACCTCAGCCATCAGTAAATCAGGGTTCGATTTATTGTTTTGTTGGTTGCCTAACTTAAGAACACGATGGAGAAAATGTCATCTATGATCATGTATCTTTAATGCAGATTAAACTTAAAAGTGTGCTGTGTGTACTTTTTTTTTGAAAGCCCATTGTTAAATATTTACCAGCACACTGCTAACTTTAGCCCAACTACAACTCAGAGCTTCAGAGCTCAAGCGATCCACAATCTGAGGCCATCTTAGCATCAGTGACTATAGGAATATCCTCCCACATCCAGCCCAATGCTTTTTTACACTACATTTTCCTCCAACCATCCTCCACCAATACTGGGTTTCTATTAGTTAAATACTCAAAAGGTCTGTAATATCATCAATTTGTATGTTCTCTCCAACAACACAGCTCAAAAGCCATTCATGCTTTCCCATCCTTTATGGGTCTTGTCCATGTTCTTGCATTAGTTCACCACATGGGGCAGCATACTAGGGGATAACGTAGCTTTCTCCTTCCATCATACTCAAACCAATAGAGCATCCTGGCTCTCCACCTGCCACCCCTCACCTTCAAATCAGGATTAAATGAGACAACACTTGTAAAGTGCTAAGAACAATGCTTGGCACATAGTAGATGCTTAATAAGTGCTTGTTCTCTTCCCTCACCCTGTGACCAGCTTGCCTCTTCTTATCACACATTTCTCTGAAAACAATTTTAACCCCTGATTACTATTACCATTTGCAAAGTTATTGTTACACTCTTTGCTTTAGGGAAGATGAAAAAGATTAGGCGGAAAGAGAGAACAGGAAGAAGAGGGAGAAAAGGAGGGAGCAGACCAAAGAACAGAATTAGTGACTTGCATATTTTAATGAAAATAAAGACAAGTAAACTTAACTTTTATGTTCAGAAGTATATGTAAAAGCTATTGCAGAGGTCCTTTAAGAAAGGTTTCTCCTTTTAGTCAAATTGTTTTATTTTATGTATGTGTGTGTTTATATGGAGACAAAACAAAACTGATGAGAAACAGCTGAATGAACATGTGGTTTCAAAAACATTATGCAATAAAAGTGAGGGGAAAGATAGAGTCCCATATGGCATTTAACAGATGGGATAGTGTCTCTATAGGGTTCTTTTGAAAGTATCTCAACTTCCAAAGTAATTTAGCAGGTGAACCCCCTCTTAACAGATTCTTTCTGCAAAATGCTTCTCCCTCTATGTATTCACCAAAATGGCACAGGGAAGGGGATATGTGATAGCTACCATATGAGAGTAACTGCCTGGCATTCTCTCAAAGCCAGATCTCCAGTTCCTCTGGCACCTGTCTGTTATAAAAATGTCAGTTATTATAAATGTGGGTCAAGAATATTAAATGTGAACAGCCAGCCACATGCAAGAACAGAATGTCAGAGATTTAAAACAACGTTTGAACCGCTGAAAAATGTAATTTTAGATTTCATGATTTAAGATTGCTCCACTAAAAGGTAGAAGGTATACAAAGGGGAAAGGCTTTTATTTTGAAAATCTAGGGAGAAAACTCATGCTACTTTTGTGCTCTTTTCCAATGACAACCAATTCTGGGACAAAGTTAGACCTTGTCAAAGTGCTTTTCCCTCCATGTGCCAATGAACTGCTTAATGAATGGATTCATGAAGACTTCAAAGGAATACCATAAATCCACATAATGTTCTTGGCCTCAGCATTCTTATTTCATCTCATTTACAATCCTTGGGTTTACTGCCAAAAGTGTAACTCCTTTTTTAATTGAATTAAGTGCTCATGAGAGAATCACACTTCCTAACTAGAAAGCACACATTTAGAGTAGGAGTGATTGCTTCCATCTCCTTATAAATACAGAGACTGTAGAAAAGTGAATATACTCATCCTTGAACCCTATCAGGGAGAGAATAAACACAGATAGTAGCATTTAATACATGAAAAGATGTGGCGCCTCCAGTGATGCCACCCACACACCCCGCTTCCTCTTCACAAATTATTTGATCCCTGTTCAGAAACCATTTTACAACTAAAGAACTATATCAACCACAGTTAGAACAGGGAGAAATGCAAGGCAAAACACTTAACCTATCTGGGCCTCAGCTTTCCCATCAGTTAAATGAGGATGTTGGATCAGATGACCTTTGAGGGCCCTTTCAATTCTGAATCTCTAAACCTATGACTGAGATGAGCAGTCAAGAATCCATACAAATCAGTAACCAGGAGTTCCATTTGGTGTTCAGTACCCAGAACACTCCTTTGACAACATACTTTGGGGTCTATGGAGCTGATATTTGATAAGACCTGCTGGGGTACAAATTTATATGTGTGTGTGTGAGTGTGAGCATGTGTGTGTGTGTGTGTGTGTGTGAGATAGGAGAACTGCTCTCCACCAAATACAACAGAAGTGTCCCAAGCAGTGTTCAGAATCGAGACAGAGTCAGGCCAACTTTATAGTATAGAGTGATACTGAGACAGGCATGTTGTTGTCCACAGATCTTTCATCTGTTGGTGCTTTTGGGCAGCCTGATTTTGATACTTTCCATACAAACTGCAACTCTCTCCTATACCCAGGACTCTCTTTGGATCTCAGCCTGGCAAAGAAATGGAATCCAAGCTTTTTCTTTTTTAAGGTCATCTGTTTTGTTCACAGCTGCAAGGGGTCACGTGGCTACATATCTTTTACCATCAGCTTTCGCTCATCCATGTGGTCATTAGCCACACCGTGGTTTATTAGTGTCAGGGCCTCCTGACCTCTGATATGCCCTGGGAAAGAAGAGAAGGCTCCGGTCAAGATGTCAGCAAGCATTTATTAAGCATCTATTTTGTGCTGGACACTGTGAAGGCCAGAACAGTCCCCACTCTCAAGGAACTCACAGTCTAATGGAGGAGACACCACGTATACAACTATGTACAAATAAAATATATACAGGATAGACTGGAGATAGCCTCAGAAGGAAAGCACTGGCACTAAAGGAAATGGCATTTTCAAACTTAATGACACAAAATTCACGGTGACAATTTAATTCAATTACTACATAGGAGGTAGTGTTTTAGGTGATGAGAAAACAAAGATCCAAACAAAAAGATAATCTGTTGTCTTAAGGAACTTACTTTCTACTTGGAGATATAGCAGGAATGCATTGTAATCCACAAAGGACAGACACAATAACTTCAGGAGCAGTGGAGGTATTGGGAACCAGAAAAGGATTGAGGTGTCACCTGAGTCGAACATCTAAGGAATCTAAAAATTCTAAGAGGTTAAGAGTGAGCAAGTTCTACAAATTCAATGCCTATGCAAAGGAAATGAGTCGGGGAGAGGGGGATACTGAGTTTGGAAAAGAGCTAGCAGGAGAGTTTAGCTGGAATGTGGTTTGTGAAGGGTAGCACTGTGAAATAAATCTGTAAGGTTGGGTAGATCCAGAACACAGGGTCACAGATTTAGATCCAGGAGGTACCCAGAGGCCACTGTGAATCCAAGGCCATCAAGTCCAGCTCCCATATGGAATGCCTTAAATGCCAGGTCTATGAGCTTTATCTTAGAAGCAATAGGGAGCCACTGAAGGTTCTGGAGTAGGGAAGCGACATGATCAGATGTGTGCTCCAGGAAGAGTATTTTGGCATCACTGAAGAGAATGTATTGGAGGGGGGTGGGAGGACAAGAAGCAGGGAGACCAATTAGGAATCTACTGAAATAGTGGAGATGGGAGGTTACAGGAGTCTGACCCAGGGTGATGGCTGCATGAGTATTGGGACAGACACCAGAAGTAGAAGTAGAATCAATAAGAGTCGGCAACTGATTGAATGTGGGAAGAGAGAGAGATATCAAAGTGTCATGGATGGCTCCAAGGTTATGACCCTGGTTGATGGAATGAAGTGGTATCCTCAAGAGAAGAAGGAACCCTTAGGCCTTTTCTAAGCTGGCATGCTCCAAGCAGATTGGCAGCATCTTCCGGTGCACAAGACTTCCCCAGGGAACATATCCAACAATCCAATCCAATAATCCAATAAACATTTATTAGCCTACTCTGTGACAGACTGTGTGCTAAATGCTGGTGATTAATGCAAAGAAAGAACCAGCCCTCATGGAGCTTACAGACTAATGGGGGGAAACAACACACAACACACCCACACAAACTCACAGAGAAAGAGCCCAGGAACCCCTGATGCCCCAAACCATGCTGCTTTGTTGATGATAATAATAGCTAACATTTATGTAGTGCTTACTATGTGTCAGGCACTGTGCCAGATGTTTTACAATTGTTCTCATTTGATACTCACAACAACCTGGGAGGGAGGTTTGTTATTATCCCTATGTTACAGATTAGGAAACTGAGGAAGACATGTTGAGTGATTTGCCCAGGGTCACAGAGCTAGCTGAGGCAGGATTTGAACTCAGGTCTTCCTGACTCCAGGCTCTATGCACTATGCAACCTAGCTTTCGAAACCAGGTCTTATCTTCTCATGATAGCTATTAACCCAAATAGTCATGTTTAAAATACAAAATACATAAGTTTGTACTGATAGAGACTTAAAATTTGAAGCAGGAACTCCCTTTTCCTACTATATTCTCACAGAAAGTTGCTGCTCAAAAAAGGAAACATTCTATGACACTGGAACAGTCATTTCACCTTCATCTTAGCTGTGCACTGTCCAAACCTTCACTTGAGATCCATATTCTCTGGCAAGCTGGGGTAATAGCTCATCACCCAATTGAGGGTCATCTTCTTGTTTTAGAACATTTTGGTAGTCGCAAGAAGCATTCTACCTCCCCACCTCCCTACCCTCCGCCTCCAAACTGGGCATTCAGCATCCAGAACCAGGAGTTTCTGACCTTTTATGCTCATAAGCTTATTGCCAAGACTCAAAACATCCATCTCAGGATTGCTGTTTGCTCAGGGAAAGAAACACAAAACAGGAGAGGCATCCAGGGACTTGAGTTCCAGTCTCAGGCCCATCTAGGCAATCACATCCTCTAATCATCTCTTTGCATTCCTTCTACCTTCATCAATCACCAAGTTACTGAAACAGTCTTCTAACCCAGGCTCTCTTCCTCTCTTAAATCCATACCTGTGCTGAAATAACCTTCCTAAAACACCACTTTCCTTATGTTATCCCTCATCTTTCAAACCTACAATGAGTTCTCTCCTCCTTATCGAATGAGCCAAAATTTCTCAATAGCATTCAAGGTCTTTCATACTTCATCCAACCTAGTCTCAGACTTAGCCCCCACTGTGAAACTTTTGGTCTAGTGAGACCAGCTTCTTCTGTGTTTCTTTGTTATTATTGTTCACTTGTTTCAGGCATGTCTGACTCTTCATGAACCCAATAAGGGTTTTCTTGGCAAGGATAATGGAGAGGTTTGCCATTTCCTTCTCCCATTCGTTTTACAGATGAAGAAAGTGAGGCAAACTATTATGTGATTTGCCTAGGGTCATACAGCTAGTAAGTTTCCAAGGTTGGATTTGAACTCACGTCTTCCTGACTCTGGGCCCTATCCACAGCTCTATCCACTATGCTACCTAGCTACCTCACACAAAAACTTACTTCAAACTCATTTTCACCTCTGCCCTTTGTCAATTCTGTTCCTGCTACTTAAAATCTCCTTTCTGTTGTTCTTTACTTGAGTTTTCCTATCTCTACCTTCCCACCCTTTATATAAAACTCAGCTCAACAGCCACCTTTTTTCCCAATAACTCCAGGACACATCAACTCTGGCTTTCTTCTATGTCTTTTGTTTTTATTGTTTATCCTGGACTTAAATGGGCCCAGAGTTCAACATTTAGTTCAATAAGAATTTCCTCTACAAAATTTCTGAAAAGTGGTCCTACAGCCTCTACTTGGAGGCCTTCAGTGATGGAGAACTCAATTCCTCCTATGTTGGCTCATTCTATTTTTGAAAACCTCAGGAAGTTTCACCCACTACCTCTTCTCCTCCTTTCTAATGTCAAGTAAGAAGAAAACTGAATCCCTCTTTCACATGATAGCTTTTCCAATAGTGAGCATTTCTATCTGTGCCTGCCTCCCCACTCCCCCAACCATTTACACTAGCACATTTCATTTTTTTTCCCTGTAGAATTTTATTTACATTTATCCCTGTTAAATTCTGTCTTACAAGATTCAGCCCACTGCTCTAGCCTATCAAAATCCTGACTCTGTCCTCTAATGTGCTAGTTAGCCCTTCCAGCACATGCCATCTGGAAATGTGATAATCAGGCCACTTGATGCCATCCTATGACATGAAGAGAAAAATTGAACACAACATGGCCAAGATCACCATGAACTCCATGAAAGATCTCCCTCCTGCCTGATCAGTAACACCTTCCACCCCTAAATCTACGAACATATGACCTATGTACCTACAAATCTTTTTTAATACACGGAAGAGGAAAAATCTTGATCATCCCTTGCTCCCTATGTATATGTGTATATGTGTGTATATACACATGTATATGTATATATGTATGTATATGTATATGCATGTGTGTATATACACACATACACACACATATAATTAGATATTGTATATTTAGATGGGGGAGGGGAAAGAATAAGAATTTATATAGTGCTTATAAAGTGCCAGGCACTGTGCTAAGCACTTTTTACAAATATTATCTCTTCTGATCCTCCCAGAAATCCTTTGATTTACCATTGAGGAAACTGACACAGACAGAGGTTAAGTGAATAACCCAGAGACATACTACTAAAAGTCTGAGGCCAGATTTGAACTCAGGTCTTCCTGACTCCAGACTTAGTGTTCTATCCACTGTGCCACTGAGCTGTCCCCACCTTCCCCCCTATATATATACATATATATATATACACACACACACACACACACACATATATATATACACACATATTTATATAGACATACAAAGACATGTTATATAGACATAATTAGATATTGTATATTTATAGTATGTTACATGTGTATAGATAATATATAAATGCTATATACATGTATATATACTACATTATGCACATATTATCTGTGTATATATATACACATAATTTGTGTATGTATATATCACCTACATATATGTGTGCATAATATATACAATTTATATATTGTATATTTTTATTTACATAGTAAACAAGCGTGTCTTATCTCTCAAAACAGACTCAATTTCTTGTGGAAGGTCCTATACTTTACACTTCTTTTATATTCTTTCATGCCCTGTCCCATGTACTGAGCAGGGTATGTGCATATAGTATGTATATACACATACAAATTATACATTTAAACCTGTACACGTAGATACATGCATATAGATGTATATATACACACGTCTTATGTCCCAAGGCATACTCAACTTCTTGTGAAAGACTCATGATTTTCCATTTCTTTCAACCCTTTTATACTCTTCCATGCCCTGTCCCATGTACTGAACAGAGTGCTTAGGTCATAATAAGTGCTCAATATACAGGTATCATGATAAGTGTTCAATATATGGGTATCTCAAAAGTCTTAGTGCCATTTTAAGCCTTAATAGATTTTTTGGGGACACCTTATACTTGTTCATTAGAAAGCTAACACATCTTTAAATGTGCATCTCAATGAGCTTTGAGCCCTTCACATACTGAAAGAATATTTATTAAATCTCCCCTTGGTCTTCTGTGCCCTAGTCTATGGTTCTGGTTGCCTGACCGTGAGAATAATTAAGGTAAAAATCATACAATTTAGAGCTGGAGAAGACCTTAGATCATCAAATCCAACCCCTTTGTTTGACAGATGAGGAAATGGAAGCCCAGACAAGTCACATGACTTACCCAAAGTCTTGTATCTTAGAAACAGAAATGTCAGGATTTAAAGTCAAGTCTTCTGACCTCAGATTTCATGTATTTTCCACCATATAAAACTGCATCACATGTAGAAGGAGACATATTTATTAAGATCATATATCTCCATGCATCAACCAGGTTCTCAGCATCTTAAGAAGAAATCCCGGGAGTGGCTAGCCCCATCTTGCCAACCCCACTCCTTTCCCTTGACCACTCCCACTTAGCTTCTAATTCTTGAGTTGTATATGCTTATATTTCTTCAAGAAGCTGAGATCCTGGTAGAAACTAACCAGTCTAAGTGAGAACAATTAAAGTGCTTGGTGTTCCATAGAATAGCCCAGAGTCTCTCTCTTAGAGAGCCTTATCAGAGTTTACAAGGGAGTCAGAACTGACATTAGGCAAACTTGCTGGCACACAGCCCTGCATACTTCCTCAACAAAATCAGCATCTCAGCAGCAGCTCAGAGTTCTTCAAGACAGCAGTTTTCAGAAGCTGCTATCTATAAGTGGCCCCAGAGAAGTTGGTACAAGCAATAAGCGACTTCTTACTACAACAAAAGACCCCCTTTTCTGAACAGAACAAGTATTCCCTTCGATGCAACAAAATCCTATTAAACATCTACTGTTTGTATGTGCTACGATGCGCTTCGTCACTGGGGATAGTAAGGTGAAATAATGCACACCAAAATGCATTTATTAAGCGTCTGCAAGAGATAACGAGGTGGCTCAATGGATAGAGTACCACACCTGGAGTAAAGAAGACCTGAATTCAGACCCAGCCTCAGATATTTTCCAGCTGTGCAACCCTAGGCAAGGCATGTAACATCTGTCTGCCTCAATTTCTTCAACTGTAAAATAGGAATAATAATAGCACCTATGTTCCAGGATTTTTGTGAGGTTAAAATGAGATAATATTTGCAAATGCTTTACAAATTATATAATTATAATGCTATTTATTTATTATTAATATAATTATTATGATATAATGCTATTATTAATATTATTATTTACTATGTACAAGGCATAAAGACAAAAATGCAATAGTCTCTGCCCCCAAAATGCTTGCATTCTACTGAAGGGATAAACAAATACAAATTATGCACAAAGTAAATGTAAAATAATTTCAGAGGGATGAACATTAACAACTGGAGGGTTCAGGACAGGTCTTATGTGGTAGGAAGTAAATTGAACTGAGTTTTGATATGTATTCCAAGGGTTAGAGGTGAGCACAGACAGGATTCCAGGCTTTCAGGGACAAGAGATAGTCTGTCCTCCAATGCCTGGAATTGTTGGGAGCTGGAATGCATATATGATGAATGGCAAGTAGGCCAGATTGGGACAGCTAGGCAGTGCAGTGGATAAAGTGCCAGGCATCTTCTTGAGTTCAAATCTGGCCTCAGATACTTATTAGCTGTGTGACCCTGGGTAAGTCACTTAACCCTGCTGGCCTTACTTTCCTCATCTGTAAAATGAGCTGGAGAAGGAAATGGCAAACCACTCCAGCATCTTTGCCAGGAAAATCCCAAATGGGGTCACAAAGAGTTGGACATGACTGAAGATGATTGAATAACAACAAAAGACTAGCTTGAGTGGAATGTAGAGTGCCAAGGAAATTACAATCCATTAACAAGTGGAAAAGTCATTTTACACAAATAACTATGATAGAAAGCAGAAGGTGGTAAGTGCAAAGGAGAGGCACAGGCTGTGAGTAATTTGCCTCAGTACCACTTGCTACTAAAGAAAAAGGGAGCAATCTTAGAAAGAGAAGAAAGGGAAAAAAAATCCATTCATTCCAAGGTCAGACTTCCTATGAACTCAAGCCTTGGGAACAAAATCATAAACACGAAAGTAAGCCAAATAACTTCTGAGTTGCCCAAACAATTTTCACAGATGCAGTGTGATGTCCTGAGTCCCTCAGTTACTCACAGTCCATTGACTCTTAATTAACACACAAGCCCACAAGCTGGTTTGTCTGTTTCTAAGTCTAAGAGTTCTGAGATTTATACCAGAAACAATCAAGATAAATAAAGTTTTAGCATTTTTATTATATATAAAATTTGCTTTAGTGGACTAGGTCCAAGGGGTCACAAGAGGGAGTCAGCAAATATTATTTATGTTACTAAGAAAAGACTGGACTCCCACAAAGGGTAATAGTCAGCTGCAGCAAAAGATATATCACAGGAAGAAAAAATTAAGCAAACCAATGAACAGAGGAGAGGTTTATCCCCCTTGCCAACACAGAAAAGGGTCATTATAGGCAAGTAGAAACCAACCACAAAAGAAAATCCACTTGTATGGATCTACCTGTATTGGCATGATTTCCTGTGTTTAGCCTAACTGTATTTCCTTACTGATGTCATCTTAATTTCAGGAGTTGATTCTATGCTTCAACAGCTTTGCATTTTACCCAATCATTATTTTTTGCACATCCTTTCAACATTGGAAATTTTCATTTCTTCCATCCATCCTGAACTTACAGACAAGCCAGAGATTCACACCTTCTAATTACATGCCTCCCTGTTGTCTTTATACCGATTGCCCTTCCACCCATTCTAAGCTAAATTTACATTGGCCACACACACACACACATACACACACACACACACACACACATACACACACACACACACACACCCTCTTCCTCACACATATGTCCCTGACATCTCAGATTTCATTGTCACCTTCAGTACCACAGGAAGAGAAATATATAATTGTATTACCTTGCAAGATGTTAGTTGTCATTTTAATTTATGTATTATTTTGCCCACTCTTCCTTCTTGCAACGTATCTCAATCAATAAGCATTTATTAAGCACCTATCATGTGTAGGCTCTGTGTTTGTTGCTGGGAACACAAAGACAAAAATGAAGCTATCAAGAAGGCTGCACTCTATATTCTATTTCAGGAGAAACAACATATACCACATGTAAGCATGTATGTATACATATATATGATACAACATATAAATATATAAACATGTACACACACATATAAACATATTTATATGTAAATGTGTCTATATATAAAGAAACAACATACACATATGTGAGTGTGTATGTACACACATATATATATAAAGAAGAAACAATCTATATTTGTATGTATATATGTAGAAAGAAACAACATATACATATGCAAGTGTGTATCTCTACACACATACTTACACACATAATCATATGTGTATATATACATATGCATATGTTTATAATCTATACACATATAAGGTAATTTCAGTAGAAAATTTATTTATACTGAGGTAGAGGTTGAAAGGCATATTACATATAACCTGATGGACATCTTTACCTAAATGTCTCGTGGATATTTAACATTCACTGCGTCTAAAATGGAACTTGTTATATTTTCCCCAAACCCATCTCTTCCCCAAATTTCTCTATTTCTATGGACTCTCGTTCCAGTCATTCAGATTCTCAACCTTGGGGTCATCCAGGGTGCTTCATTTCCCTCAACCCCAAAAGCCAATGGATGTCAAGTTTTGTTGATCCTGCATCCTCAAGGCCTCCCCCATCTCCCCTCCTTTCTAGTCATCTGACCTCTGGGCTAGAGCAGGCCCCCATCACCTCTGACCCGCACTATTGCAGTAGATGCCTTACTGGTTTTCCTGACCCCTGTTTCTCCTCTCTCCAATCCATCTTCCACATAATTGGCACAGTAATATTACCACAGATCTGACAATGCTGCCACCCTACTCAAAATCTTTAATAACTTCCTACTGCCTCTCAAATAAAATAAAAATTTCTCTGCCTGACAGTCTAGCCTTCCAGTCTTATTTCACATGATTTCTTTTTCACTGTTTCCATTCCAGTCAAATTGTACCCACAGCTGTGTGCCCTGTGTGCCTCAGAAGAAGTGATGTTCCATGTCTAACAGATAGTCGCTCATCACCTCTGCCTCATACAATCATTAGGTTCCTTCAAAACACTGCGTAGCTGGCAGCTTCTATCATGAGACCTTCCCTGATCAGTCTTGCTATTATTAGCACCCTCTCTTTCTTGAAATTATTATTATTTTTTTACCATTTTACAGTAGTTGAATAGTTGGTACAGTGGGCAGTGTACTGGACTTAGAGTCTGGAAGACCAGTATTCAAATCCTGCCTCAGATGCTTAATAACTGGGTAACTCAGGGCAAGTCAATTAACCTTTCTCAGCCTCAGTTTCTCCATCTGTAAGAAGAAGGTAATAACAGCACCTTACAGGGTTGCTGTGAGTATCAAATGAAATAACATATGAAAAGCATTTTGCAGACCTTAAAGTGCTTGTTATCATCATCATCATCAACATGTATACCTATTTTATAGCCATTCTGTCCTTCTTACCTAGAAAAATATAAGCTTCTTGAGGGCAGGGACAATTTTATTTTTATCTTTATATCACAGAACTTGATATAATGCCCTTGGCTTTGTAAGTTAATCTCCTTCTACCCCTCAATACACAAAGTAGTGGGACTTTGGGCTGGCGAGCAAAAGAGAAGATAGTCATAGGAAGTGACATGACAGTGGTGGTAGGAGGCTCCTTGGTGAACGACAGAGAAAGTGATGGCAGGCAGTAGCAGGATTCTTCTCCTCTCCAGGACCAGTGATTGGGTCTAACCTCTCTGCTCCACAAGTGACAAGCTAGCTTCATCCAGATTTGGAGGTCCCTATTAACAAGACATCTGAGATCATGAAAAAGCACTTCTTGGGAGGGCTTTTTATCTTCTCTGAAGACTTAGGATAAGTCCTTAATAATCCTTAATAAAAGGATTTGTTCTGTGAAGTTTGGATTCAGTCAAAGGGCTGCACTTGAGGACCTAGAGGGCCACATGAGGCATCAAGGCCATAGGTTCCCCACCCCTGTCCTAAGTCAACCCTGGTCCCGAGTCTATCCCCTGTGCCATAAATCCCAGGTACAGAGTTCTTTCAGAGTTTCTTTGTCTTCATCCGATGACTAGATCTGGTAGACATGTGAGTCAAACACAGTTCTGGACTGTGTTCTTTGCCCACTTGAAAAATGACTGAACTATGTATTTGTAGGTTTGTAGCAGCTTCTGTACTGCCTCAAGACTTTTAGGGTATAGCAATGTAAAGGGTATGTAGCCCCTTGGAAGATTTTTTTTTGTTATAGTATCACTTTCTTGTTATTATATACTATTTATTTTCCTAATGATTTTATAGCAAGAGTAAAAACCCTGTATGCAGTAATGTATGCTTGTCTGTTTCTGTGAAGAGTCAATGCTATAATGCTTAGGTCACATGACCAAGGTTTACTAAAATATATTCAGTTAAGGAGGAGTTGAGATTTCTTACTGGTGGGGGATCAGGAATATACTGATAATATAAAGAATAATAATAATAAAATTCACAAATCCACACAACTCTAGGTAATTAACTGGTATTAGCCAAAAGAAAGGGGCAGAGTTGGTGATAGGAAGCACAGAGAGTCCATCCCTTCTCAGTCCTTCTTACCCAGTATAGTGGCTGCAAACATCAGACAGGATGAGTATGGGACTTCTTAGGCCAGATTCTTTTTTTTGCTGAACAGGATCAGGCTGGTAGCTACCTAGTGGTTAAGCTTGCACATAGTAAGTGCTTAACAAATATTTATTGAATTAAATTTTTTGGAATAGTATACATCGTATTTAATTTGAGAATGGTATTTTCCTGTATCATTTAACTCTGTAATGCAGCCAACACTCTTGATGCAGTATGGAGAAACGCTCCTACTTTAAAATAGGTTTTCTCCTTTCCCACATCCTTTTCCCTCAGTCTCTCTCTCTTTGAACTCCAGTATTTGGAATTTCTGGCTGGGTTATGTCATAAAACTCTGGAGCTTCCTGGCTCAGAGGCCTCTTAGCCTTAGAGGATCTTTTTCAAGTATTCATCCTGGTCCTAACCACCATCAATTTTGTCCTGTTCTTAGTAGAGGATTACCAGTAATCCATCTGAATTGTCTCTGAGTCTGAGTTAGTAATTAGCTATATCTAAGGGGAGTGAACTAGCAAGTCGGCTATACATAGGGCTCTAAACTCAAGGGTGTTAGGGATTTAACCAAGGGATAAATAGGTAATTTTATCTATCCTGCTAGACTCAATGCTGCCAATTTGACATTGGCCTTGGAAAACTCTGGGAAATCTATCAAGGACATTACTAAATTACAAACACCAGGCACATCACACATTTCTTTCATACTTTATTTGGTTATTCAGTTTAAACATCTGTTAGGTTTGTTGAAGGTATTTCATTCTCCCTCTCCAAAAGCTGCTTTGGGCTTGTGGTTTCTTTATCCTTAATCACTCTGCCTACCAAATTCCTTCCTTGAAACATCATTTTAAGTGTACATGGTATAATAAAAACGCAGCATTTTTGTAACAGTGGTGTAATAAAAAAGAATCTCTCTAAAAGAGCCAGCCTTGGAGTTGGGAAGACCTGGGTTCGAGTCCTGTTTCTGATACATAATAGCCACATGACCACTGGCAAGCCATTTAACCTCTTAGTGTCCCTCCTTCCCCCCAAGACAATTCCCTACATTGCTGACAGGTTGTCACACCAGCAGTTCACTACAGGTTCAAATAACAAGAACAATAAAAGTCATAATGAAAAAAGGAATGAACTAGGAGGCAAAAGACCTGAGTTCTAGTGCTGCCCTCCTCACTAACTAGCCGTGTGACCTTCAGCACATTACAAAACCTCTCTGAGATTCGGTTTCTTCCTCCATCACCACAGTGATAACAATAGATACAACTTGCCGTATAAGGTTGTTTTGAGCATTAAGATCATCAACATGCAACTAGCTTGTAAATGAGTAAGGGCTAGAATCACAGACCTGGAGGAGACATCAGAAATCACCCAGGATAAGTCCCACCAGAAGCATGGCTCTTTCTGCAACATTTCTGACCGGTGGTCACCCAGCCTCCACCTGAAGAGTGACCGGGAACCTCACTCCACTTTTGGACAGCTCTAATTGTTGGGATTTTTCTTTTCTTTCCTTAAACTGAGCTAAAGTTTGCCTTTCTATCCCTTCTACTTATTGCTCCTAATTCCTCCATCTGGGGTCAAGAAGAATGAATCTAATGCCTCTTCTTCATCAGTCAAACAAAAGATTCTATGTCAAGTGCTTTGCAAAAATTAAAGCAGTTGTAAAGTGCCAGTTATTATTTTTATTTCACATGAACATACAAATGTAAGAGACTGCTGTTACCGGGATAGGCAGTGTGGTGTGGTGGACAGAATGGCAGACTTGGAGTCAAGAAGACCGGATTCGAATCTCGCAATTGTCACCACAAGCAAGTCACATAACATCTCTGAACTTCAGTTTCTCCATCTCGAAAATGAGGATAATCATACCTACGGGTGACTCCATCACAGGGTTATTGTAAGGGTAAAACAAGCTTTTCCAAAACACAAATTCAATCTCACTGATGAATGAATGAATGAATGAATGGATAAGTATTTACTAAATGTTTTAGTAAGAAGCACAAGCTCTAGCAGCTTCTACCATGACAGAAAGGCTTTGGGCACAGTCTACTGCTTTTGAGCAATAGACTGAGCCTGCTTCTCAAGGGTCAGCCCAAATATAGACAGGCTTATCACTTGATGATGCGTTCTTTGGCCATGGCAAGCACAAGAAAAATATAGAATGACCTTCAATCCTGTGCAACTCCGTTCTGGTCTTATAAATAAGGATGGCATAGCCTTGCAAAAGGGGGCAGAGAGGGTAAGAACTACAAATTTTTTAACCACCATAAACATTAACCTGGTTGTTAGTATTCTAAATGTGAGCTCCTTGTGCTACGATCAGTGAGTAGGGAGATTACAAAAGGGACTGAATCATGTCAATCTTGATATTCTTGCTATAATATAAAGGAAACCAGAAGGCAAAAGGAAGGTCTAACTAAATGGAAGGATGGCTCATGAATTCTCCTTGGAGAGGCAATTACAGAAGCTGGTGAAGTTATTTTATGCATCCAATGGCCACAAGAAACATAATTTCATGGGAAATTTGGTCATCATCATCTCAATGATGAAAGCTAACATTTATATAGCATTTTAATATTTGCAAGGCACTTTACATATGTCATTTCATTTGATCCTCACAATAACCCTAAGAGGTAGGTTTATGATTATTATTATTAAATTTATTAATTTAACTATTTATATTTAAAAATATTAAAATTAATAAATTAAATAATTCCCATTTTGCTGATGAAGAAACTGATGCTGAGAGAAGTTATTTGTTTACCCAGAGTTACACAGTCTGAGGCAGGATTTGAACTCATAAGGCCATGCTCGTGATAAATAAACTTGACAAGACCACCGTGAAAATAACTGCAGTGCAATACACCAACAGCGACGAATAGAATGAAGAGATCACGGGGTATACAAAGAAACGGACTCTCCAGTATGATCACACATGAAAAGTGCTTTTATAAAGGTTAAAGCGCTGCCTAAATTCCAATTCTTGTGATAACTTCTAGCATTGCTGCTATTTGCAGAGGTTAGATTTTTCCAGGTGGCAATGGTTCCTTCTCCTTCTCAGGGGCTGGGCACAGAGCTCTCGGAGCACAACTTAAAACTTCCCAACTCTCCAGCAGGCAAAGAAGCCAGCTCTCTCTAGAGCTCGGTGCAGCTGGAGATGATCTAGGCGAGGCTTCAGATGCTATTCCCTTCTGTCAAAGCTGACAAAGTCTTGTCAAAACTGACAAAAGAATTTCTGAGTGACATTCCTGAAAAGCCTCCCTTTCTGATTCAGACAGAATGCTACTCACGCTCTGCCAGTGGAGCGTTTGGCTGATTTTTGCGCTGTTTCTAATGGGCAAAGAGGCATTTGAGTGGTGAGTGGTACAAATTGATTGGGTGAGTCTCCAACGAATAATTTTTTTCCTTGATCAAGGTGTTCACCCTTCTCTGCTTCCCATGGTGCCTGCCAAGCTGGGGTTAACATTTTATGCTTGGCAGCCTTGGGACTAAAGACTGCCAGTAGTTACATTTGTCAGTATAACCTGCTGAAAACCCCATTCCCTTGGTGAGGCCCAGTGCCAGGAAGCCTTTCGTTCCTATAGACGGAGGGCCATTAATCTCTCAGCAGGAAGTGAGGACTGTTGAGGTGCTTAAATAGATGATCCACTTAGAAGTCTCACCCAAGATGGAGGGGCCCCTTGGGTGCTTATTGGCCAATGTCAAAGTGTGTTACTCATTCCCAAGTGTTTTTTAAGTACTTACTCCAGGCATTGTGCTAGGCATTGCTGATACGATGGCAAAACTGAAATAGCCCCTGTCCTCAAAAAGTTCATATTCTGTTGGAGAAGACCATATATACATATATGGGGGCAGCTAGGTGGTGCAGTGGATAGAGTACCAGCCCTGGAGTCAGGAGGACCTGAGTTCAAGTCTGGACTCAGATACTTACTAGCTGTGTGACCCTGGGCAAGTTACTTCACCCTGTTTGCCTCAGGTTCCTCATCTGCAAAATGATCTGGAGAAGGAAATTAAACTACTCCAGTTATCTTTGCCAAGAAACCCCAAATGGGGTCACAAAGAGTTGGACACAACTGAAATGACTGAACAACAAATATACACATATATAAATTTAATAATACGGCACATGCACAGACCTCACCAGCTTGCTCAATTAGAATCTCCACATGGAGTATACTAAGGAGCTGCTCCTGGGAGAATCATGATGATGCATGAGAGAAGTAGCTTGGAAAGGATGTAGCGTGATGCGTGGGCATTCTGTAATTCATTCCACTTGGCCTACTATGTGTATGAGAAAAGTCTTTTTTTCATTGGCTGTGTAGCTGGAACTCTCTCAGAGTCTTTTTTAAAAGGTCTGAATCAGCTCTAGCCATCTCTTTCCTGCATTCTTATTAGTGGGAGTATGGTAACTCCTTTGCTCACAGTGTCCAGTGAAAGAACTGTCCAGTCAAAAGGGAAGGGCCATGGGGTCTTACCCTCCCCCTTCCCCATGGCTGCATTCCTTCCTCAAAAAAGGGAACCTCCTTGGGCTTTTGCTTTGTTTTCCATTCTCAATAAAGGGAGTGGAGTTTCCAACCTATGAAGTGTCAAAGACAGGAATCTGGATGATGTAGCCAATGTAGGATAGATGCCCTGAGCCTCAATGAGCAAGGCTCAAGGAGTGAATCTTTGGGAGTTGCCTTTGGGATCCCAGCCTAGTGGAAGGCCTCATCTGTCAAGAATGCCACCCTTGCTTATGAACTTGGTGTTGCCAGAGCTAAGTTGTGAGACTAATTCCTTCCTCCTTCTCTTCCCCCCTTAACTGCATTGGTATAAGGGGGATTATGCCCCTGAGTGTTAGGGAAAATGTTTATACATTTGTTCTTGCTATGTCTTTGAAGTAGCTATCCCTTTAGAAATGATGTTAAATGGTTAAATGGAATATACTGTTCACTGCTCCCCCTAAATGGAAGAAACAGCAAATAGGGACTTGAGCTGTTGGTAGAGAGATACTCCAATGCCTCCCATAACTCCATCCCCCAGGGTACCTGAGAACCTAGAGGGTAAGATGTAACAGGACTGGCCCTGAGACAACAGACCAGAGCATACTTACTATCTAAGTATACATGCATATGTATATATTCTGTAAGTATATAACATACTTATAGAATACACACATATATGTCTATATACACACATACATATGTATATACACATGTGTATATATAACATATACATATATACACCAAATAAATACAAAATCTACCTTATATAAGTTTTTGGGAGGAAGGGACTAGTATGGGTGATCCCAGCTTTGAACGAAACGAGGGGTAATAAGAGGTAGATGGAAGGAGGGCATTCATTGCAAGCTTGGGAGATCTCTCCAAAACCACAGCGACAGAAGACAGCAGGTAGTATATGTGGAACTTCCTAAAAGGCCAGTTTGGTTGAACTATAGACGGTGGGGAGAAGAGTAACATGTGCCTAATAAGGCAGAAAAGATAAATTGCAGACAGGTTGTGAAGCGCTTTAAATGCCAAACAGTAGAATTTGTATTTGATCTTAGAGGTAGTGGGTGGTCATGGATGTTTTTTGAGCAGGGAAGGGGTCAAGCCTGTGCTTTAGGAAAATCATATCGGCAGGTATATGGAGGATGGAGCCATGCAAGAATAATGCGTCTCATTCAGTCATCTGTCCTGGAGTTTGCTGAGCTGAGCTCACGGACTTGGTGATACAGTGGATAGAGCACCGGGGCCTGAAGTCAGGAATTCAAACCCGGCAGCAGACACTTACTGACTGTGTGAACCCCAGCAATAATTTAACCTCTGTCTGCCTCAGTTTCCTCAACTGTAAAATGGGGATACTAATAGCACCCACCTTGCAGGGTTGTTATAAGACGCAAATGAGATAACATTTGTAAAAAGCACTTGGCACAGTGCCTGGCACATAGTAGGTCCTGAGAGAAGGGAATCGATGCTTATTCCCTTTCCTTCCCCTTCCCCTTCTCCTTCCCCATGCTTCCTTCCACATGGTTTCAACAAGCACTTTCTCGCTCACCCATGGTACCACTGGCTAAGGAGTAATGTCAAAGCTGTTACCTATTAAATGTAATCCCCTCTTTTAGGGGGTTACCCTTGACAAAACTGCGTGGTTGGTGAAGGTTGCCAGGAGATAGCAGTGTTTTGACTGCCAGGGGAGGAGGGAACATTTAGGAGGGGTAGCCAAGAGTGTCTTGATAAAAGAGCTCAAGATAAATGAGGAATGAAAAAAAGACCATCACATTTAGCAATTAAGAAAGCGTTGTTGGTAACCTTAGACAAAGTTGTTTCCATCGATCGGAGAAGTCAGAATTCACACTGTAAGAGTTTGAGAAGACAGGAAGTGGAGAAAATGATTGTAGAGAGGGGTTGAGTTTATTTGTGCTGTTTTAGGTTTGTTTTGTTTTAAATAGGAGTCTGTGAAAGGGAGAAGAGTTATGACATGAAAGCTTAAGAGGATGGTAGACACAAGTTGTTTTTTAAAGAATGGAGAGAATTGGGTTTATTTGTGGGCACCAGGGAAGGAGCCAGTAGACTGGAAGAGTGAAGATTTAGAGAGAGAGTTGGGGGGTGACTGGAAGGGCAAACTGCCAGTGTAGATAGGAGAGCATCAGATGAAGGGCACAAGTATAAAGGAGACTAGGACATGATATCAAGGGGTTTTGAAGAGTTTCCCCCTCATTTGACAGATGAAGAAATAGCTTTGGAAAGGTAAATGGCTAATTCAGGGTCCCATTGCTAGGGTCAGAGCTAGGGTCCAAATCCAGTTCTTTTCATATTAAACAAGCTACATTTCAAATGACTAGTGTTATGTTATCCTGCCCTCTCTGCCATTGGAAAGATATTAATTAATTAATATTATTCATTCAAAAGTGATTGTATCTCAGCAGAAGATCACAGGAAATCAGGCACTTCAAGCCAAAGGAATAAATTTCTAAGTTTGGAATTTTAGTGCTTCTGTGGGAAAAATATCTGAGAATCCCAGTCCCTCTTGCTGCTAGTCCCTTTCTTCTGTTGATTATCTCCAATTCATCCTGTATGAATCTTGTTTGTACGTATTGATTACATGTTGTCCCCCTCATTTGACTTGAGAACAGGGACTGTCTTTTTACTTTTATATTTTTAGATCCCCAATGCCTAGCCAAGGCTTTACACATAGTGGGCACTTATATTGCTAGTTAAATGACTGAGGGCAGTAGGGCCTTACCTAATTCTTCAAATCATATTGCATGGGCAACTGTCCATTTTTTTTTCTACTCTTAAGACCACCCTTGAAGAGGGTCGAATACATCAATCCTCCAATTCTTTGGTGGCAAGGTTCAGGTGGTATGTAAGTTCTATTGAATTTGACTCAATAAGTATTTATTAAATATGTATTATTTAATAAATACTTATTGAGTATTTATTAAATATGTATTATTTAATAAAAAGTTAGCCTCCATCAAATAGAGAAAAATAGGTGCAGTGAATACAGGGGGGGGAAATGACCTTGTCCTCAAAGAGTTTATATTCTATAAATTCTATTCTATTTTAATATTGTTATTAGCATTATATAATTAATATTAATTGATCAATTAATTAATGTTACACTAGTTATCCCATTCTATTCAGCTTTTTTTGGCAGCTAGGCAGCTCAGTGGATAGAGCACTGGACTTGGAATCAGGAAGCCTCATCTTCCTGAGTTCAAATCCAGCCTCAGACACATGCTAGCTGTGTGATCCCAGACAAGTCATGTGAGTCTATTTGCCTCAGTCTCCTCATTTGTAAAATGAGCTGGAGAAGGAAATGGCAAACCATTCCAGTATCTTTGTCAAGAAAAACCCAAATGGGCTCGTGGAGAGTCGGGCACAGCTGAAAAACAACCTAACAGTAACAATACTCAGACCCTAACACACTTGTGATTTCAGTGAATCGACAACAGCCTTAGAGGCTTATTCCGTGGCCAAATTGGCTTACCACTGTAAGATATGGGCTGGCAGGATCTGTCTGCTATTGCCAGCTTACTCTAGCTTTGTCCCTGTGAGATGAAAAACAAAGTTACACGTGAATTTACTGCACATCCTGACCCAGGCAGAAGCTATAGATACTGAACACCTCGTCCCCATTCATGGCTGGTCCGAGGCTAGCAACCATGAGTCATAAATGCATTCACCTTGCATTCAGGGTCACCCATTTCATCTAAAGACTTCAAAAAGCTTTGACAGCCATCGTCTAATTCATTCTCCGGATGTCCTTGCCAGGAACAGCTGGCAGAGCAAGGCCTGAGAGCAGCTGCCTGCAGTCCTAGAAGGAAATAATGAGCTAACCACAAAGGGAGAGTTGGATCGTAGGGGCAGGTGAGGAGAAGAAACAGCTTTGGCTCCCCGCTCTCCTCCCGGCAACAGGGCATAAGCAAACCTAATCACCTAGGCAAATAATCTGGGAGGCCCCAGGCAACCTCAGGACCTCGTTTGCAAGGTGACTACTTTTTACAAGGGGTGGAGTGATATACTTTGCAGCTCTCTTTGAAAATATATAGCCACGCCTTTTTAGAGAGAATTCCTTATTCCAAAGAACAGAAAGGAGGGCTGGTAGCCTCAGTCTTAATCAACCTATGGTTTTAAAAAAAATTACTTAGCTCAAAAAAAGTTAAGTAGATAAAACAAAGATACTCAGGAGATGGATTCACATTGGATGTGCTTCAGGCAGTCGGGTTGCCAAGGTTCTCACTTGAACAAGCTTGAGAGAGAGATCATGGAAAGAAAAAGGGGAGGAAGGTAACCACAAAGCAGGGGTGTGCTGGAGCCAATCTGAACCATCTAGTGAGAGCCAATTGTTAAATTTTCAGAATGAGCATTTACACCTCGGGAATCTACAACGCATACAGATCAAGGTTTGATTCACTGCTTTGTTGATTGTTCAAACTTAAGAAAGTTATGGAGAAAATGTTAATGAGGCAGATCAAGCTTAAAAGTGTGTCAAGGGTACTTTTTTTTGTCCCAAAGAGCCAATTGTTAAACATTTACTAGCAAGCCATAGTCCCCAAACACCAACAAAGTCAATAAGAAGTTAGTTTTGCCAAATAGGTGGCAGAGGTATCTTTGTAATACTTTACCTAGGAATCAAAAAACAGCTTCCTCCTTCATCAAATAGGGAAAAAATGTTGATAGGAAAGTCAAAGTTACTCAGTAGGAAAAGAACTCTAAGGACTTCTCTTTTAACATGTTACTGTTGAGGAGCTGCTAGGTGGCACAGTGGATAGAGCACCGGCCCTGCAATCAGGAGGACCTGAGTTCAAATCTGGCCTTAGACACTTGACATTTACTAGCTATGTGACCCTGGACAAGTCACTTAACCCCACTGCCTACAAAACAAAACCAAAAACAAACAAACAAACAAGAAAACATGTTACTGTTGAGATTTGTTGTTATTCAGTCGTTTCAATCAATCCAATTCTTCGTGACCCCATTTGGAGTTTTCTTGGCAAAGATACTGGAGTGGCTTGCCATTCCTTCTCCAGCTCATTTTATAGATGAGGAACTGAGGCAAACAGGGTTAAGTGACTTGCCCAGGGTCACACAGCTAGTAAGTGTCTGAAGCCAGATTTGAATTCCAGTCTTCCTGACTCCAGGCCCTTGTGCTCTATCCACTGAGCCATCTAGAATAGTCATGGCTAAGGAAATGGCACTTCAGGGCATAAAACTGAGTATAGGTAAAGAGTCAATGTTACGGTGCTTAGAATAATGTGATTATATTGACCTTGAGTGTGAATGCGTGAGATCATTTTTTGGTGTGCCAGTCCCCCACAATTTGTTGATTTGTGGGATTATCTGGATGAAGATTTTAGGAGGTTTAGGTTTATATTTACGTTTGTTGCCTAATTAACACAAATTTAGGAAGTGTGATCATAGTCAGGATTAAGGCAGCACGCAGGGAAAGAGGCCTCCAGTCTGTTCACCTAGGCAACAAGATTGGGTTAAGTGCTGGACACCAAGGAAAATGAAAGGGTCAAGGGAGAGCAGATCATCCTTCTACGTGAAGCCTTTGCTGAAGGTGCATTGAGGGCAAAAATCTGCAATGCTGAAAATAATCTGGTTACAGAACTATTGGGCTTCTCTTTCTGATCCTCAGTTTTCTCAAGTCTGCCCACACCATCCTGGAGAGCTAAGTTGTGAGAGAGTGCTTGCTCCAGGAGCAGCCACCATGGAGCTCAACCTGGGCTACCACTGTTCCAGAGATGGACATGAGCAACCTGCTGTTGGAGTGAGAGAGATGCCAATTTATCACATTTCTCCTCTAACAGCTTCTTTTAGGTGCTACTGAAATTCCCTGTGACTTTGGCCTCCTTGATGTTCCACAAACAAGGTGCTCCATCTCTTGGTTCTGGGCATTTTCCCCAATGCCTGGAATACTCTTCCTCTTCATCTGACTCTTGGCTTCCTTCAAGTTCCAGCTAAAGTCCTACCTTTTACAGGAAACCTTTACCAATGTTCTCTTAATTTTAGTGCCTTCTCTGTTAATTACTTCCTACTCATCTTGTAGATAGCATATTTGTACATATTTGCTTATTTGTTGACTCCATTAGATTGTGATTTCTTTGAGGTCAAGGATAGTCTTTTGCCTCTTTTTGTATCCCCAGGGCTTAACACAGTACCTGGCACACAGTAGGTGTTCAATAAATGCTTATTGACTGACATTGTGACACAGATAAAATTACATGAAAGATGTAAAATGCATATAAAGATAATATGGTAAACCTTAAAGCACCATATCAATGTCAGTTATTATTATCCAATGTCTTCCTGTACTTCCTGTACTAAACTAAACTACTGGATTGCTTAATGTTTTTATCAGTGACTTAGATAAAAATATATATGGTATGCTCAGATCTGTAGATGATACAAAGCTAGACAGGACAGCTGACATATTGGATAACAGAATCAGGATCCAAAAGAGATCTTGGCCAGCTACAGTACTGGGCTGAATCTACTAAGATGAAATTCAACAGAGATAACTGTAAAGTCTTACTCTTGGGTTTAAAAAAAAATAGCCTCATAAATACAAGCTGGGGAAGGCATGGCTAGATAGCAGTTGTTCTGAAAAGGATTCAGAGATTGTAGTGAAACAGCAAGCTCAAAATAAATCCACATCGTGATGTGGCAGACAAAAAGCTAATGAAATCACAGGTTGCATTACATCAGGCATAGCTTAAATGAATAGGGAGATGGTAGTCTCATTGTAGACTGCCTTTGCTAAACCTCATCTGGAATTCTGTGGTGAGTTCTGGGTGTCATAATTTAAGAAACATACTGATAAGAATGATAAGGTGGTAAAGGACCTCGCGACTATTTCATGAGAGTGGCTCAAGGAACGAGGCATGGTTAGCCTACAAAATCCAAGGGTGACACAGTAGTTGTCTTCAAGTATTTGGAGATCTCTCATGTAAAGAAGGGGTTAAATTTGCTTTGCTTTGCCCCAGAGGGCAGAATCAGGAGCAACGGCTTGCAAAGAAGAAATTGCAAAGAGAGCAATCTATGTCAAGAAGAAACTAATATTTTTGTTGTTGTTCAGTCATTCAGCCATGTCCAACTCTGAGTGACCCCATGAACCATAGCACTCCAGGACCTTCTATCCTCCACTCTCTCTTGAAGTCTGTTCAAGTTCATGCTCATTGTTTCCATGACACTATCCATCTCATCCTCTGATGTCCACTTCTTCTGCCTTCGATCCTTCCCAACATCAGGGTCTTTACCAATGAGTCTTGTCTTCTCAATATGTGGCCAAAGTATTTAAACTTCAGCTTCAGTATTTGTCTTTCCAGGGAATAGTCTGAGTTAATTTCTTTAAGTATTGACTGATTTGGTATCCTTGCTGTCCAAGGGACTCTCAAAAGTCTTCTCCAACACCACAAATCAAAAGCATAAATTCTGTGGTGCTCAGCTTTCCTTACAATTCAATTCTTACATTGCTATTGGAAAAACCATGGCTTTGACTATATGGGCCTTTGTTGGCAAGGTGATGTCTCTGCTTTTTAGTATGCTGTCCAGATTTGCCATAGCTTTCCTTCCAAGGAGCAAACATCTTTTAAATTCATGGCTGCAATCAACCGTTTGATTGATTTGAGAATATAAAATCTGACACTGCTTCCATTTCTTCTCCCTCTATTTGCCAGGAAATGATGGGACCTTTGTGATGATCTTGGTTTTTTTAATGTTAAGCTTCAAGCCAGTTTTTACACTCTTCCCATTCACCCTAACAATTAGAGCTATTCAAAAGTACACTGGATTGACTTTGGAGGCAGTGGGATCCCCCTCCCTGGGGGTCTTCAAGCAGAGGATGGACTCCCACTTGTCGGGTATGCTATACTGGAGATTACTGTCATGTATGTCTTGGACTAGACAGCCACTGAGATCCCTTCAGACTCTCAAATTTTGTGTTTCTGTGACTTCCCTCCTCATCTTCACTGTTTCTTTGAACAGTGAAAAATACGAAGAGAAATCTTTATTTGGGAAATTACCAGATGGACTAAAGGGATTTTCTATTTCTATTAAATTTGTGCTCCAATTAAAATAACTTGAAACCATTCCCCCCACCACCAAAAAATGGGTTAAGGAAAGTTCATCCCCAAGAGAGGAGTCTTGATGATTTGAGTAACATTTAATGAATTAATATATGCAAAGCACTTTGAAAACCTTAAAGCACTATATAAATGCTAGCTATAATTATCATTATCATTCACAGCAGAACTATTTTCAGTTACACGTGGATCCTCAGATATCAGCCCTTTGGGAGTTGGTCATGTTATTTAGAAATAAGGACACATTGCATATGAAGCCCCTGTGTTACCAGCAAGAAGCCAATTCTTTAATAACTGGACTCTGTTCCTGAAGAGGCTTGGCTCATACATAACTAATGGTACATTTCTGCCATCTGACCGTTTCAACCTTCAACGCTCCAAATGTTCTGGCGAAGGGATTTAGATATGTATTCCAATTTTAAAACCTAGAGAAAGGGCAAAAGATCAGGAAAGGTTAAAGACAAGGTAGCACGCTGGGAGTGGCAGGCAGCAGGGGATAGACAAAGTAGAGTTATGCAACCATTGCCTGGTCAGATGAACCCTTGTGACTCAGCTTAATCCACACCTCCATTTATGACCTGTGACCACACAGATTTAATCTGCTACACGGTTCCTTCCCCTGGATTCATGTTACATTGAACCTGGCTGGCAAGCTGTTCCCAAAACAAAGGCAGAAGATAGAACTCATTACATTCTTAGCTCTCAGCTTTATTCTGGTGAATAAGGCAAGAGAACATATTGTTTTTTTGACATCTGCTGCATTAATAAGAGCAGCCAATTGAAGTAAACACAACATAGGGAAAGATTTTGTGACCAAACAAGGGATATGAAGGATCACAGAAGATAAAATGGACAACTTTGATTATATAAAATTAAAAAGGTTTTACACAAACAAAATCAATGCATCTAAAAAATTAGAAGGGAAACATAATTGGGGGGAAAAAACCTGCGCAGCAAATTTTTTTTTGATAAAGGAGCTGATTTAAAATTGTAAGAATAAGAATTTGCAAGAGGTATTCCCCAGTTGATAAATGGTCAAAGACTATGAACTGACAGATTTCTAAGGAAGAAATCCAAGATATCAATAGCCATATTTTTTAAAAGTTCCAAATAAGTAATAATTAGAGAAATGCAAATTAAAGTTGGAACCTCCTAAGGTTCTAATTTATGCCCCTCAGATTAGCAAACTTGAATGAAAATGACAAATGCTGGAGGGGCTGTGGGAAAACAAACACATTGTTGGTGGAATTGTGAATTGGTCTAACAATTCTAGAAAGAAATTTGGAACTATGCCCCCAAGATTTCTAAACTGTGATACCATGATTAGGTCTTTACCCCCAAAGAATTCAAAGAAAGAAGAAAAGGACCCATATGTACAAAAATATTTTTGCGATTCTTTTTTCAGTGGCAAAGAATTGGAAACTACACACTCATCAGTTAGGGAATGGTGGATGTAAAGGATTATTATTTTGCTATAAGAAAATATGAAAGGGATGTTTTCAGAGAAACTTGTGATGACTTATATGAACTGATACAAAGTGAAGTGAACAGAACCAGGAGAATAATTGATATAATAACAACATTGTAAAGACGACTCTGAAAGACTTAACAACTCTGATCAATATAATAACCCACCAGATTCCAGAGAATCCAAGGTAAAATATGTTAACCACCTCCTAACAGAGAGGTGATGGAGTCAGAGCACAAATGGAGACATACATTTTTAGACATGGGCAGTGTGAGAATTTGTTTTCCTTAACTATGCATGTTTGTTGCAAGGTTTTAAATTTTTTTTTCTTTTTCAGTGGGAGAAAAGGGAGAGGGAGAGAAAATAGATTTTTGCTAATTAAATATATATAGCTACATGCCTTCTAAAGGTACATCCTACTATACTATAATTCTGTCTTCCTAAATCTCTGTTTTGATAGGGTCTGAACTTTTTTCCTTATTGATGTTAATTAACTACAGTTCCTTTATGTCACTGATCTATCTTTGATTTCTGAGTTTTTAACTTGGTCACTTACAGACTTTTCCCTAGGTGATTTCTGTTCCTTTAATTCTCTTCAAATAAAGGCAGTCAAAGGGCATCATTTCCTCATGTGATCTAAGGATTCAAAGGTATACAGAGAGATCCTCACAGGATCTCAGTTAAGTTTGGCTTACCCAGCTTTATAATTATGGTACACAGAGCTGTAATTAGGTCAGGGCAACAGAGGCTTTGATTCAGGGCCCCCAAATTTAGAAGGTACGAGAATTTAACATATTCGTTCTTCAATCAATAATCAAAACAATAAGCATTTAAGCTGAGTCACTTCAGTCATGTCAGATTCTTCTTGACCCTATTTGGGGTTTTCTCGGCAAAGATACTGGAGTGGTTTGCCATTTTCTTCTCCAGCTCATTTGACAGATAAAGAAACTGAGGCAAAGAGTGACATGATTTGCCCAAGGTCACACAGCTAGTCAATATCTAAGGCCAAATTCAGACTCAGACCCTCAAACTCCACCTTGATGCCCCAGGCATTTAAGTATCTTTGTGTTAAGCACCTGCTTGCAGCTTAACATACAAAGACAAAATGGACCATTTTCTGCCCTTAAAGAGTTCACATGCTAACAAGTGAAATCATGTTTACTTAAATATATAAAAATACACATATACACAATGAATACCAGGCAGTTTGGTGAGGGAGGCATTAGCAGCTGGGGAGATTAGGAAAGGACCCTTGTAGAAAAGGTGGTGGTTAAACTGAGTTTTGAAGGGAACTAAAAATTCAAAGAAGTGAGAGGTCAACAAATCAAATGAACAAGCATTTATTAAATGCCTACTATGAGGCTGTACATCCTGGGCACGGAGGACAAAGACAGGAGATGGAGGATTGTGTTTGAAGGGCAGCAAGGACAGTTTAAAAACTTTAGAATATGTGAAAGGGAGTGCTTCATAATAAGGCTAGGAAGGTAGAAGGTAGAAGGCTGTGAGGGGCCTCAGGTAGAACAGAAACACCTGAACTTAAATCTAGGTAACAACAAAAAAAAATGAGCTAAAATAGGAAGCTTCCAGATCACATGCATTGCTAATTATACCCATCTCTGAGTCATTTTAGTACCCAATTTCCCCTCCTGCTCACCTGATTTTGTCTTAATTTACTCTTTGGATTATTTTCACATCATGAATTACAAAGTTGATTTGAGGGCACTGATTTTTCACCACTTGACTTCAGTGCCTAAATTGTTAGTTAGGGCTTGGATGGTATAATCTTCTATATCCTGATTGATAGAGACCAGTTATAAGCTGGATATATGGAAATCTGGAGAAAATCTAAGGAATATCTTGAGGACTCCCCTTGTATGAGAGGAGGACCATGGAAATCTGAATAGTTCCAAGTGATGAGAAACCTTTTGCTCTGGTGGAGCAAAAGGGAAAATTCCCCATGAGTACCTCAGCTCACATGGCAAAATCTCTGTATAAACCTGAGCTCAAGCTACATAGGAGTCCTAGAAGCAAGGTCATATTATAATTTTATGTTTGTTTTAATAAATTTTTACAAAAGGAATTGATATTTTCAGCCCTCATTTTGATAGAGCCAGAAGATGAGACATTCTGTAATGTAAGTTACAAGAAAGCACAGACATATATGGCCACCAGGGGTTATTGGACTGGAAGATGTCTTATTAAAGAATCAGTGGTTCTAATGAAATAATGTGCAGAAGCGAAAGAATATCTTGAGCCTCAAAGAAAGGGCTAATATATAAAAGTTTTCATACAGTTACATACATATAACAAAAGTTACACATATAAAACAAATCTTTATTAAGTACTTACGATATGCCAGGCATTGTGTTAAGGGCTGGAAATATGAAGAAGAAAATTTAAAAAAAAAATCCCTGTCCTCTAGGGCTCACATTCTAATGAGGGAGACAACAGGCAAATAGCCTGATATATACAAAATATATACAGAATAAATGGAAGGTAATTTTAGAGGGGAAGACACTAGCAACTGGGCGGGACTAGGAAAGACCTTCAGAAAGTGGGGTTTGAGTTGCATCTTGAAGCCAGAGAAGTTAGGAGATGAGGAAAGGAAGGAGAACATTCTAGGCACTGTGGACAGCAAACAAAAATAGGCAGCGTTGGGAAACAGTGTCATGTGCAAGGAACAGCAAGTTGGACAGAGCAGTTGGATCACAGAGTGTGTGGTATGGGGAAAGAGCAGACCTGAGTTCAAATACTAGCTCAGAGCCTAATGTCTTCATGGACTCGAGTGAGCCATTTCGTATCTCTCTGCCTCAGTTTCTTCATCTGTAAAATGAAGGAGTTGGACCCAATGACCTGTAAGTTCCTTTCCAACTCTATATTCATGATACTCTCACACTAAACTCCCTACTGATGGTAGTAAGACTTGTTTGTCATTCATTTTTGAAGAGCACTGATGATATTACAGAGTGATGTTTTGACTCATTCATTAATTGGATTTAAGTGAGGCAGAGTTGCACAAAGTCATCAGCCTTGCTATCTCTTCTAGAGACATTGGAGGCCAGTGGCAAGACAAAAGTCTAGATGACTGGCAATGGCCCAGGATGCAGGAGATGACCTCGGTGTCTTTGATGTCTGGCCAACCTCTAAGTGCTCCACGAAGCCTGCTTCAGCTGCCTTCATGGCCTTTGGAACAAACTGTTCCCATCCGCCCATTCTGCCCCGGGGGAAATCTTCTCGTGCTTGGGATAGACTTCCTTCTAACTCACTTACAGGTCTGAGGTCTGTTTGTCACTCTCAAGCTGATGTAGTCCATCTTCCTAGAGGCTTACTGGGGTGTGGCTGCTGTACATGCTACCGCTTCTTGGAGCCACATGTGAAATCTGGATGACAGATGGACACCAAAAATGGAGGAGTGACCCTGAACAGGGCTTGGCAAGCCTGCACACCGGAGGTTCTAGTCCTTCCGAATACCCCATATACCTCTAAGCAGTAAGACTTAGAGATCTGTCAAAGTGTGGCAGAATGCAGAGTCACTGAAGAACTAGTTAGAAATCACATTCACCTGTTGTAATGCTTCCCTTTGCCCTCACCCCCTCCTCCCCTACAATATAGACCAGTTTCTACAACTGGGCTTTACCCCTTTCCCCATACCTAGGACTTAAATGGGGGGAAATAAAAACTGTAGAGAAACAGTGAATGAGCATGACAGAGACAAATGAGAGAAGCAGACCTGACTTTAGAAAGGAGAAGAGGCCAAGCGCCACCCCAATTTACCTACCCTTTAAGACATCCCTGAAAGCCCACACAATGCTGTTGTCATCATTATCTCCCAGAAGGTACAAGAATACTTAATTTTTCCCTTTTACACCAAGCTCCAGATATGGTATCCACCTTCCATAGATGATACCTTTCTCTTGATCACTAGCATAGGGACAAAATAAGATGTTGGTTGGGAAGGACAGGCTATAAAGGTATATGAGGTTTGGAAGGAGGAAAGGCTGTTATCTTCCAGTAACCATATAAGGTTAAGGACAACATTGAAGGGATGGGAAATTATGAGCTGAGAAAGACAGCTGTAACTGGAGGGTATGACAGGACATCCTCCAAGGAAGGGAGGAATCAGTGAATAGAATGGTTGAATTTACTCAGATACTATTTTTTGGCTTAAAATTCTAAGAATAGGGCAGCTAGGTGGCACAGTGGATAGAGCCTTGAAGTCAGGAGGACCTGAGTTCAAATCCAGCCGCAGATACTTGACACTTACTAGCTCTGTGATGCTGGGCAAGTCACTTAACCCCAATTGCCTCACCAAAAACAGCATAGGAAAAAAAATGCTAAGAATACACGTATAGTACTTGTATGTGTGTGAGCATTCATTCATGAACCTTCACTAAATATAAATGATAGGCAATGCATTCATCAGGAACAAGTTGGGAATTTGAGGGGCTAATTTTTCATTTGAAAAAAATCAAGAGGGGGCAGCTAGGTGGTGCAGTGGATACAGCACCAGCCCTGGATTCAGGAGGACTTGAGTTCAAATCCAGCCTCAGACATATAACCCTTACTAGCTGTGTGACCCTGGGCAAGTCACTTAACTCCATTGCCTAGCCCCCCCCCCCATTAAGAGATGGGAAGGGTCTTAGACAAATAAAGATGCCTCCACAAAAGTAGCAGTGGTTTATCTGGCCCCAAAGTTCTATTGTCAAGGTTCAAAGAACTTCTAAAAGCAAAAATGTCCTGGGAAAATAGGTAGAAGTAGTATCCTGACTGTTTTCCATAGTAATTTCCTTATATCTGCAGTATCATTGATATACACACTTGTTATAAGAAAGGAAGAAAACAAGCATTTATTAATCATCTAAAATGTGCTAAACACTGTGCTAAGTGCTTTACAAATATATCTCATTTGATTTTCACTCTATTTTACCTCTTTGAAGTAGGTGCTATTTTTATAATCCTCAGGTTATAATGGAGGAAACTGAGACAGACAAAGGTTAACTGACTCACAAAGCTAGTAAGGCTGGATTTGAACTCACGTCTTCCTGAGACCAGGCTTAGAACTTTGTCTATTGCACTACTCAGCCAGGCAGCTATAATAGAGTAGTTTAGCACCTACCCATGCCTTTCCACTCAGTGCTTTTTTCCCCATGTCTTTCCAGAATCCACCATAAAATATCTACTAAACGTCCACGTATTTTAATATTCTGCAGATGTGAATGCATCAGTTTAATGTGAAATTGATACAAAATACTGGAGATGATAGGGAGTGTCCTAACAAGTGAGTTCTCGAGTTTCCAGGCCTCATTAGGGAAATCCAATTAAAGAGCTGTAAACCATAATAAAGAGAGAAACTAAAATCTGTCAATATTCATTGGACTCTACACAGTTCTATGCTTTTCCAAATCACTCAGGCTATTGTGGAAGGGGATGGCTTTAATGTCTGTAGCCTGGTGGAATTAGGTTATTTTTCAATTTTCAGCCACATGTTCATCAGACAAAATGAGAAATCATCTCTTTATCGGAAGATGAAAGCTCAAACCGGAAATGATAGAATAGCATTAAAAAGGAATTCAAGCCCTAAGTAGGAAAGAAGAGATTAAGAGAACACCTTGTGAGTTAGTTTCCAAGTGTAAATGTTTTACATGCCAGGGTATGGAAAAACTTGCAGCATGCTGAATTCAATTCTTCTTCTTCTTCTTCTTCTTCTTCTTCTTCTTCTTCTTCTCTTCTTCTTCTTCTTCTTCTTCTTCTTCTTCTTCTTCTTCTTCTTCTTCTTCTTCTTCTTCTCCTTCTCCTTCTCCTTCTCCTTCTCCTCCTCCTCCTCCTCCTCCTCCTCCTCCTCCTCCTCCTCCTTCTTCTTCTTCTTTTCAGTTCTTGGTGCCTTACTTTATTAATAAAAGTGGACATTAAGCAGGGCTTTAAAGGTTTGCAAAGTGCTTTGCAAATGTGATCTTGGTGGCTTAGTGGATAGAGTGCTGGGCCTGGAATCAGGAAGTACTGGTTCAAATCATGCTTCAGACACTTACTAGCCATGTGACTCTGAGCAAGTCACTTAACCTTCGTTTGCCTCAGTTTCCTCATCTGTAAAATGATGATTACAGCACCCACCTCCCAGGGTTGTTGTGAGGAACAAAAGAGATCATAATTGTACAGCACTTAGGATAGCGCCTGGCAGATAGTAAGCTTTATATGAATTATCATCATCATCATCATCATCATCATCATCATCATGATTGTCATGATTATCATGATTATTATTATTATCTCATCTGATCCTCACAACAACCCTGGGAAGTAGGGGCTGTTACAGTTATCCCTTCTACATCAGGACTTTCCCCACTGTGGTTTCTATATACAGCAGATTGGTATAAAAAAATTAAATGGGAGTTTTGGGGGGAGTTTTGTGGAAGCCACAGACCATATGCAAGGGCCAGTAGACGACACAGAAAAAGTGTAGAAATTCGGAAATGCATAAAATATATGTATGGTGTTATATAATATCAACATGTTTTATCTTTCAATACCATAATAATTCAGACTTTTCCTCTGGTATGAAGGGAGGGCCAAAACATTTTACATGTATTTTCCAGATGATGGGGATGCTGTGCCCCTATCCCACCCCCCTGTAATGTGGAAGGGACAACTGTATTATCACCATTTTACAGATGAAGAAACTGAGGCTGACAGTGGTTAAGTGAGTCATCCAGGGTCAGATTTGAACTTACTTCCCCTTGACTCCAAATCCAACACTCTACCCACTGAGCCACCTTGCTGCTTTAAGAGGTCAAATGACAAGCAAGGGTGCTGAGAAGTCTTCAAATGGCAATTATGTAAGTGGTTGAGGGAGCTGGTGGGATTTAGACCAGGGACTGGTAGACCTAGAGGAGACATGACTTTGGTCTTCACATACGTAAAAGTCTTTTGGATAGAAGAGAAGATGACCCTGTATAAGGAGGTGAAACTGGGACCAATGGACGGAAAGATGGAGGATAGATTTTGACCCACCATGGGGAAGAATTTTCTAACAATTTGAGCTGCTCTACAATGGGAAAGACTGTCCCTCCTGTCAGTAGGACTCTCTGTTGCTGGAAAGATCTAGGTAGATGCTGAATAACCTTCAGTCAGAGATACCGACAGATTCACAGGGTTGGGAGAAACCTCAGGGTCATTCTAATGTAAATCAGACCTGAACAAGAATCCTTCCTATAACATATCTCCAATAAGTAATTATCCAGTTTCTGCTTGAATATCTCTAATGATGAGGAACTCACCACCATCCAAGACAACCTATTCCACTTTGGGACTGTTCTAATTTTTAGGAAAAAATATCCTTACATTGAGCTAAAATCTATACTTTCTAACCATTGCTCCTACTTCTGTTCTCTGAGGCCAAGCAATCAATGACTCAATCCACCTGCAAGGATTTACTAGGTGCTAACTATGTTCCAGGCACTGTCCTAAGTACTGCGGATAGAAGGAAAAATCTAAAAGCCTCTGCCCTCAAGAAGGCTACCTGTCAAATATGGCAGAAAGGTTGAACAAGCAAGTCTAATCTCTTTTCCATATGATAGGCCTTCAAATACTTGAAGACATTTCTTTAAAAAAAAAATCTCATTTAATCTACACAATAATCCTGAAAGGCAGGTGCTAAAAAGGTACTGAGATTGACTTGTCTAAGACCACACAGCTAGTAAGTGTCTGAGGCAGAATTTGAACTCAGGTCTATCCAAATCCAAGCTCAGCACTCTATCCACTGTGCTACATCACTGCCCTGTTCTAATGGCAGAGACAACAGGGACATAAATCATTATATACAAAATACATGCAGAATAGATGGAAGGCATCCTTAAAAAAAGGAAGACACTAGCAGTCAGAGGAACCAGTTCATAAGAGGGTTGAGTTTTGGGGGAATGATAATGAACTTGGTCTTGAAAATGTTGCATGTGAAATGTGTCTGTGACATCCAGTTAAAAAATTCTAATAGGCAGTTGGTGAGGGAGAACTAGAACTCAGGAAAGACATTAGGCTGGATACGTAGACCTAGGGATCAAATGTCTTGAGGCAGGTGGTGCAATGGATAGAGTACCCGGGCTGGAGTTAGGAAGATATGAATTCAAATCCAGTTTCAGACATTTACTTGCTGTGTGACCCTGGGCAAATCACTTCACCCTATTTGCCTCAGTTTTCTCATCTATAAAATGAGCTGGAGAAAGAAATGACAAACCCCTCCAGTATCTTTGCCAAGAAAACTTCAAATTGGGTCACAAAGGGTCGGACTCAACTGAAAAACGACTGAATTGAAAACTTATTGAAACCTCCAAGTGAAAAAATAAGAGAAGAAGAAAAGAGAGCCTAGGATGGAACTATGGAGACTAGACTATCCACAGTTAGTGGGGGCTTGGGATGGATGAAGATCCAGTTAGAAAAAAAAAGACATAAAAGGAGTAATGAGTTGGGAGAAGAAACAAGAATAAGCAGTCACAAAAACCCAGAAAATCTCTACTAGGAGAAGGTAGTCAAGTGTCCTATGTTGCAGAAAGGTCGAATAAACAAGTCTAATCTCTTTTCTGTTTGATAGGCCTTCGAATATTTGAAGACATCCATCATGTTTCCTCCCTCCACTTTCCCCCTGCCCCCTGTCTTCTCTCACCCAGGCTTGACAGCATCCGGAGCTCCCTGCCTTCTTCAACTTGCCTATGTCCTTCCTAACATATGACGCTGAGACTTGCACGAAATATTCCAGATGTGGTCTGACCAGGGTAGATACAGAAGAACAATCGCTTCCCTTCTTTTGGATGCCATCTCACTCGAGTCCCAAATGGGGATGGAGAGTGAATGAAACGTCCTCTAGGGTTGCCCCCAACTTTAAGATTCTATGTTGATAATGATAACATTGAATCATCAAAAAAAGACCCAACATAACACTGTAATAAGGCAGTAAAATATGCAGTATATTTTAGAAATATCTCAGATAATGGTGGTGAAAATAAACTGAAAAAATAAAGTAGTTGTAATAATAATAATGATAATGATAGCAGATTTTAATAGTGCTCCAAGATTTGCAAAGCTCTCTCCTTATGTTATCTGATTTGATCTTCGTGACAATCCCAGTAGGTAGGTACTATTATTGTTCCCATTTTACAGATGAGAAAACTAAGCCAAATTGACATTCCCTTTGACCATCTGGTATTAACCAAAGCCAGAGGGAGTGACTTGCCCAAGGTCACAGAGCTAATAAATAAATATCTGGGGCAAGACTGGAACTCAGGTATTCCTGATTTCTGGTCTAGTCCCTCCTTCTATCCACTGAGTCACTTAACTACTTGGAAGGCTAGGAAAGGGACCATGGAAATAAGAGGAGACAACATAAGAAGAATCAAATATCATCACTTTAGAGCCAGAGAGCAAAGGCCATCCAGTCCAACCTCCCCTTCCTATAGATAAAGAAACCAAGGTCCACACAGCAAATTAGCCAGGATTCATGACACTTAAGGAAGAAATTGAGAAGATGAAACAAATTCCTCCTAGTAAGTGAGTGATTTGTATAGTTTCTAAAGCAGGGGCCAAGTATACACAGCTAAGGTGGAGGAATGACCACAGCTGTTTGAAACTCCCAGTTCCTTGTCTAGGGTGACACTAACGTGACTCAGATTTTCTCTGATCAAAATTCTCCTAAATTGTTATCTCCCTCGACCATCCGGTATCAGCCACAGACAGAAAATTCCCCTCTCTTTCTTGGCACCTTTGTCCTCTCCCCCGTCCCAGCCTGGATCCAGTGTCACGGGGTCCATCCTGGCTCCCTGGAGCCAATGGCTAGCTGTATGACACAATCAGGAAAGCTGACTTATGGCTCCTGTAACCAAGGGTTACCTCTGGCTAGCTCTGCCGCGTAGCACCAGCGTCACTGCAACTATTACTGGATCTGAGCAACAGCAGCAGAAGGAACTTGTCTGGGGCCACCTAATTCTAGCTTCATTCAAATGCTTTAGAACTGAAGGCCAGCCCTCCCTACCCAACATCAGGTAATAACAATAACAGCCAACATTTATATAGTGCTTTAAGTCTTAAAAAAGTGCCATACAGACATACATATGTGTGTGGGTGTGTATATGTGTATATATGCATATATATGTGTGTGTGTGTGTGTACATATATATATATATGTACACACACACACACATACATAAAATCACATTTGTTCTTCACAATAACCCTGTGAGGAAACTGAGTCAGAGAGAGGTTAAGTGATTTGTCCAGGGTCAAACAGTTTTAAGTATCTGAGATAGGATTTGAACACAGATCTTCCAAGCGCCAAGTCCAACACTCTAAGCCTCTGAGATAATAAAAAAGAGAAACAAAGGAAGGCTTCCAGTGTGTTGAGTAGTTCCTTTATGGAAGATGTCAAGACATGTATAAGAATTAAATCAGATGAGAAATCATGGAGGGGTGGTGACTGGTACTGTTGGAGGAGGGACCCATATAGATGAGATCACAGATAATAAGATTTAGAACTGGAAGGAGCTCCTCCAGTCCAACCTCTTATTTTATAGAGACCCAGGGAAGTGACTTGCCCAGAGTCACACAACTAGTCAGAGCCAAAAGTGTAATTTGAAGCCTGGTATTCCTCACTCTAAACCCAGACCACCAACCACTATACCACTGCCTCTTTGATTATTAAACTTTCTCTCTCTATATAAAGGCAGTGTGATAAAGTAGGTGGAGTACTAGGCTTGGAATCAGAAAGACCCAAATTCAAATCCTGCCTCTTCCACAAACCAGCTGTGTAATTCTGGGCAAGTAAGTCACTTAACCTCAGAGGAATTAGTTTCCCTTGAGGAAATCACTGGACCCAGACAAACAAACAGACAGACAAATGAAAAACATCATAGTTGGCGGGGGGGGGGGGGGGGGGTCTGGTCAATGTGTTCAACCTAAAAATCAAAATAACTACTACTGTTTCTCACTAAATACTCAATGTCTTCTTGTATGATTGCCTCCATGAAAAAGTTACTCAAGGGCGGAAAAAGTGAAAGATGATGCATGGAAGTAAGCAGACAACTGAGACCATGTGGCTTCAGCATGGCAAAGAGCTAAGAAGGAGTGTACACACACACATACACACACACACACACACACACAACACACACACACACACACACACACTCCCAGTTATCTGGGCATCTTGCTGGCAAGGTCACAACAGCCTCCTTGTCACATTCTCCTGGCTTCTACCTAACTGTGACTGGGCCTTTCTTCAGCCCCTTTCAATCAGGCACAAAACACACTGAGCCACATTCATAAACCAGGGTCCCTTCTGAGCCCTGGCACACAGTGTGCACCCAACCCTGGTGCCAGCTTCCACCAGGGCTCATGGGCTTTCTCTTTCTCCTGTTTCTCCCCCTCTCATTTTTCTGCAGAGCTACAGACATTTTTAAATTAAACAATACCATGATTGAATATTCCTTTTACCAAAACCCCTCTACCCCCAAATTATTCGGTTGTCCATTCTTGACTATTTCAGGAAATAATCCAGGACATGGTTTATATGCATGAAATCAGTTATTTGCAACAAGCCAAAACTCACAGCCAACCAACAGCAAAACTTCTCTATTCCTCACATATTACTCCACACATGTTAAGTTTGCAAATACCTGAGTCAGCAGTGGAAAAGGCAAGGTGCATCATCTTGTTTGCTGATGGTACTGAATGCAGAACAGAACAGCAACAACTGAAACATATTTTCATTATTTCTGTGACTGCATAGGCTGTCCATTCAGATTAGAATGCCCCACCCCCACCTCCTTTCTACCAATCCAAATCCTACCCAACCTTCAAAGCCTAATTCAAGTCTTCTCTCCTCCCTCTCCCCCACCTCCCTTTTTCCTCCTTCTCCCCTCCCTCCTCCCTTTTCCTTCCTCCTCCTTTCTCCCTCTTTCCCCTTCCCTTCTTCCTTTCCCTCCCTTCTCCCTCCTCCTTCCTCTTTCCTTCCTTTTCTTTCCTCTTCCTCCTTCTCCCCTTCCCTGATTCCCTCAACCCCATCCACTTCCTCACAAAGATTCTTCCATCCTGCAACAACAATGACCTTAGAGTCAGGTCACTTGGATTCATCCAAGCCTTGGCTCTGATATTTTACTAATTGTGCAACCTTGGGTGACTCACAATCTCTCTGAGCCTCAGCTTTACTCATCAATAAAATGGGGACAGTAATGCCTGTACCACTTACTTTACAGGTAGTTGTGAAGAAAGAGCATTGGAGCCTTTACAATACTATAAAAATGTTTTATTATTGATATAATTTGCATCAAATCAATGAATGCTTAACTATTGTGAAACTTCTCTCTGATTAGCACCCTATCTTAAGTAAATAGCACTTAGCACATTGATAGAAATCAAGTAGATGCTCGAAAAATATTTGTTCACTGATGGATTCAACATTTCTGTGTCCTTAGAATCTGATGTAAATTGAATGCTGGACTTTGTGTAGGGAGACCAGGGTTTGAATCTGTTTCAGATACTTACTAGCTGTGTAATTATGGGTAACGGAGGGGCAATCTTTTAGAACCTCAATTTCATCTTAATGTATAAAATGGGGATAATAGTGGCTGATGGTCTACAACCTACCTCACAGGGCCCTTCTGATGATTGAAGAGATAACCTGTGGGAAGCACTCAAAAACAGAGTTCGATATATGTCAGCTGTGGTAACAATTTTGTATTTTGAGCCAGGTTTAAGTTAGGTGCTTGAGGGTTAAAATGCACTGAGGCACTTGCAGATCATAAAATGCAATAAAAACAACTTTCCTGAGAAAAGATTAAAAGAATCAATTAAAAAGGATACTAACTAAAATAAAACGACTGTTCTCTTTTTCCTTCAAAGTCCTGACAGCAGCCAGTCAGCCAAGTTAATATTCCCTGGAGTACAACAGGAGTTCAGGTGAAATGTCTGACATCAATTCCCCTTTAAGACTAGGTCCTTTATCCTTCAGGTGGCAAGGACGCCCAACGGGATCTTGTCCCCTCAAAGGACCAGTCGACATGATCTGAAGCCATTGCCCAGTATGTGGGAGCCTGAGTGGGGAAGCCAAAGAATAGGGGAAAGAGAGAATGCAGGAGTAGGGCCAAAGGGAAAAGAGGAAGAATCTAGTCCTGGAGCTAGGACCCCATCCCCACAGAGTTCTGAAGAGAGGGCTAATGGTTTCCCCTTGACCTGCTCCCAGAATGAACAAAACAGTAGCTCTTACCATGATGAATTCTGAATAGTAAATAACCAACCCATCGACAGTTACATGTAAATACATCTGGTTTCCATGGACATTCTAGTCACCGTGGCCTAGAAGTAGCTCTGGGTTCCTGAAACCTATGTCAATAGAGCAAAAGCTCTAGCAGATGAATACTAAAGTGAAAAGGCTACAGCTATTGACTTTGACACAGGTACAAGAACCCTGTGAAACAGGGACATACATTATTCTGCTTGTTTCACTGACAGAGATGAATTAATTTGTCCACAATCAACACAGGCAGTGTTGCTTAGGACATTTGAACCTACCCCTTTCTGACTCCAAGGCCATCTTTCTAGCCTACACCACACTGACTTTTCCAAGAATGAAGATTTTTAGCTTTAGCAACTCTTGAACAAGTACTATGACAGGGAGGGATTGCAGTCTTTGCCAGGGTATGTGTACACACGTAAAACTACAGGGCTCTTAAACTATCATAGAAAATACATACATATAATGCATGCTGTTTGTCCTTCATTCTTGAAGAGGAACATGACATCAAGGGGGTGATGCCATGACATGCAAGAGAGCTGTACAAAGTCACCAGCTTCACTTTCCCGATCCAGAGCCATCTGGGTCCAGTGGCAAGATATAGATCAGGATGACTGCACATGGCCCTGGATGCAGTGAATCCATTTACAGATAATCATGCTCATCTGATCAGAACAACCCACATCCAGAAAAGCATTGAAAGCCATCCAAAATGAACTTTCAATTCTTACCGATAATAATAATTACTACTATAGGACCATAAACTAGGTGGCACAGGGGATAGAACACTGGGCCTGGAGTCAGGAAGACTCATCTTGAGGTCAAATCTGGCCACAGACACTTACTAGCTGTGAGACCCTGGGCAAGTCACTTAACCCTATTTGCCTGAGTTTCCTCATCTATAAAATGAGCTGGAGAAGGAAGTGGCAACCCACTGCAGTATCTTTGCCAAGAAAACCCCAAATGGAGTCATAAGAGTCAGACATGACTGAACAACACTGAATAAAATACCACCCTATCATTAAAGGCTCTCTTCAAATTGGTTTCAACTTTTTCCTTTCCAGGTTCATTTCTTTGCTCCTCCTCTTTGTACGTTCTGCATTCCAAATGTACTGTCATCCCCTCCTTTCCTGACTCCATGCGCTCTCTTCATCTGATAGAACTGAAATAGCTAAAAGTAATTCCTCCCACTGTGAGTGTTTATCCTTCTCTAACCTCTTCTGCACACCTACTACTGTATCTGACTTGTATTATGGTCATTTTAGTACATATCATATGTGAACTCCTTGAGGGAAGTTTTTTGTTTGTTTTGTATCCCCGTGCAGTAGCAAATATGCAAATTTCCGAAGGTTCTGAGACTTCTTCATTGTAAGGAGCACATGGTGTGAAATCTTTCTTCACCAAGGCAGATTCAGGCTAGTCAATGGCAGGGGTCAGAGCTAGCCTGTTGACCTATATATCTGTACTGCCTGAAAGCTAAAAATGGTTTGCTCTGACTTGGTAGGTGGATCTTTGGGAGTTGTCCTAAGCAAACAAAGATTAAACGACTTTCTGGGTGTCACAAAAAAACTCTGCACATAATGGGTGTTTAACAAATGTTTGTTAAATTAAGCTGAATTGTATTTAATTCAACTAAAATTGCAAAATATTTTAAAAGTATTTTGTTAGCCAAGAAAATATGAAGTGATTTGTATCAATGACACTCCTAAGAAGGTACTTATAAGACATTCAAGCTAGAAAACTTGGCTTCAATTAAACAAACAGGCAAGAGAACAGAAGAACTACTTAATATTTGGGGAAAGAATTATTCAGACAGGTTCTCTGAAGTCAAGGCCAAAAGTTCTAGTCATTTTAATGGCCCCCAAAACAAAAATGTATGTCTATATTTGGGTAAGGAAAATGACCTAGTTCCCACAAAGCAATTTATTTTTAACACCTTAACAAAATGAATGCCCACGGAATGGACTTCTTGGTTGGTCATTTTTTCTCATTAATTAGAGCTTACTAGGTCTTTTTCTAGTGAGGATGGCTATGGAATATCATAGCCTCCAAAGAAATGAAGGTAAGAAAAACCAAAGGGCAAAGTAGTACAGTGCAATACAGTAGAAGGAAACAGGCTATAAAACATTTCAATTCCATTCCATTCAATTTAATTCAAAAAGCATTTATTAAGCATCTGCTATGTGTTAAGCACTTGGATAGGTACTAGAACACAAGGATAAAACTCAGTTGAAGGAATTACTCTCAAAAAGCTTATGCTCTCTGGGAATAAGCAACACATAAATAAATAAATGAACACAAACTACATACAGAGCTAGTACAAAGTAATTTTGAGGGGGAGGACTAGAAACTGGGCCAAGTATAGGATAGGCCTCATGTGGAAGGTGGCACTTGAGCTGAACTTTAAAGGGACACTGTCAAGAGACTGCAATAAGTCCTTTCAGTTCTGTCCCATTCTTAGTGACCCCATTTGGGGTTTTCTTGGCAAAGGAGTGGTTTACCATTTCCTTCTCTAGCTCATTTTCCAGTGATGAGGGGGGAAGAATATTTGAGGCATTGGGGGACATTCTGGGCAAAGTGATAGGAACAGATGGAATGCTGAGTAATGGTAAGTAGGTCAGTTGGACTAGAACATGGAGTCAATGGAGGAGGGGCAGAGATAAGTGGAACGTAGTGGAGCTTTAACTCCTAGGACTTCAAAGGCCATGGCACAGAGAAGAATTTCTGTTTTATCCTGGAGGCAGTGGAGAGCTGCTAACGTTTCTTGAGCAGGAAAGTGACACGGTCAGGCCTGTACTGACAATTATAGGGGCAAGCTCTTGGAGGAGCCTGAAAGGGGTGGGATTGAGAGCCCAAGTGAAGGGCTTGGTCTTGGTGAGAAGGACTACCTCGTCCTTGGTGAGCTGAGCAATGCAGAAAGCAGTTTCTCAGTAAAGAATGAGATGAGTGTGCTACCTTGACCTACCCTGGCTGTGGCTTACTTTAGTTAATAGCTAATAAACCCTGTTAGGCTGTGAGCTCCTTGAAGGCAGGAACCATGTTTTTGCCTTTCTTTGTTTATCCATGCTTAGCACTGTGCTGGGAACATAGTAGGTGCTTAAGAAATGCTTGTTAACTGACTGACTGACTTGAACTCCTAATCCAGAATACTTTTAATTGTACCACTCTGGAGCTTCTTTAGAATAGGTCATATTCTACATTGGTGGAAATAATTTTCCACTAGCTAGATAGATGGTGGCAGCTAAGGCAGTAAGGTGAAGTAACCGACCTGAAGTCAGGAAGACCTGATTTCTTTTTTCTTTTTTTTTTTTAATTAAATTACTTTGTGACTTGCCCAGGATCACATTTGAGCTCAGGTTCTCCTGACTTCAGGGAAGTCAGGGAAGACCTGATTTCAAATTTAACCTCAGATACTTACTAGCTGTGTGACCCTGAACAAGTCATTTAACCTCTGTCTGACTCAGTTTCCTCATCTGTAAAATGGAGATAATAACAGCACTTTACCTCTCAGGGTTACTGTGAAGATCAAATGAGATATTTATAAAGTATCAGTGCCTGGCACACAGCAGGTGCTATATAAATGCCTATTCTTTTCCCTCCCCTTTTCAAAGTGGGAATTATAGGAAATTATAGATCCTTCTCATATTTGCCCATAATAACAAATGTTTGCATACCACTTTACATTTATCAAACAGTTTTCATATCTATTGTCTCATTTTACAAGGTTACAGACTATTACAGCTGAAAGTTATCTAGTCCAACTTCATTTTATAGAAGAGGGAAATGAGAAGGAAACTAAACAGTGCCTGCTCTCTTTGAGTCAAACAGGTACTAAAACTCTCCTGAATTACTCCACAGTAAAGACACCAAAAAAGCCCCTAGAGTCAGACAAGGTGGTCTCTGCTTTAGGGTAGGCTGAGAAAGATGGGTTGCTTGAGTTCGGAATTTCTGAGCTATTGTAGAGCTAAAAACCAATAGGACATCTGCTCAAAACCCCCCACCAGTATGGTGACCCCGTGGGAGTAGAGGGCCATCAGGCTGCCTACGGAGGGATAAACTGGCCCAGGTCAGAAGTGGAATAGGTCAAAGGGTCCAAACCAATAGGTTAGGTTGGGTCCATGAGTAGCCACTGTACTTCCAGCCTGGGTGAGAGAGGGCCACCAATCATCATCATCATCATCATCATCATCATGGAGTCAGGGTCTGAAGTCTAAATTGTTAATGTGTTTTTGTGGTTATACAATGTCATATGCATTGGTCAACATTTCCTGGTGCTCTAATCAGTGACACTTGGCTAGATTTGGGGTAGGAAGGTAGGCAGTCGCTATGGGATATGTTCCTCTCACTCTATTCCCATTCTTAGAGAAGGAAATGGCAAACCATTCCAGTATCTTTGCCAAGAAACCCCAAAGGGGGTCACAGAGAGTCAGACACAACTGAAAACAATGCCTATACTATTCCTTGGCTTCAGTTTCCTTGTTGTAGATAATTGTGATAGAAAGAGATCATAAATCCAAATAAATATGTAAGCTTCCAACAATTTCTTGAAAACTTCTCGTGGGATGACCCCATTTGGTAAGTTAACAATAAATCAACAGAGATAAGGAGGTTAACACAAAGTGAGTACCTTTTAAATGCCTGCCACACTATTGAGTTCACCCCAGTATACTGAAGAACAACCATAGGGTACCATGGTTATTTACTTCCAATAGTTTGCATGCAAATATCAGGAAATCTTTACAACAGGCCTATAGAAGACCATTCATTTTCATTTGTAGCTTCAAAGAATTGCACAAGGGAGCTATTGGGTTTAACATGAACTATAAATCTTGCCCAGGTTGTGGGATCTACCACATTCAGCTATAAAAGCTGAATGAAGCAGCTCCCACCAGATACTTAGCTGGTGATAGTAAAAACAACTGGCATTTATAGAGCACTTTAAAGTTTTTAAAGCTCTTTACATATATTATCTCATTTAATGCATACAACAATCCTGTGTGGTAAATATTATAGGTATTCTCAGTCTTATCTTACAGATGAGTACATTTGACTTTCAGAGAGCCTCAGTGACTTACCTAGGGTCATAGGATCCTTGATTTCGGACTGGGCAACACCTTAAAAGTTACCTGATCTAACCCATTCATTTTACAGATGAGAAAACTAAGGTTTAGAACAGTTAGGTTAGGTAACTTGCCTGAGGCCGTAGAAGGTGGTAAGCATCAGAGCTTGGATCTGAACCTTGGTCTCCTGATGCTAAAACCAATGACTTCAAAAGCTAACCCTCTCCCACCTTCTCAGTCTTCTTCCACCTTATTTCCCAATATGAATTTTCAGTCCAGTGACACTGCCCTCTTGACTGCCCTCCATGAATGAGACACTCTTTCTCTTGGCTCCGAGCATTTTCCCTGGCTCTCCCCCATGCCTGGAATTCTCTCCCTCCTCAGCTCCGACTACTGACCTCCCCGGCTTCTTTTAAGTCCCAACTAAAATCCCATCATCGAAAGGAAGCCTCTTCTAACTCCTTTTAATTCCTGTGTTTTCTCTTTTACTTATTTCCTACTTATCCTGTACAGAGCTAGTTTTGTATATATTTATTTGCCTATCGTCTTCCTCATTCAATTGCAAGCTCCCTGAAGGCAGGGACTGTGCTTTGACTCTTTTTATATCCTTAGTGCTTAGCACAGTGCCTAGAACATGGTAGCCACTTAATACATGTTTATTAAATTGGATTAATGAATCTTTCTACCATGCCACACTATAGCTAGCATCAGATACAGATCTTGAGCCCAGATCTTCTTGTAAGCTGGCCAGTCAACAAACATGGATCAAGCTTTTATTATGTGCCAGACACTAGGCTAAGGACTTGAGTTACAAAGACAAATAGAAACAAAGTCCTTGTCAAGGAGCTCACATTCCAATGGGGGAGACAGAGAGACAACATGTGAACAATTAGATAGTATGAGATACATACAGAGCCCATGAAAAGGCATTATTAGCTGGGGGGGGGGGGTGGAGAAGGAGACCTAGGAAGACCTCTTGCGTAAGGTGGGATTTCAACTGATTCTTTTTTTTTTTTTGGTGAGGCAATCGGTCTTAAGTGACATGCCCAGGGTCATACAGCTAGTGAGTGTCAAGTGTCTGAGGCCGAATTTGAACTCAGGTCTTCCTGACTCCAAGGCTGGAGCTCTATCCATTGTGCCACCTAGCTGCCCCTGAGCTGATTCTTGAAGGAAGCCAGGGAAGCTAAGAGAGCGTTCCAGATGTGGAGGATGGATGGCCAGTGAAAAGTCACCATCAGGGGAGAGAGTGCCTTGTGTGACATATAACCTCAAGAAAGGGTTAAGAAAAAACTTTGAGTGCTCTTTATAATAACAATTATTATAATGATGATAGCTAGCATTTATGTAGTACTTTAAAGCTTGCAAAGTGCTTCACAAATACCTCATCTTCACAAAAACGCTGGGGTAGCAAGGTAGGTGTTAGGATTATCCTCATTTTACATATGGGAAAACTGAAGCAGAGAAAGGTTAATGACCTATCTACGGTCACACAGTAAATGTCTGAGGCTGGATTTGAACTCAGTTTTGGTGATTCCTTGTCTAGTCCTCTACCCACTGTACTACTCAGCTGCCATCATATCATATCATACCATATCACATTGTATCATACTATATATCGCATTACATTATGCTATATCATATTATACATATCATATTATATTAATTATATTATATGTCAAGGTTCCATTAGCTCACAAGCTTTCTCCTGTTCCTAATCCAAATGACTCCTCAAATCTAACTCCTCCAAGAAACTGGCCCTGCTATGCACCACCTGGTCAACCTTGGATTAATTATTTAACTTCTCTGAGCCTTAGCTGCTTTGTAAAATCAAAGGGATGCTTAGGAGGAGGGAAGGCCTCAGCAAAGAGAGAGGAATTATCCATAGTATTACCAGAAAGGAAGAAAAGAAATAAAAGAGGCTCATTGAAGCATTTTTTGAAGCACAGAAGAGAACAGAAGAAAGTTCAGAAGGAAAACACAAACAGGATAGCTTAGAAAGTAACGTTAAATTTTATATATGTATATATGTTAAAAGCAAACTGTACATAATAGAGATTCATGGGTCCACATATATTCTGTTTCTGTTCTACACTGTATATAGAAATGTTCTCTTCTTTTGGTGTATATTACCAAAAAATAAATAATAAAAATTTTAAAATGAAAGGAACAAACAAAATTTAAAAATTTCCTTTACTTTCTAAATGTTAGAACGCTTCTCTGACTGATGGAAGAGCAATGGTCACTTCTTCCCCAGAGGTCTGGCCCTGGAATCAGGTAGACCTTGGTTCAAATGCTGCCTCTAACAAGTACTTAATAGCTGTGTGACTATAGGCAAGTTGTAACCTCTCTGAGTCTCAGTTTCCTTAGACGTAAAAATGGGGAAAATCATACCTATAACGTGTACTTTAGAGACTGCTGTGAAACTCCAATGAGATAATGTATGTAAAGTGTTTTCTGAACTTTAAAGTGCATATCTTGGAATTATAAGGTACTTTGAGTTACACAAAGCACTTTCCTCCCAAATACTAAGGGAAGGAAGTAGTGAAAATGCAATTAAGAAAGTGAAGGGACTTGCCCAAGGTCACAGAGCCAATGAGTGTCAGATTGTGACTCTAGATTCAACTCTCATTCTGCCATAACATACCAACTCTAATAGATTTGTTTGTATAATGATTATTTTACTTGTTCATTCAATTTTTTATTTTACTAATTTGCTCATTTGTCTAATATTTTCCGAGTATGTCTCTTCATCTTTGACTTTGCCTATTTTAGAGTTCAACCTTGCCAATCTGGAGAAATATCAGAAGATGTGTATGAACTGATGAAAAGTGTAATGAGAACCATAAGAAGGGTATGAATAAGGACTATAATAGTAGAATATATTGTTGTTGTTGATATGACCGTGTCTGACTCTTCGTGACCCCATGTGGGGTCTTCTTGGCAAAGATAACTGGAGTGGTTTTACCATTTCTTTCTCCAGCTCATTTTACAGATGAGGAAACAAAGGCAAAGAGGGTTTAGTGACTTGCTCAGGGTCACACATCTACTAAGTGTCTGAGGTCAAATCTGAACTCGGGTCCTCCTAATTCCAGGGGTTGTGCTCTATCCCCTGAATCACCCAGCTACCTATAGTATAGAATTTATACAGTTGTACAAATAGGAACAACATCAAAAAGGAAGCCAAACTCTGGGGAATAGTAACTACCAGTCTTAGTCCTAGAGCAGCAATGATGAAAAATATCTCTCTCCTCTTGGCTGAGAAGTGGGCACTGGGGTAGTATGTCACATGTATGGTCAGACTAGATCACTGTATAAGCTGTTTTTGCTCAGCAGTTTTAAGGGACAGTTTGTTTGTGAAGGCAGGGAGGATACGGCCTGAAGTGACTGTGATAGACAAACAAAAAGCATCAATAAAACTTATTATATTTCAATTTCACAAAGACAGGAGTTGCCATATCTTTTAAAACTTGCTCTGTATCATAGCAGCACCAGGTCACAGCATTAAATAAAGCCATTTGACAATGAGATAGAGTAACCTGCAACTCATCAAAGCTGCAATCCATGTATCTAGTTTTCATAAATAATTACTGATTGGATTTACCCAATGCCTTTCCTTCAAAGGGCTCAGGGCACTGGACAAAGAAATTTGAAAGCACAGACAAAAACAAATAGCAACCATGATTAGTTTTCACAATAGAAAAAGAAAAAAAGAGGGAGAAGAAAAGGAAAGAGTTTACCTACTGAAAAGTTAGCAATGAGAAAAGAAGGGGGAAAGTCTATTTAAAATAGTATGAGAACTATTTGCTCTTCTTTTTTCTTCTGTTTTGTTTTGTTTCCTCTTTCTTCTGGTTCCTCCTATTGGTTCTAATTCCTCCTTACAATACGACTAATGTGAAAATATGTTTAGTAGGAATGTACATGTAGAGCCCATATCAGACTGTGAGCTGTCTTGGAGGGAGGTGGGGAGAGAAGGGAAGAAAAAATTTAAAACTCAAAAGCTTATGGAAGTGATTATTGAAAACTAAAAATAAATTAATTCATAATAAAAAATAAAATAGTATGAGAAGAGTAAAAATGAGCTTTAATAAGCTGAATAAAATAACTTATTTTCTCATTCCAAGGTCAAGAACACCATTGCTATGATATTGGCATATGAACTGATTCTGAATTAGAGGTAGGCATCTGGGGGCACTAGTCAGAAAGATTATCTGAAGAGTGGATCTAAAAAAACAAGGTATTCAGTCTCAGCCAAAGAGAAATATTACAGTAATCCTTTGGCTACTGCTGCTTTCCAATCCTTTTAAAAAAAATCAACCCAAGTCACCCGAGAAAGAACACATTTTTGGAATAACAACATCATATGAAATTCATGAACTACAAAATAATGTAGTATTCCATTCTATGTTGGCTTGACCCCTGGTTGGGGATAATGACATTTTACAAATCACTACTGTCTGCAGTTAAACAGTCAGGTCAGTGATGAGTTCCGAGTGGGGGGATGTGCTTCCCCGTACTTAGTGATTTAGGAATGTGAAAAGAGTGTGTCCAGGAGAAAGTGATGAAATTCACAAGAAAAACTCAAAATCCAAAAGAAGGAGCAGATTAGCTAGACCAAATGAATCAGTTGGTCAACAGGTATTTATTGAGTACTTACGTGGCCTAGGGGTGAGGGTGTGTGTGTGTTGTGTGTGTGTGTGTGTGTGTGTGTGTGTGTGTGTCTGAATGACATATAACATTTTTTTTAAGGCAATTGCGGTTAAGTGACTTGCCCAGGGTCACACAGCCAGTAAGTATGAAGTGTTTGGTTTGAGGCCGGATTTGAACTCAGGTCCTCTTGACTTCAGGGCCAGTGCTCTATCCACTGAGCCACCTAGCTGCTCCCAACACATCACATTCTTCAGGGGTGGGGAGCCTGCAGCCTTGAGGCCACGTGTGGCCCTCTAGGTCCTCAAGTGTGGGCCTTTGACTGAACCCACACTTCACTGAACAAATCCCCTTACTAAAAGGATTTGTTCTGTAAAACTGGGACTCAATCAAAAGGCCACACTTAAGGACCTAGAGGGCCACATGTGGCCTTGAGGCCACAGGTTCCCTGCCTAGTTCTATATTATATACATCCTATACATATGTGTACATTATACACATATATGTCATCATATAAGACACATATGTCATTATCTATAAAGTAATGGGACTTTGGAAAAGGGTTTGGGAGTTTTGATTTTAGACACCCTTGGTGACAAATGGAGATTCTTTGCTATTTGGGAAAATTAGCATCATAGAATCACAGACCCAGAGCTGGAAGGCATCACAGAGATCATCTAGTCTAATCCCTTCATCTTACAGATAAGGAAACTGAGGCTCAGGGAAGTTAAATTGATTTGATCAGAGTCACACAGAGAATAAATGACAGAAACAGAATTTGAACCCAGGAGTGAAATAATATATGACTAACTCTATTAGGAAGCAGGAAATAGGTACACAAATTCCAATCCTATCACTGAATCCCTGGATAACTTTAGAGTGGCCACTTAAATACACTGGGTTCAATTTCTTTATCTGTAAAATGGGAGAGTATAATAATGTCTCATTTATCTAAGTTCACTTATTAATGAATGAAAAAACATATTATGGGCTAAGTACTGGGGAAACAAATAGTTATGACAGTCATTATTCTCAGAGAATTCATCTTTTAATAGGGAGAGACACTTATCTAGTCAACGTCAACGATTCAGAATATGGCTGAGGACCAGGCAGGAAGCCAAAAGAGATGTCCCAGAGTCCATGTACTTTCCTGATAGAAGAACCCTTCAGGCCCTGTACCCTGTACAGAGCCTTTTATTCTGACTCTGGATGCAAGTGTAACAAGGTTAGTGATCCATTTTCCCAGCTCACATCAGATCAGAAGCAGCAAATTAGAAGTGATTTTTATCTGATGGTGGCGAAAGAGGTGAAGGGCTAGAGAGGGAGTGTACTAGAGGCAGGTCCATTAACAGAAGAGAGAAGGGAAAGCTGATAGTGTGATAGTGAGGGCAGACACTGGGGGGGGGGGTGATAAGAAGCAGTCACAAGACCCCAGCAATTATGAAGGAAAACAGAGTAAAGAATATCATGGAAGAAATGTATGAACAAACAAGATGAAGGGCAGGTTGTGTAGGGGAAGTGAGAGATAACAGATAGACAAGCCATGGGCTCCATTGCTCTCTTCCTGAAGAGCACTCTATGAAGAGTGCTTGACACCAAAGTCCTTAGCATTGTCAAATGGTTCAACATTGGAAATCACGATGATTTTTATCAATGGAAACAAAATTAAAGAAGATGCATTACCATCTACTTTACCATTGAACCCTAAGAGAAGAGAAGGCAAGGAAGGCCTCTAAATGGTTAGGTGGGTCCCTTGTGGCAAATTTATGGGAAAGCATAGACAAGAACTATACAGAATGGTCAGGCATGGATGGGTTGGGTTCTCTGATGTGGGAGGGAATACTCACTCATATCTGTGAGATCTTGGAAACACTGGAGCATTACTATTATTGCAGAAACACTTTTGACCAAAAATTATCAAAAATGGAAGTAAAGTCATATAAATGGGTGAGCTTGAGCTAGATAAACAACTCACTTCTGTGGAGCAGTCTATTTCCCCAAAATCCTCAAAGAGCATTGGGAATAGCAGTCACCCTTTCTCTCCCACCCCCACCAAACCAGCTACTCAGCAAACATCACCTAAGGGAGCAACCCTTGTGGCTAACTGACCTGCAGATTGCCTCTATGGGTGCTGGAGCTTCCATTTCCTCAGCAACTAGAGCTACTGAAGACCCAAAAAAGAAAATTCTTGACACCAAAGTCCTCCGCATTGTCAAATGGATCAACGTTATATATCACGATGATTTTTATTAATGGAAACAAAATTAAAGAAGATTCATTACCATCTACTTTGCCATTGAACCCTAAGGACCACTGGGTCTTTCCATGTGACTTGCAGTTCAAACCTCCTATATAAATCTTTCCCTTATTAGAATTTTAGTTCCTTGAACTTTACTTTTCTATTTGTATCTCCAGTGCTTAGCACAGTGCTTTGCATAGAGTGCTTAATAAATGCTTTTTCATTCATTCATTCATTCCTTATAGTAGCTGTGACTTCACTTCTCAGGCATAATAGACAAGCCCTATGAAGATAGCATGGGCTCCAGAAATGTGACCGAGAATGAATGCTTGAACAATACCCCAGGGACTCCGCAGTAAATGATCTGCTTGTTGGATTTAGCAGCTAAGGGGTTAATGTCAAGTCCCACACCAATACTAAGTCCTGAAAAATGAGAGTTGCATTCCAAATAAGTTGACTAAATATAATCACAGGAAATATGCACAACGAGGAGGGCAGCCAAAAAAAAGAGTCAGGAGCTGCTGATTACTTTATAAACTGATTTAAAAAATGCCGAGTTGCAACTGCCAGACAATGCTAACTATATGCAAGTCCTATCTTTTCTTTCTCTCTGCCTTTTGAAATAGTTCTGCTGATGCTGATTTTTAAGTGCAGCAAACTCAACAGAACCCAGAAGTGGTCCAACACGGTGGTGCCTGTCTTAACTCTACCTTGTTCTTAAACATGGTGAAATTCAGCCCTCTACAGGTACATAACATTGCAAACTATAAAAAGCCCCAGAAGGTTGAAGGGAAGCTGAAAGCATGTGTAACCAAATATAGGATATATAACCAGGCTATATAATTAAATATCTGCCTAAGAACCTATATCTGAGTGCATTCTGTATCTTTGTTTATTTTTACACTTGCTAGAAAAAAAAGTTCTAAGAAAAGAAACTTCATCCATCTATAGCCAAATTCTTCTCCAAACTTCCTCAAGAGATGATGATTTGATTTTCAGGTAGCATTTAATTATAAGCAGCATTAACAAATACCTCCCTCTGGCCTAAATTACAAACTGCTTTCCTAATCCTGAGGATATTATAACATCACTTTCAGGAGAAAAAAAAAACAGCTTCTTCCTCCAGCCCATTTGACACCCTTTGATTTCTTTAACCCATCCATCTGACACCTTTCAGAAATGCTGGCAGAAACTTTGCATAGCTATCAGTTTGCTATTCATACACTGGGTAATAAAAGTATCTTGTTCAGAGAGGCAGCTAAGAAACCAAATTGAGAAGACTGGTGGAAATAGCTTGATTTTTTACTCCTAGTTAAATTTCAAGGTACTAAAAAAAACCCCTCATTACCAATTTCCCACTCCACCACATAATTTTATACAAATGAATTGTTGATTGGGGTGAAAACAATGTGTATTTTTACATGCACACAAACAAGAAGTAAATTCTTTCACTTGTAGCATTGAAAGGCAAAGATCTAACTGATTGGCTGTCCTACCCTTCTTTGTAAACTCTGGACTTTCTGAATTGAAAACTGGATAAATATCACCAGAAGTTGTTGGCTGTCATTATTGCTGTTGTTTCTGCTTCTCTTCCTCTTCCTCCTTCTCTGTAAGTACAGTGACTCCTCTTGGGCTTGATTCCAAAGCTAATCAGTAGGAAAGCTTTAACCTACTTTTGTTTTTCTGACCTGACCCTCCTGAGGCATCTCGGTGGCCCTCCACTACTGAGTTCACCATACTGGTACAAGACTTAGCACAGATATCTGAAGTGATCTACCAGCTTTAGTCTTTCCAGCAGCAAACACTACAGGCATGTGCCACCATGCCCAGGCAGAATTTGTTCTTAAAGATTTTAGAATTCATACCCAGACCTTGATAGCACAGGAATTATAGAGGTTTTTGTCTATGCCTCACTTTTCAAAGAGAGAAAATCCCTGACTTCCTGTTCTGGAAAGTGGGTTATGTTTAATTTTAAATCATTCCCTTAAAGGTAGTAATATCCTGCTAGAAATGGAGGTTTCTTAATGCCAAGTGGTATTTGGAGGCATTTTTGTAACTACAGATATAAATGGATTGGGACAAACTCATGGGATCATGAAACATTAGCCCTGGATGAACCCCTAGAAGTCATCAAGTCTAAAACTCTTATTTTACAATTGAGAAAACTGAGGCATAAAGAGAGGAAATGATTTGCCCAAGGTTACAAAGGGACTTCTTGGCAGAGTCAGAACGAGAACCCGGGTCTCCTGACTTCCAGTCCAATGTCCTCATTTATGTTTATAATACCTCTCTCTCATATTTCACCTCTGATGTAAAAGCCAACTGTCATTCCAAGGAGTAGACTGGAGATGTAGAAAGTTTAACAGTTACTGGGTGGTGGCAACATCTTCTTGATGGAAGAATATGATGAAGTACGACATAGTGGGGAAGAGGAGAATGTTGACATCTTGGATGAAGTGATAGGATGGAGCCATGTGGAGATCATTATGCTGTCTTTTGTAGTTGCTGAGTCATTTTTCAGTCGTGACCAACTCTTTGTGACCCCATTTTGGGGTTTTCTTGGCAAAAAAACTGAAGTGGTTTGCCATTTCTTTCTCCATCTCAATTTACAGATGAAGAAACTGAGACAAACAGGGTGAAGTGACTTGCCCAGAGTCATACAGCTGATAAGTGTCTGAGGCCAGATTCGAACTCATGAAGATGAGTTTTCCTGATTCCCAGCTCACTGGCTCTATCCAGTGTGCCATTTAGTGGCTTAGTTTTTATTTGTTCAAGCGGTAAATCAAGACATCTGTGTCAAGATTAAGAGGGCAAAAATACTTTCTAGAGCAAATAAAGACTGTTTTCTCAACCTGTTACAAAAGATTCTTCATGGCACTTTTATTTAAATGCCTACTCCTGTTACAATTACTCTATGTGTATTTGTGGATATTTTCTTTGGCTCTGGTTTTCTTTTAAAAAATCAAAAGTGTGCATAGGAGGTTTGATGTAAAGGCAACCTTCTATGCATTAAACAAAATCGATCCCAACAAGAGAACAAAGAAAGAGAAACAACCTCTTAGGTAATAAGGTACCTACCAGGATGAGACAAATTGCCTCTTTTACGGGACTAAGTAGGCTATAGGGTCAACAATTAGTTCCCAGAATGGTTTCATTCATCTAGAAATCAGGTCAGTGAAGGAATGTCCATCCATGCAATTCTGTTACTATGGTCCAATCACTGGTTTCACAGCCCTGGAGCCCCAAGGGATATATGGAATTCTTTTTTTTTAAATTTTTTTAGGCAATTGGGGTTAAGTGACTCGCCCAGGGTCACACAGCTAGTACGTGTCAAGTATTTGGTCTGAGGCTGGATTTGAACTCAAGTTCTCCTGACTTCAGGGCCGGTGCTCTATCACTGCACCACCTAGCTGCCCTTTATGAAATTCTTTAAAGAAAGTTTGATACCAGGGGACCCGAAATGGCATCACCATGACAGAGGCAACACTGACTTTAATAGCCTTGGAAAGGTGACTCAGTATGACCATGAGACCATTCTGATACTTCCCTTCTTCCTTGAAAATAATTTCAATCAAATGTCACTGTAATAATCTAGTTAGTTTTTAATAAAAACATTTCACCTTTATTAAGCTCTCAATCAAACATTTATTAAGCTCCTATACCATGTGCCAGATATATACTAAGATTTTCAAGTTGGAAAGGACCTTAGACTCATAGATATAATAGAACAAATGTCCCAGAATGATACAGCCCTGGACTTGAAGTCGAGACACCTAGGTTTGAATCCTGCCAGCAGAAATTGCTCAGTTGTATAACTATAAGGAAGCCTTTTAACCTCTCTGGGACTCATCTATAAAATGACAATACTGGTGTTGGGTAAATGTCAAAAGCAGGATTCAAATATTGGTCTTCCTAGCTGAACCAAGAACTCTGGCCTGCCCTGCTACCTCTGAGTTGTATTTATGATGAGAAAAATGAGTTTCGGAGGAATGAAGAGACAGACTCAGCAGGACCAGAGCTAACTGCCTGTGTCTCTTGAGTCCCAGGTCATCGCTCTGTCTGCTACAAATGTCTTTTTTCTACAGAGCTATGCCAGGCATACATCCCATGCCAGGCATTGCCTACACTTGTATCCTGCTCTTGATTCCTCACCATAGTGTAGAGGTGACCCTGGCCTTTCGAAGGCTCTACCAGTGAAGTATGGCAGGTCCTACTGGGCTGGAAAGGCCTGATTGCAGTGACAAATGGTATGTCTTTCATCTGAGACCAGTCTAGCTAAGTTTGGTCCAAACTTGGCCTTGGAACAGCAAACTTTGTAGCCATAGTTAGTCGCATAGATCATCTGCAAAGGAATAAAAGGGGGCCGCAACCTGCATTGGCGGAGGGAGTGCTCCCACTTGTAAAGTCACAGATCACCGAAGTAACTTTATTTTTAAGAATATCACATGAAGGCCCATACAGTCAAAACTTGTCCAGTGTTACCTGGCGAGCCAGAAACGGCTTCTGTACTAGAATTCAGGCTCTCTAGCCTCCTGCACTGCTGGGCAGACCAGAAGTGTTGTCATTTGGTCCTTCTAAATTCTCATTAGCTCTGTTTACATTCACCTCCAACCGCCATTGTCCTTTGTCATCCCCTGGACGTTGGAATAAAAGCTCGCCGAGGTAGCTAGTCATGCAATACCAGCAGAAATTTGGTTGAAACAGGGGTAAATACAAGGTAACAAGAACAGAAAAGTCCAATTTTGAGGGAAAAAACACTGGCCTGTGGGAGGGAGGCCACTTGAGGTTGCTGGGTTATTTTTTTAAGGTGAATTGGGAAGGGAGGGTTTGGAAAACATGAAATGCAAGTAATGCCACACTGTTGGTTTAGGAACAAAGATGTATTATACATAACTTAGCTTGTTCATTAAAAACTCCATGCTTGATATATTTAGACATATGAAAGCCCAGATGATTTAGGGAAAATGATGCTTTTTTCCTCTAATTTTATAGGGAAAACCCAGAAAAGTCTTTGGAAAGATTTTTGACATTAAAAAAATGAATCTCTTTGGCTTTTCAGGTTTTCACATTTCCGGCTCAGAGCCAGAGCCAAAGTACAGTAATTCCTTTTTCCTTTTCATAGAGCAGCAGGACATGGGAGCAATGACATGGAAGGTCAGCTAGACCGAAAGCATGGATTTTCACCATAATCATCAACAGCAGCAACAACACGACCCCTCCTACATGTATATAGAGAGCTTTCCAGTTTACAAAGAACTTTCATGTATATTTAATCACTGCAACAACAGGTCTCTTTTCTGTTCGCCAAACAGGATGGTTTCCTATCTCCACGCATTTGCTCACAAAGTTACCCCCCGTCTGGTGTGCCCTTTCCTATCTCATCTTACTTGATTCTTACCCATCTTTTAAGGCCCAGCTCAGGTGCCACCCCTGCACGAAGCCTTCTCTGACATTTTTATTGGAAAACGATTTTTCCTTCCTATTACTTAGAACATTTTGTACCTTTTTGATTCATCACATTGTAATATGTATTATCATTATTGGTGTGTATGTCTTATCTACCCTACAAGATAGTAAACTCCATGAGAGCAAGACCATCTCTTAGTGATCCTATATCATGTACCATATTAAGAGTTGAGTATTTGTTCAATTGAATTTAGTTTAATAACTCTATGGGGTAGACAGGGAAGTTTTTATCACATTTTTTGCAGATATGGAAAGTGAGGCTCAGAAAAGTTAAATAATTTACTCAAGGTCAAGGTCACATGGCTGGTAAGTGGCCAGAGTTGAGATTAGCCCACAGGTCTTCTGACCCCTAGTTCCATGCTCTTTTCATATTTAGACTAACATGAACTGACTAAACTGGGCAGCTAGCTAGGTGGCACAGTGGATAGGGTGCCTAGCCTGGAGTCAGGATGTTTCCTCTTCCTGAGTTCAAATCTGGCCTCAGACACTTACTAGCTGGGTGACCCTGGGCAAATCACTTAACCCTGTTTGCCTCAATTTCCTCATCTTTCAAAAGAGCTGGAGAAGGAAATGGCAAACCACTCCAGTATCTTTGCAAAGAAAATTCCCAAAGGGGTCACAAAGAGTAGGGCACAACTGAAAAGCATCTAAACAGCAACAAATGACTAACATCCAGGAGGTTATAATGGCATGTCACTGAGCTGGAATTCTATGGTCTCTAAAGCCTGGGTTGGGCTACCACCAGAATGCAAACTGGCTAAACTTGGGCAATGCTAGGTTACCAAGCAGAATTTCCACTACTTTTCCCCAGCCCTTCTCCAACCATCACCCAGGAAATACACCCAGAAGTGCGCCCACTGTGTCCACACGCCATGGGGCCATACCTAACGGTGCTTGAAGAAAGCCCCCACCCAGGACCCTGTCACAAAATAACTGAAGGGAACAGGAGCTCCATTAACTGCATTCACCCTTTAGACCCCTCAAAGGGAAGTGGATCACTGGCTTTTACTTTCCTACCCATACTTTTCTCACAAAGAGGCAGAAAATCAACCATTTTAGATAATGGCACCCATAGGGAGGCAGAGCTTTGGTTTGTGAGATTCAAACTTTTCTGCTTAGAAAATTGCCATGGGGGGAAGTCAGTCCCACAGTACTTAAAGGGTCAGGAACAGGGGTTCTCTGTCCTATAATAAAGCTCTTGCTCATGGTTATTCGTGACTTAACAAATACCATCCATCATGAATTCTAGAGAGCAAGGCCCCTGGAGATTCCTGCTGCGGTAATCATGTACCTCACCACTCATGCATTACACACATAACCAGAAGTTTCTAAGCACTAACCTTTCTATCATTTTGCTATGAGTCATGTAGCTAAACAATGAAATAAGAAGAGCATGTCATGCTCCTAAATTAATCTCCCCAGTCTGGAGGGCAGGGTAATGAACTGTGGTTCACTGTATCCACTAGTTCCTCTCTCAATAAGTTGCTTCCCCAACTTGCTCATAACACTGCGTGCCTAACAGAATATGTACCAAAGGTTGGGCAGAGGAAAAGCATTTCTCTGGCAATTTTGCTAAGCCCTCCAACACTCCAAATGATTATGGGCTTGGGGGACAGTGGGGACGGGTGGCAGGGAGGTAGGAGACACACAGCCTAGGAAACAAACAAAAAAAAGGCTAGAAATTACCTTAGGGATCATTCTGCCCAACCTCTTCATTGTGCAGAGAAAGAAACTGAGGCCCAGGGAATGGAAGTGAAATATGAAAAAGTCATACAGCCAAATCAGTGGCAGGGCTGAGACTAGAACCCAGGTCTCCAACTCCCAATTGAGTATTCTTTCTATGAGTTGGGAGAAGGAAGGAAGCTTGTAGATGTGTGAAAGCAGAAACACCCACCTAGTGCCACTGCTAGAGCCAGTCACAATATCTCGGCAGCAAGGCCAAGGGACTACTATTGCTGTCATTTCCTCTGTTCCAGGGGTTTTTAATTTTCAGTTCATGAACTCCCGAGGAGTTGATGGATAGATTTTAGGGAGTCCTATAAACTTTAACTGACAGTTAGCATTTTTTCAATTATTCTGAGAAGGGGTCATCCATCCATAAGCTTCACCAGATTGCCAAAGGAGTCCATGATATACATGCAGAGGTTAATAATCCATGTTCCACTGTAATCCCTCTTTCTTTCCCATAGCCCCACAGGACAAGTAAGGGGCTTTCAATGAAACCAGGTCAGAAGTGGTATGACTGGCCCTCTCATTCTAGCCAGCTTCTTGTTCTGGCTGGTAAGCCTGATGCCTAGTGTCTCCAACACACACACACACACACACACACACACACACACACACACACACATACATACACACACACACATACACACACACACTCCTCCACACTAGCCCTACCCCTTCTAGCTCCCTTTAATAGGTTGTCTTCTCTCATTAAAACATAAGCTCTTTGAGGGCATGGGCTATCTTATTTGTTTTTATATTGCTTATATATATGTATATATATACATATATATATACATATATATATATAGTGTGTGTGTGTATATATATGTGTGTGTGTATATATATATATATATACATATACATATATATATACTATACATATACATATACTATATATATATATATATATATATATATATATGTATGTATATTCAGCATTTAGCAAGGTATAAAAGTAAAGTCTCTAGAATGCTCCAATCCAGGCCAGAGGTGGGATAGCTATTTAAGAAGTTCACTCAAAATAAATGTACCTCCTTCAGCTATGTTTTTAACTTTAACTTATCCATTGATTTTGAGTGAACTTCTTGAACAGCCACCCCACCAGTCTGGATTTTCCATGCATACATAAGGCATTGGTTTACTGGTCATGTCGTCTGGAAAGAGAAGAAATGAAAGTCAGAGTCAGGGAATAGATAGACAGATAGACAAATAGATACTTTACTGTATGTACTATGTACATGGGGCAGCTAGTGACACAGTGATAGAGCAAAGACTCATCTTCCCGAGTTTAAATCTGACCTCAGACACTTACTAGCTCTGTGACCTTGGGCAAGTCACTTAATCCTGTTTGCCTCAGTTCCTCATCAATAAACTGAGCTGGAGAAGGAAATGGCAAGCCACTTTAGTATCTTTGCCAAGAAAACCCCAAATGAGGTCATAAAGAGTTAGACATGAAAAAAAAGTGACGGAACAACAACTACATACAAAGCACTTTGCTGAATCTCTTCTAGCTCTCAGGCTATGCTCACAGGGTAATGGTGTCTCCTTCTCTAGAAGTAATTTAGGCCAAGCAAAATTTGTCTGCCTGGGATGATTTTTAAAAAAGAAATAATAATAATAATAACAACAATAATTTATATAGCACTTAAGGTTTTCAAAATACTTTATAAATATTATTTCATTTTGTCCTCACAACCACCCTGGGAGGTGAGGGCTATTATTATTCATCCCCATTTTACAGATGAGGGAACTGAGGCAGAGATTAAATGATTTTCCCAGATCACACAGCTGGCAAGTCTAAGGCTGGATTTGAACTCATGTTGCTGACTCCAAGTCTAGCACTCTATTCCCTGTGCCATCTAGACTCTAAGCTTGTTATCATTTTACCGTAATATTATAATACAAACTATTCATCATACCATGTGATCAGTATTGGCTCCCTAAGATACTCTATCTACCCAGCCAAACTCAGGACAGAAAAAAGGAAAGGAGAAAGAATAGTAGTTCTGAGGATTTTTGTTGGAAAGTGGGGAGAAAGAGAGGTTAGGAAGGGAAGAAAAGGATCCTCTCACTAGAAGAGTTTCCAAGTATACAAATCACCACTGGGTCTGCCCCTGCCACTACTCCTCACCAATTCTCTGTCACAGTGATTATACCATTTGTCCCAAATCCCTGTAGGAAATGAGAGCCAGCAACTGGGATAGAATGTGAGTTATTTCTCAAGAGGGAAACTCTAAAATGTTTTTTCCCCCCTCAAGGTTGTCTTTAGAAACAAGACTGGGGCTCCCATCCATTTAACCATGTAATACAAGCAACCTATTCTACCAGAAAAGAAGCAACTAAGAGGAGAAAGTAGAAGGTAAATCAGCAGTGAGGTCTGAACTAGGCAAACCTGCTGACCAAGCCAAGCCTACTTCCTGCTCCTAGCAGAGAACAGTTTACCCTTTCTGCTGTAATTTCCCCAAGGGATCCTGTGACATCAGTTTCCCATATACTTCAAACACACCCACTCTCCCACCCCTCCCCCATGTATACATATAAACAAATAGAATAGTGGTATCTCCATAGCATTAGAAGTATCATCTTTCCTTTGCTTCATCCGATTCAGGCTTGATCAGGTCTTTACCTGAGATATATAGTCTCAGAGTTAGAGGAGGACATTGGAATGTAGGGGTTAGGCATAGAAGGAATTGAAGGTGATGGGTAGGAGATATGGACAAAGAGATGCTTAAAAATGAGTTAGGTAGGAGGCAAGACTATAAAATCTTAAAGGAAGAAGGGCTTTTGGTCCACTCTACCCTCATTTTGCAGGTAAGGAGTACCTATGACCTAGAGAAGGTAAACTGTAAAGCGTGATATCAGAATGAATCATTATCAAAACAGTTATCCAAAGTCATACAGCTGGTTAGGCAGCCGGTCGACAAAAATTAACTAACTGCTTACTATATGCCAGGCACTGTGCTAAGCACTCAAGATACAAAGAAAGGCAAAAGACAGTCCCTGCCCTCAAGAAGCTCACATTCTGATGGGTGAGACAACATGCCAACAACACTGTACAAATAAGCCATATGCAGACTAAATTGTAGATAATCAGCCGAGAGGGCACTAGAATGAAGAGGGCTAGGAAAAGGTTTCCTGCAGAAGGTGGGATTTTAGCTGGGACTTGAAGGAAGTCAGGGAAGCCGGGAGGCAGAGATGAGAAGGGAGGGCATGCCAACCACGGGAGGAACAGCCAGAGAAGATGTCTGGAGTCAGGAGGCAGAGCTGGATTGTGGAGGAATTTGTGCCAGAGATTACCATGCTTAGGAAGCCAGAAGCTCAGTAGTGACAGACTTATGAAATATAACAGGAGCAGGCTTCAGATTCTGGAACCTCCTTACAACTCCATGGTGCCCTCTCTGATTGCTTCCTACCTCCATGCTGAGTCATGGCTCGCCCTAGTCCTATCCCAAGAGAAGATTGGAAGGTACTCCAGGTACAATGCTGACCTATGTTAACACACAGGTATAGATATGACTATAGCGAAAGAGAAAGCTATGATAGAGGCGAAGAGATGCTTGGCATGTCTTTCATGTAGAAACATCTGATCTTTGTTTAGATGAAGCACTACACTTGGAGTAATGAAGACCTGCGTTCAAATGCCGCTTTAGACTTACTAGCTGTGTGACTTTGCATATTCCCTTATTCTTTCTGGGCCTCTATTTCTTCCTCTGTAAAACGAGTGTGCTGGACTTTACGGTCCCTAAGGTTCCTGCCAGCTCTAAATCTACGATCCTACAATCCATCCTCTCCCAGCTCAGGTCTCTGGGATGGCTCTTCAGCAGGACTGGGCTACATAGGCTTTCAGGAGTTCTTACCTTAAGCCGTGGGGCAGCTGGTGGTGCCCGGTAAACACTGCTGGTCTGCACTCGGGGGCTATATCTATATTGCTCCGCTCTTGTGGCCAATACAGGGGTACTGGCTCCTCTTTTACCACTCCTTGGGTCCATCAAACAGCAGCCTCGACTTCTAGCTGGAAGCTCCTGAAGCTGCCCTGGATGTGTGAGGGACATGCTAGCAACATCCACACTCCGCTGCGTTGCCTTTGAAGTCCTGCTACAAGTAGCTGGCGCTGGCCCAGCTGCCCGTAGTACCGACGGCCCCAACGCAGCCCTGAGTTGGTGATCCATGCTCCACGGGGCTTGGGGAGCCGAAATGATAGAACAGTTTGTGAAAGGGCTGCCGGTCCCATTGCTCATCCCAAGAGCTGGACTAGGAAAGCTGCACGGCCATGCCTGTGGCTGCCCACATTCCTGAGGAGGCAGAGCCTGGTGTTGCAAGAAATGAGACACGCAACCCTTCCTTAGGACTGGATCTTTGGCTTTTTCCTCCTCTTCCTCCTTCTTCTTCAGCAAAAAGCAGCTGAATGCAGCTGCCCGGTCTGTCCCATAGTCCTCTTCTGGCAGCCACCACGAGGGAGTCTCTACCACCCGTCCTTTGAGCCAGAGGTCTTGGCTTGCTGAGGGCTCTGTCCTGGGATTTAGGGAACCGTGTTTCTTCACGGCTCCCCTCCGGGCAGCTGCTGAGGCTGTGGTTGTGGCTGGGGCTGTGAATGCTGGAGACTGGGCGGGAGTTCGGCCAGGGGAGGGTTGCAGCTGGATGAAGAGGAAGGAAGTTTTCATCTGCTGCTGCTGAGACGGCTTAGCCATTTCCTCCAAGGGGGTAGGGCTGGTCCTTGCTGGGGACCGGGATCAGAGCACAGTGACCAAGGATGCAAACATCTGGGGAAACCGAAGCCAGGAACTCTGGGTTCAGCTGGGCCACTCCACTGTCAACCTGAAAGAAACACAGCCAGACGGTTAGCTTTCATCAGAAAATCACAGGGCTGGATCTGGGAGCTTTTACTGTAGTCACTTCACAGAAAAGTAGGAAAGAAGCAAATTATTACAAAATACAAAATTTGGGAGGCGTGTTTGAAATGAAAAAGGAAACATGGTATGGTGTAATGAGAAGAGTACATGGTGCAGAGTTGGAGGGCCTGGGTTTGAATCCTAGCTCTGCCACTCTTGGGAAAATCCCTCCTCCTCTCCGGACCTCAGTTTCCTTATCAGCAAAAAGAGGAGGCTGGAATAAATAATCTCTTCCAGCTCTCAGGCTATGCTTACAGGGTAGTGGTCTCTCCTTCTCTAGAAGTAATTTAGGCCAAGCAAAATTTGTCTACCTGGGATGATTTTTAAAAAAGAAATAATAATAACAATAACAAAAATAATTTATATAGCACTTTAAGGTTTGCAAAATACTTTACAAATATCATTTCATTTTGTTCTCACAACCACCCTGGGAGATGAGTGCTATTATTATTCATCCCCATTTACAGATGAGGGAACTGAGGCAGAGATTAAATGATTTTCCCAGATCACACAGCTGGCAAGTCTAAGGCTGGATTTGAACTTATGTTGCTGACTCCAAGTCCAGCACTCTATTTCCTGTGCCACCTAGACTCTCAGCTTGTTATTATTTTTATCATAATATCATAATACACACCATTCACCACACATGCGATTGGTATTTGCTCCCTAAGATACTCTCATTTATTGGTTGACACATTTTTTTTTAAAGGAGAGAGTTCTCTTAGATCTGTCTTCCTTATATGTAATTACCCTGCCCATTTTCTTTTTTTTTTCTTTTTCCTTTTTGGCTAAGCATGGGGGTTAAGTGACTTGTCCAGAGTCACACAGCTAGTGTATGTTATGTGTCTGAGGCTGGATTTGAACTCAGGTCTTCCTGACTCCAGGGCCGGTGCTCTGTCCACTGCACCACCTAACTGCCCTATACCCTGCCCATTTTCAAATTCTCTGTGGAAGAAAAGTATTAAATATACAGCTCTAGTCAACTAAATCCAGGGAGATTTCAAGGTAGTTGCAGGGCCAGGTTATCAGCCCATAATACATGATATCACCCCAAACAAGCGTGCAACACTAGGGGGAGAATCACATCTACTTGACTGGATTTGTAAAATGAGAACCTCTACTCCAAAACAGCCATTATAATACCAATTCCACCCTCACCATAGATGGATCATCTCCCTCCAGCCAAGTTACATCAGGTTTCTCAGAAAATCAAGTAGAAAGAAAAACTCAGAATAAAGGGGAAAAGACTCACACCTGGCAGATATTACAAAGGAATTACCTGTAAATTCAATCAAATAATTAGAACACAGAATCCTTACTAGTTGTATTTCTTGGGTTGGAAAACAGCCTGTACCTAAGCAGTGCCAACAAGACTCTTGCAGAGAAAACTGAACTCCTGGAAAATTAAAAAAAAAAAAAGAAAACGGTCTTCTGCTTTGCTCATCTGAAAGAAGTCTGTCAGGGAAACAAACAAACAAAAAAAGCCCCAGCAAATAAAGCTTGAGACAAAGTGAGCGGGTAGCTTGGAGAGTCTGGCACTCTTGTTGCTAAGCACTGATGTCAAAGCCCTGTGCGGTCCCTTCCTCATTGGCCTCCTTGTCATTACTGCACATTTGCAGTAATCCTGGATTAATCAAAGGGAAAGGACGCTGACAGGCCACATACTTTGTATCAAAGGGAGCACTGGTTCCAAGGGTGAGTCTTTGGAAATTGCTGCGCTGGGTGGTTGGGATCCTGTACCAGGATTTGTTTTTGAAATATTCTCCTCCAACTCCTCCACCCCAAGTCATCAAGGGCCCTGCCAACATGTTGACCATGGGGTGAAAGGCCCAGACTGTTTCTCTGACATAGAACGATCTCTGGTCTAGATGGAGGTGGCTACCGATACACAGCTCTGAGAAACCAAGTCTTGGTCTATTTCCATTATGAGACACCGCATCATAAAGAAATGGTCTTTGTGACAATATTATTTCGATGTCCTAGAAGATAGTTCATAACATTTTGCTTGACACACTCGATGATTATGAGATATAAATAGTGTCCTTTTTGTCTCCTTTATTAAACTCCTTTTTGTGTTGTTAAATTTCCACTGAGCCTTTAAAGCCCAACTCAGATACTGCCTTCTCCGTGAAACCTTTCTCTGATTCCTCCTCCTCATTCCCCCCACCCACACTGGTTTTAACTTTTCATTACAATCCCTCCTCTTCTCAGATACACACACACACACATTTATTTTGAACTTCTTTGCTGTACTGAAGTATTACTTTTATTAATTACAAGTAGGTTTGTGTCATATCCTTGTTATATGGTTATCGTTCAGTCATTTCAGTCATGTCCGACTCTTCATGACCCCATTTGGGGTTTTCCTGAGAAGAGTGGTTTGGCATTTTCTTCTCCAGCTCATTTTACAGAATAGGAAACTGAGGCAAACGGGGTTAAATGACTTGCCCAGAGTCACACAGCTAGTAAATGACCAGATTTGAACTCAGGTAGATGAGTCTCCCTGACTCTAGGCCTGGCACTCTATCCCCTGTGCCACCTAGAACATTCTGTGTTTTGATTAAACTGTCTTCACCTCAGCTCCCAGCTCCTAGCACAGGTAAAAGAGTATGGGATTTGGAAAAAGAAGTTCTGAATTTATATCCCAGCTCTCTTATTTGTTATGTGACTGTGGACAAGTCACTTAATCTATCTAGGTCTGAGTTTCCTTATCTATAAAATAAGGGATTTAGTCTGGATACTTTCTAAGGTCACTTTCAGTTCTAAATCCTTTGATCCAAGGCTCTGAACATAAGAGACACTGAATAGATATGAGAGGGTCTGTTTGGGTACAGATTCCATGCTCTTGTTATAAGGAAGCTCTAAGTGGGGAGAGCTTGAAAAGGCTGGGAGAGGCTTGCAAAGGATGAGACAAAGGGTTGAAGGAATGCTTAATCAAGGAGAGATAGGAGGGGAAATGGTAGTTATGCTCTTAATTCTGGTTTCCATGACACCGGGTTTTGGTGATTTTGTGGTATCCCATAGCAAGACAATTACTCTTAAGACAGCTGGCAGGGGCGGGGGTAGGGGGGTAGGGGAGAATATCTTAGGGATTACCTGGTTCCTATGCCAGGAGGCCAGAATTTCCCAGCCAGGACACTGTTCTTAGATCTACAATGAGCTTTCCTAGGATCTTTCCCTGAATAATTGATATATCTTTATCCCGTGTTGAGAAGGCAAAGCAGTTTCTTGAGAAGCTTGTGTGAGAAGCAGAAGCCATTTGGGAAAGGATCCCAGGCTCAGAACTAGAAGGCACCTAAAAGATGGTCTAGTCCAAAGCTTGCATTTTACAGGTAAAGAAACTGAGGTCCGGTGCCCAAGTTTTCAATAGGGGAACTAGGATTTTAACTGAGATCCTGTCACTCCAAATCCAGCACTCTTAAGCGTAGCAGAGGCAGCTAGACGGCTCAGTGGATAGAGGGTTGGGCCCAGTCAAGAAGACCTGAATGTGGACTCAGAAATTTATTAGCTGTGTGACCCTGGACAAGTCACTTCATCTGATTTTCCTCAACTATAAAATGGGGATTAGAATAACAACTACCTTGAAGGATTGCTGTGAGGATCAGATGAGTTGATACTTGTAAAAAAGCACTAAGTACAGTGCCTGGTACCTAGTAGGCTCTATATAAATATTCCTCTTCTTTTCCTTGCCCCCTTTTAACTATACATGCTGAAGAGTGCCTCTATTTTGTGATCCAATATCCTATTATCATTTTGTTATGCTGTTTCATTAATTGCTTTTGGATTAAATTCATGATCATTCGGTTGGCTCTGATAAAAGAAGCATCAGTATCAGCCATAGATTTGAATGGAAGAAATGCTCCAACAGAGGTGTTCCTAGGGGCAACATAAATGTTTGATAAACTGAATTGTGCAAGAGTCTTTTGGGGTCCTTGCCATCCATTATGATACTCTATAACAGAATAATTTGGTTCTATGCTTTTTGAACTGTGTCCAGCGTATTATAGGCCCTTCACCTCTCAGCTCAGATCCCACCTTCTGGCCTTTTCTGTTTTCTCTGCCCCGCCTTCTTCCCAAGATGACTTCCCATTCACACTGTATATCTCTTTTACGTACATATTTGTTTGCGTGTTGTCTTCTCCATTCGATTGTGAGCTCCTTGAGGGCAGGGAGCACATATTTTAAGTGCTCGCTGTTGCTGTTGTAGTTGTTCATCCTTCAAAGAGGACCAATGACATCACAGGATGGTGTCTTAACTTGCAGGTGAATTGGATTTAAATGAGGCAGAGCCGCACAAAATCATCAGCCTCACTCTGTCTTCCAGAGCCATCCAAGTCCAGTGACAAGGCGAGAGTCAAGATGACCGGCGATGGCCCAGGATGCAGGGGATGACTTTGGCATCTTTGATGTCTGACCAAGCTTGAAGTGCTCCACAGCTCCTGCTTCAGCTGCCTCCGTGGCCAGGGGGAAGCCTTCATGTGCTTGGGGTGGACATCCCCCTAACTCACCTGGGTTTGATGCCTCTCAGTTACCCTCAATCTAGGTTAGCCCGTCTGCCAAGATAGTTAACTAGCATGCCATGGCTACAGGTGAGAGTTGGGTGAATCAGGTGGATGCCAAAGGTGGATAAGCAGTCCTGAAAAGGGCTTGGCAAGCCCTGATGTGTTGCTTGGTGGATTTTAGGAAAAGTGGACAATGACACTGCTATTTATACTTCTTGGGGCCCGCCATAAAGTAGGGTTATACTTCAACTCCCACATCCTTTTCTGTGTCAAACATCCCAAGAAATAACACAGAGAAAACAATATGAGAAAAGTTCAAAGCTCTGAAAGGAGAAAAGGTATTTATGGTTTGTATGGGATAACCTCCTTCCTTCCCCTTCAATAATTTAAAGACCTGTGGTTTCATCTACATAAGACCAACCTAGGACACAGATGCCTTAGTAAACCATTTAATGGGGGTCCCCAAATATCACCTGATAACCAACTTTCTGGTGATTCAACAATTCAGTTTAATAAAATTTTATTAAGGGCTTACTATATACGAGACACTGTGCCGAGCCTCTGCACGTAGCTAGTCTATGCCTGAGATAACAGATTCATAACCCGTCATCAGTCAGACACTTGAATCCTTTCCAGGCTGGTAGGTCTGCCAAAGATTTCACTTTATTGGCATAGCTTTCAGGAAACCAGGGTCACCAGGATAAGGCATCAGGATGAGAATAGTTTATAGGAGGCCCTACTTCCCCTACAGGTTTCAAAACCTTTCTTTCTTTCTTTCTTGCTTTCTTTCTTCCTTCCTTCCTTCCTTCCTTCCTTCCTTCCTTTCTTTCTTTCTTTCTTTCTTTCTTTCTTTCTTTCTTTCTTTTCTTTCTTCCTTCCTTCCTTCCTTCCTTCCTTCCTTTCCTTTTTTCTTTCTTTCTTTCTTTCTTTCTTTCTTTCTTTCTTTCTTTTCTTTCTTTCTTTCTTTCTTTCTTTCTTTCTTTCTTTCTTTCTTCCTTCCTTCCTTCCTTCCTTTCTCTCTCTCTCTTTCTTTTCTTTCCTTCCTTCCTTCCTCCATAAAGGATGGGAATCAGATCTGTTTCATCCTCTTAGGTCCACAAACTGGAGGTGGAGAGAGGGGAAAGGGAAGAAAAATTCTGGCCCTGTATTTGTTGGGATAAAATTCACCTACAATGAAACAATTTGGAAGTATTCCTCAGAGTATTGGGCAAAGGGAATTTTACCTTTATGGGCAGTCCCAAAGAAGGACATCTGAGATATTTTCTCACATTTCCCAGCTGGTGATAAAGAACCTTGGCTCTGAGAAATGGAGAGGGTAGCAATCTTGGAACTCCTAGCCTCTGTGTTTTCTCATGGGGTGAGTCAGCCAATCAATCAATCTGTCAACAAGCATTTATTAAACCCTTACTGTGTGCTAGGCACTGTACTAAGCACCAGGGAATACCAAGAAAGGCAAACGTGGTTCCTGTCTCAAGGAATTCACATTCTAATGGGGGTAAACAACACACAAAAAATTACACGTATTAAGATTATATACAGTGTAAATCTCAGAGACAAAGGGTGGACAGTCATTGTGTCGTTGATCTGAAGCTGGAGGGGCCTTTAGAGGCCACTGAGCCCAACTCCACCCCAACCAACCCCCCCATTTTACAGATGAGGAAATGGAGGCCCAAGGGCTGGGGCCCAGAGAGGTATAAGTGCCAGGCAGAGATCCATGCTGGGATAGGACTATTCTAAGCTCACTCGACATTTCTCTTCCCTGGCACAAGTCTCCAAGGGGTAGGGGGGTTGGGGTTTAAGATGCCAGTTCTAAGTTCTCAGCCTTTCTCTTCTACTGAATCCTCCTGCCAGCTGTACCACATAAAAGGGATGAGATCCCTGCAGCTTCTTTGGATGCAAGAGCTACATCTGGAGGACCCAGGGCAAAGGCTCCCTCCTTATCTCTGATTGCTCCCCAGCTACAAAGGCCAATCTCTGGGTCACTCCTTTTGATTAGGGAGACCGCTCTTCCTCCTGCTGACAGTGATTAGCCATAGCACCCAAGTCCCAGACAGGTTCAAGGGGATCCCAGATGGAGAATGGGTCAGGACCTATTCTGCCTCCCAGCTGAGCAGCGACGACTCTCCCAAAAGAACAGTGACACCTAGTGTGGGGCTGGTGCACTGGAGCAGGACAAAGACCAGGGGAAGGGAGAGGGATGGGCACCAAGTTCTCTGAAGATTCCAGGATTCCTCAAAAATCTTCCACCCCGAGTTCCAAGGTCAAACTGAGCACGTGCTCTCTGCTGGTGTCTGACACCCCTCAGGATGGCCCTGAATTGGACTGAAACGACACAGCCTCCTGAGCAATGCGTTTTAACTGGCTTTTTTTTTTCAATCTTATTTTTATTTTCAGTTAGGAAAACCCACCTTCTCTCCCTCCCCACCCCTTTCCACTGAAAAAGAAAGAAAAAACAAAAACCCTTATAATAAATATGTATAGTCAAGTAAAACAAATTCCAGCGTTGGCCACATCCAGAAATTTGTATCTCATTCTGCACTCTGAGTTCATCACCTCTCCTGCCAGGAAGCGGGTAACATGTTCCATCAAGAATTCTCTGGAATTGTGGTTGGACATTGTATTGATTAGAGTAGTTAAGTGTTTCAACATTTTAATTATACCTTTCCAGAGAGAATTTCCCATACTGCTGTCTAATGATAGGAATTTTAAACCAGCTAGGAGCAAAAGATTAGGGTATTTCCCCAACTGTGTCCAGTGGAACTTTGGCAGTCCATGCCATGTGAGTCTGGGAAAAGTTCTGTGATGAGGAAAGGTATAGAATTGCTTCTCTTCCACAACACACACACACACACACACACACGGCCCCCTCCACCAAACCAGAAGAAAGAAGCTGAGACCTCTTTTCCTAGGACGAAGAGTAGCAAGATATATACCTCTGGGGAGGGGACATACAGCACAATGCAGAGAAGTCACTCAGTAGGGCCCACTCCAAAAAACCAAATATCTATGACATCAGCAGTGGAGGTTGATACAGGGCTCTATAATTTGCCTGGCAGGGCGCCTTACTTAGTAGGTGCTTAATAAGTGTCCATTGAAAGGAATCAAAGAAACCAAGGCTCATAAAGGTGAAAATGACTTTCTCTATTTCTCACCAAGTAAGAGACAGCAAGGCTGTTTTCCTCATCTTCTCTGCTTCTCAATTTTTCCAAAGAGACTCCCCTCTGACCACTTCCTGCCTTTTCCAAAAAAACAAGCTCGGCCAACTTTTTCAGAGGGAGATGACACTGTCTCAAATATTCCTTCTGCTTGTCCCTATTATTCCAGTCACACCAGCTGGAAAAGCTTGAAAAACATTCTAATTAGAAACAAACAATCATTCATTGCCATCATGGTGTGTTTTTTTTGTTTTGTTTTGTTTAATTTTTTTTTTTTGTTATTTATGCCATGCTCTCCTCATCCATCATGTTATTTTTATGTGTCTAAGTCGATGTGTTCTGGCTGCTTGCTGATTCCTACCCTCAGCACCTGATCATAAAACTACTTTGGCAGTAAGAAGAGAGAACAGTGTTTGGGGAAGGAAAATGGAAGGTCCAGTCACCAAGGGTTTCTCATCTTTTGCTTTGTGCCATCATCCAGGGGGGCTGGTCCTCTTATTCATCATAAATAAATAAAGCACTTTATTTTATCAAAATGAGGAGACATTTCCAATTTTCACCACCATGCAGGTTGTTGTGGGCTGTAACTCCAGCTTCTCCTATTAAATCCTAATCAGTGTTTAGGACCAACCTGAACACAGTAAAGCAAACAGAAGAAGAAGAAATGGGGCTACTGGGCCTCCCAGGACATCATATCATAACCCGCCATGAGTAATCCCCCTCAATGGACCACTCTCCACCCACTGGTACTAAACAAGGACATGCTTCTCAATTGTTACTATACTCTCATCCCCTCATATTCACCCCAGTCCCACTGATTCTGGATACCAGCTATCATTGAACCAACTCCATTTTCCATTCCTCACTGCCTACTCCCTTACTCCTATTTTCCTCAATCAGCCCTGCCCTCTTCCCCCCAAAAAATCACACTCCAGATTCTGCTAGATGGTATAGTGGATAGAACACTGGGCCCACAGTCAGGAAAACCTGAGTTCAAATCCAACCTCAAACACTTACTACCTTCATGAGCCTGGAAAAGTTACTTACATTCCTTTGGTCTCAGTTTCCCTGTCTGTAAAATGAGGATAATAATAGAATCTACCTCCCAGGGTTGTTGTGAGGATCTAATGAGATAATAATTGTAAGTGCTTAGCATAGTGCCTGGAACATAGTAAGCACTATGTAAATATTAGCCATTATTATTACCCACTCATTCCCCTGTACTCTCTGGAATGCCTGAACCATAGTAAAGAAACTTGCTTTTATCTTTTTTTTTTTTAGGCTATTGGGGTTAAGTGATTTGCCCAGAGTCACACAGGTAGTAAGTGTCAAGTGTTTGGTCTGATGTAGGATTTGAACTCAGGTCCTCCTAACTTCAAGGCTTATGCTCTATCCAGTGCGCCACCTAGCTGCCCCCAATTTGCTTTTGTCTTAAACCTCTTCCTTTCTTCACTCCTTCCATCTTCTTCACTAAGCCTTTGGTTCCTTCCTATTGACATTCATTGCATCCCTGGTCACTTTTTTAATACTGGCTTCACTTTTTCTGACTCAATGGTCATGGAAAGAAAGTTAGAATACTCCATGTTCCCCATGACCCCTTTCAGACTCTCCCTCTACCACTATGAGTCAGTGACCTCTCTTTTTTTTGAGGTTCATTTAATACAAATTACCAAAGCAAGATTCTGGTACCCTGTCCTGACATGGAGGTGACCCTGGGTGTTTGGAGACTCTGCCAGGGAAGCACAAACTCTGTCAGGCCCTCCCAATGTGTAGGAGCTTCTAGTTTGGACCTCGGGATAGACCATGTATCTGTTGTCTAAGGACCAGCCTAATTTAGGGTGAAAACATTAATCACAAGAGTACTAGATACCAGGGGATGAATTTTTTTTTAACTACATCAACTTATAAAGACTGTCTACTAAGATAAGGAAAGATAATTACCTTCATTCGCGGAAGAAGTCACCCATGCCAATGAAATCATGCATACAAAGAGTTTATAAAATACTCAAAGTTATCAAAAAGTTATCTCAAAGACCTTTACAACAACTCAGTAGAGTTGGTGGAATAGATATTATTACCCTAACTTCAGAGAAGGAAACTGAGAGTCACATTCAGAAATGGTAAATCAGACTTTGAAACCATGAGTCATGAAGCCATGAACTTTGAAACATGTTCTCCAACTTCAAATCTGGCATTCCTCCCATGCCATATCATTGTACCATGAGAGTCCCGTAAGTGCTCACATCTATATAGAGCTCAGTGGTCTAATGAACATTTTCCTGACAATCTTTTTGAACCTCAGTTTCCTCATTTGTAAACTGAGAGATTTAATATTTATCACCTATGCTTTCTGCTTTTTTAAGGAATTTGAGACTTGGAAGGTAGTCTAATCACCTTATTCTATAACTAAGGAAACTGAGACTCATAGAGGCTCTTTCCCTCAAGGTTACATGGAGTTTTTCACAGGAATTGTTGTAAGGATCAAATGAGATGGCATATGTGAAAGTACTTTAAAAACTGTAATGCATCAGTAATCTCATCGATTTGGAAGTTTTCTCCAACAGAGATTTTAGCCCAACCACGTTTACCCATGCCATGAAACTCTTATCCATATCCTCTGTGTGTAGATGAATCAAATATTTTTTAGTAGATGGAAGTAAGCACATAAGTGTATAGTTATTGTTGTTTTTTTCTCAGGTCCTCTCCCTTTTTTGGGGTATTAGTAAATCTGAGAAGTTTTCCCACATCTCTGGAACCTTCTCCTTTAGACACTTTATATTTTAATCTCTCAATTCCCTCACAATTGTTTTGCCTCAAGGACATGGAATCTCTATATGCACTTGGTCCATTCTGGCTGTTTAGGCATCTTTGCTCCGCTTTGTGCAGCTTCTGCCTCTTTTATAAGCCCAGTTAGGACTATAATGTTAGAGTCCAAATGTGTGTTTTCATTATCCTTGATGGAGAAAATGATTTGTTATAATGCTTTCTGCAGATCTTTTCCATTTTTTTCTTCTGTTTGTTCTCCTTCCATTTTCTCCCTTAAATGCTTTTGGGATGACTTTGCTTGGTTAGATGTCTTATCAGAATTTCTTTAACAGTCCCCTCAACTGTTTCTTCTTTATGAAATGATACTGCTCATAATCATCCATCATTATTCTTAGTAAGATTTTGTAAATGAGTTTGTAGTCTAATCTTGCATTGCCTTTGGCAACCATCTATCTCCATTTGGCAAGTAATTCAGATATTTGCCGCAAAAATGCTTTCTAGGATCTTTGGGTTTTCATGTTGTGGAAATTAATTTACTTTTATCAAATGTTTGTTTAATATTATTGTAATTGTTGATGTCATTGAATGTCCATTTCCCATTTTTATCATCAGTTACTTGTTTAAATAATTATGAATTGTTGTTTCAAATACATACCATATCATTTTCTTATGACTAGTTTTCCTACTTTTTATTAATTCTGAGCTTAGCTGTGATGAGTGAATGATCCGATTATACACAGACTACTGGTTGAGGTATAACTACCACTTCAATAATGAGTCTTTTCCTGTTTGTTAAAATGTAATCTATTCCATTAAGTGTGTCATTATTTTGTGCCTGCCATGTTTAATATATACTAATTCTGACTTCAGTGTAATCTGCAAGTACTAAAGTCTCTCCTATTCCTTCTTTCTGAACTATGATTTCCCATATATTTGTCCCATCATCTCAAAATTACAATGTTCTTTTTAGATATTTAAAACATTTTCCTAAAATATGCCCTTTGCATGCAGGTGCCCTTGATATACAAAGTCTCTAAATTAAACACACAAACAACTCCCCTGCTCATTCAAAGCCCAGTCAGACTCTAAGCTTCAAGTTATTGAGAGATGTCTAATTTCAGCATCAAAAATAATGTCTGTTACTTCTTATTACAAATTATTTTTATTTTTTCAATTAACAAGTATTTAATTTTTTTCCCTACCTCTCCTGTATTGAGAAAAGTAAAGAAAAACAAAAACCTTATAAGAAGTATTCAGTCAAGTAAAACAAATTCCCACACTGCCTATGTAAAAATATCTCATTCTGCATCTTGAGTCCATCACTTCTACGTCAGGAGGCAGGTACCACTTTTCTTCCCTGGTCTCGTGGAATCATGACTTGTCAATGCATTGGTCAGGGTTCTTTAGTCTTTCAGAGTTTGTCTTCACAGTGTTGTTATTATTCTATACATTACTCTCCTGGTTCTTCTCACTTCATTCTGCATCAGTTCATAGAAGTCTTCCCTGGTTTCTTTGAAATGATCCCTTCCATCTCTTTCTCATGGTATAATGTTGTCCCATCACATGCGTATAACATAATTTGTTCAGCCATTCCCCAGTTGATGGGTATCTCCTTAGTTTTCAGTCTAGGCCGGTTCCTCTCATGTTAACTTCTTTCCAGTCTTTTTCTCCTTTAAGCAACCTGAAGTGGGGTTGGCATTGTTCATCTCCTCTCTTGAGGAAGCCAGAAGAGCCTGAAGAGACAGACTAAAGACAGCATAGAGACTGGATCTTTCTTCTCTCTGGCTTTACTTTACCTTGCCCCTCATGCTTGTGCAGGGCATTCACCTTCATGAATGAGGAGAGCCCCATATAATTGGGCAGCTAGGTGGTGCAGTGGATAGAGTACAGGGCCTGAAGTCAGGAAGACTCATTTTCATGAGTTCAAATCTGGTTTCAGACGTTTACCAGTTGTATGACTCTTCACAAGTCACTTAACCCGGTTTGCCTCAGTCTTCTCATCTGTAAAATGAGTGAGAAGGAAATGGCAAACCTCTTTGCCAAGAAAGCCCCAAATGGGGCACAAAGAGTTGGACGTGACTGAAAACAAGTGAACAACAACAAGGCATAAAAAATGCACATGCACGCATACATACACACACACACACATTAAGGGCATCCTTAGTGCCTTGCAGGGAAGAGGCAAGCTTTTATAATGAACTTTCTTCATTAGACCACATCTTTACCATTACACCTGTAAACGTGGGCTCTGTAATGACTATACTCTATGTCAGAACTTCCCTTCTTCACAGGGGAGCAGGACAATGGAGTTACACAACAACCAGCCAATCAGAAGGATTTCTGAGGCTCACAGCTACCTGACATACCAGTGATCCTTTGTGAGTGAACTCTAGATGAATTTGAAGATGCCTGTAGCTGCTGAAAACCACAGAATCAGCCTTGACTAACTCAAGGGTAGCCTTGAGCAGCAGACTGGAGACCTTGCTTGGGATTTTCTAAACATCCTGCTCCCTGGCTTATTGTATCTACAGCTGTCTCCTCCCTTAACCCCCACTGCTCGCCTGAAAGCCTTTAGAAACTATTAATATTGCACCCTTTTTCACCCCTTTAAGCAGCTGATAACTTTCTTGCAAGCTCTTCTTCTCAAACAATAAAGGCTCTTATAATCTGTGATTGGACTCTGTTTCATTTAAGGTCCCTTTTTGGGCCTGGGGTCTTCCTTTAACACACCATTGACTGAAAGATGAAGAGAACACAAGATCCCACTGTGCTTATCATTTATTGATCATAAAAAACACTTGATTGGTAGGTTCAGAAAACAACAACCCTGTAAAAGTTCTCTTTCAACAAAGTATCTTCCATCCATCAAAATTATATAAAATTCCTTGAAAAATATGAGCAGCTACATAGACAGAGTGCCAGGTCTAGAGTCAGGAAGCCACATCTTCCTGAGTTCAAATCTGGCCTCACACACTTACTAGTTGTGTGACCCTGGTTAAGTCACTTAACCCTTTTTTGCCTCAGTTTTCCCATCTGTAAAATGAGCTGGAGAAGGAAATGGCAAACCACTCCAGTATCTCTGCCAAGGAAACCCCAAATGGGATCACAAAGAGTCAGAAACAGCTGAACAACAACAAGTCTTGTTCAATGAACCTCTGCTTCTGAATATTAGGTGAGGCAAAAAATGAAAGAAAGCACGGAAGATCCACAGCGTATTGGGTAGATCCATTATGAAGTCAGGAGAAGACATCAACAAGAGTCAGATAGGATGGGCAGGTATGGATGGGTTGCATCAACGAAGAGACCATTCATGTCAATAAGGTCACCAATCCATTTGAGATTTTAAGTAAAGTTATCTTATCACATCAGCTGAAAAATCGATATAAAATCTGGATATTGGCATCAACGGACACAAGATGCTATCAGAAAAAGTGATCATGATGTAGTGAGAAGAATACTAGATCTGGATTTATCCTCAGGTTCAAATCATGGCTCTGCTATTTACTGCCTGATTGACTTTGGTTAAATCATTTTATCTCTCTGGTCTCAGCTTCCCCATCTGTACTATGATGGTTTTAAATAGGTCCCTTCCTTCCAGCTCTAAAGCTACACTCCTATGATCCAAGCTTAATTGCTAAAGGTAACAATAACAACAGACACTTACATTTTATTTTACATGTAGTTTGTAATATGTTTGACATATAATATGTTATTTGAGCCTCACAACATTGAAAGGATATATGTAATCCCTTACACTGGTTCCAAAAAAATCAGCTCCAGAAATGCAAGGTGAGGGAGGTAGGGCTAGACACTGTAGGCATCATTATCTCCATTTTACAGATGTGGAAACTGAGAAGTTAAGTGACTCAGCTATGGTCACACAGCTAGCATCAGAGGTAGGACTTCACCACAGGTGCCCATTGTTGAAGCACACTCACAGTGCCAGACTGGATCACATTTCTCTATCAGCAACAGGCACAGTGCCTGTCATAAAGTAGGTGCTAACAAATGTTCATTGATTGACTGATACCACTGAACCTATGCGAAGACACCAAATCATGAAGAGCAGCAATAAGTATAATTATTCTTTTTTTTTTTTTGCTATAGCTTTTTTTTTTCCATTTCCTTCTCTAGCTCATTGTACAGATGAGGAAATTGAGGCAAACAGGATTAAGTGACTTGCCCAGAGTCACACAGCTAGTAAGTGTCTGAGGGTGGATTTGAACTCAGGTCCTCCCGACTCCAGGGTGGCGTCCTATCTGCTGCACACCTAGCTGCCTTTATCATTTATATAAGACATAACAAATCAGGCAGGTGGTAATTTGTGGTCATGGCACATGAATAAGCTTTTATTAAGTGCGTAATATTTACAAAGCACTGTGCTAAGTGCTAGGGATATAAATGGAACAGTAAGATAGGCCCCGTTCACATTCTAACAAGGGAGATGACACAGGATGAAAATCTTCACTTTTGCCTTCCACTTTGGGACATATTTTAGAGTTTGGAAGGAGTTTGGAGATGATCCAGTCTAATTCCCTCATTTTACAGCAGAGGAAACTGAGAATTAGGGAAGTGAAGCCACAGATCATCCAGCTAGAAAAGGGCCAAATTGAAATGGAGCCCAGGTCTTCAGATCGTAGGCCCAGAGCGCTCTCCACTATCCCACACTGCCTTGTAGAAAACAGTAGCATCACTGTCAAACAAAGTCTTTGTTTTTCTTTCAAATACCACTTGAAACAAAAACATGAGGAGGGGGAACAGAAAATTACTTCAAAGGCACCACTGTTTCAAAACAGAATGCCTTTCATTGGGCCCATGCAGCTGTTTAAATATGGAAAAGCATTGGTTATTCTCCTTGGAATACAGAATGTTGGATCTGAATAGAGCCTTAGAGATCATCTAATCTAATCCTCTCGTTTTACAGAGAAGGAAACAGAGGAACAGAAAGGGGAAGTGATGTAGCCAAGGTCACACAGCTCGTTGATGGCAGTGACAGAACTGAGGGGCATTGAATCCTGTCATATGAGGACCGGTTGAAGGAACTGGGTATGTCTAGCCTAGACCAAAAAAAGACTGAGGACTGGGGGTGGGAGGGAAGGTGGGAGTGATGGCTTTATGTATTCAAGTCTTGAAGGGCTGTCATGTGAAGGAGAGATTCATCTTGTTCTGTCTGGCCCCAAAGGGCAGGACCAAGAGCTGTGGATAGAAGTTATGGAGGCCAGGTTAGACCTGGTGTCAGAAAAAGAGATGGTTTAATGGAGGGAGCACTGGGCCCAGAATCAGGAAAATCTGAGCTCAAATTTGGCCTTAGACACTTACTAGCTGTGTGAACTCGGGCAAGTCAATTAATCTCTTTTTACCTCAGTTTCCTCGACTGTAAAATGGGGATATTAATAGCACTCACCTTGCAGGGTTGTTGTGAAGCTCAAATGAGATAATATTTGTAACACTTAGCACAGTGCCTGGCACATAGTAGGTGCTAAATAAATACTTCTTTCCTTTCCCTCCTTCCTTTCTTCTTTCCTCCCTCCTCCCTTTCCTTTTTTCTCCCTTCCTTTCTCCCTCGCCCTTTCTCTCCCTCCCTCCCTTCCTTAAGTACTTTAATTTAATTTTTTTGGAGGGGAGAGGCAATCAGGGTTAAGTGACTTGCCCAGGGTCACAGAGCTAATAAGCAACAAGTATCTGAGGTCAAATTTGAACTCAGGTCCTCCTGACTCCAGGCTGGAGCTCTATCCACCACACCACCTAGCTGCCCCTTTAATTAAGTATTAAAGCTGTCTCAAAGTAAATCCTGAGAGGTGGTGAGTTTCCTGGTCTTAGACTCCTTAAAGGAGAGGCTAGACAACTTTTGGACAATCACTTGTCAGGTATGAGCTAGTGTGAATTCTTTTTGGGTAGGGTTTGGACAAGATGGCCACTGGGTCCCATCCAAGTTTCAGATTCTGTGACTAGAACACAGGTCTCTTGAATTCCAGATTTGTGCTGTTGCATATATTGTCTACAATTGTGCCTTGCTCTTTCATATTAGCATGATTTGCTCCTGGATTCAGGGCTGACCTAACAAGTAAGGAGATGAGCCAGGTCCCTCTGTAGTAGGATTTGAGGGGCGCCAGAAAGACTTCCTGGCCTCAAACTCTCATACTCACACATAGTGCTTGAAATGTTACCATTAGACATTCATTCTTTTGGGTTACAAATTGTGGGGAGGGAAGAGGAAGACAGGTCACCTTTTAAAATTCAAATTCCTGGGAAGTCTCTAATGCCTTGGCAGTAATGAGTTAATCAGAAGCTTTCCTTCTACTATACCACTTAAGAACTTCCTACATACCCCTCTTCCTTCTCCTTTCACCCCCTACTCCTCCCTTTTTATTCCCTATTTTGAACCTACGACATAAGGAAAACCGAAGACAAATTTCACCAAATTCACAGTTTGCAGAGGGTAACCTCACTAGCATCAAACATATTAAGTGTATTAAAAGAAAGGCATGAATATGAGGCCAGGTGGTAATGATGATGGTTTAAAACTTGTGTGATTCTCATCATACGTATCAGATTGCTAACATGACAAAACAGGAAAATGATAAATGTAGGAGAAGATGTGGGGAAATTGACACACTAACGCATTGTTAGCGGAGTAGTGAATTGATCCGACCATTCTGGAGAACAACTTGGAACTATGCTCAAAGGGCCATAAAACTGTGTATATACCCTTTGATCTAGAAATACTACTACTAGGTCTGTATCCCAAAGAGATCATAAAAAAGGGGAAAGGACCTATGTGTACAAAAATATTTATAGCAGCTTTTTTTATGGTGGCAAAGGAATGGAAATTGAAGGGATGCCCATCAATTAGGGAATGGTTGAACAAACTGTCGTGTATGAATGTAATGGAATACTATTATTCCATAAGAATCGGTGAGCAGGCAACTTCAGAAAAACCTGGAATGATTTGCATGAACTGATGCTGAATGAAGTGAGCAGAACCAGGAGAACACTGTACACAGTAACGGCAACATTGTACAATGACCAACTTTGTTAAGCTTAGCTCTTTTGAGCAATGCAAGGATCTCAGACTATTCCAAAACCCTAAATTCCAAAAGACCCATGATAGAAAACGCTATCCACATCCAGAGAAAGAACTATGGAGTCTGAATGCAGATCGAAGCATACAATTTGCTCTTTTTTTTCTGTTGTTGTTTTTTGTTTTTTCTTTCTCATGGTTTTTCCCCTTTGTTCTGATTCTTCTTTCATAACATGACTAATGTGGAAATATGTTTAATATGAAAAAAAGTTGTGTGATTCTGATCCATCTACAACCCATTTTTTCCTGGTCATCCCACCTTCGTAACTGTAGAAGCAGATGGGGAACCCAAAGGACTGAGGGGCATCTTGTATTTTTGTCTGTCATAGGTCACCATGGTGAAAGACTTCATTACCTAAGCAGCCAGCTTGCTGGTTATGAGCCCTTATGTACTTAGGAAGTCTGGGGCTCAGGACAGATGCAGTCTGTCATTGAGACCTTTCCTAAAGACTTTTTAGCTTGGCAGCTCTTGCCAGAACTTGTACGTAGCTAGCTCAGCCTCCAAGAACCAAGCTCAGAAGGATTACATCCCAGAGCACTGAAAGAATTGGCTGATGAGATTGGTAAGCCTCTGGCAGTGTTCTCTGAGAGACTTTGAAGAATATGAGAGGTCACCCAGAACTGATATATAGCAGACAGAGTGTTAGTTTTGGAATTAGAAGACCTTGATTAGAAGTTGGCTTGCTAATTACCACCTGTTTGGTCATAGGAAAGTTACTTCACCTTTTTCAGATTAAGCTTTCTCATCTGTAAAATGAGATGGTTGGATATGATGACATTTCAGATTTTTTCTTATGATCCTGTGATCAAATGTCCCATTTTTCAAGAAAAGGGAAGAGAGTAGGATCAGTGAAGTTGACTGAATCCTGGAAAAATTCTGGAATGTATTTGTGGTTGCCTGAAAAACCTCTGGTTTGGGACAACACAACCATTCTTGCCATAGGCAATGTGTACCCTCCCTAGCAACATCCCTTTTTCTCACCTGCTTTCAGTTGTGAACCTTCTATGTTAGAGACTCCTTATCCCCCATGCAACCTTGCTGATTAGCACCTACCTTCCTATTCAAAAGGGGGAGGAAGGGAAACAGATGTGCCCTTCCCTAAAAACATCTGATTCTATTCCAAATCACCAATTTATCCTGTTCTAGGAGGCTAACCCAGATGTACCCAACACCCAAATGAGAAAGAATGACGAGAGCCTGGAATAACCTGTGTGTTCAATCCAGAAGGCACCTCTTACATAAATCAGTGATCCTATCTTCCTCCAACTGATGCCTCAAGATGATTTCACCCAAGACCCAGACTCTCCTTATGGCTAAGTCATGAATGTATCCTGCCCCTCTGGAGATTCACGTGTACCCTTTCTTCTTTGTTATCTTTGATCTTTCATGCCAGCTCCTCCCCCTTCTCAGGTGTCTCAAGTTACACACCTTCCCTCGGGTGAGGAAAAAATACACCTATAATAAAACCCAATTGCTTTTAATATTATAGATTGGGATTTGTTTCTTCAGAGGATTCTCCCCCAAGGTATTTGAAATGGACTAGAATAGGAATAATAAAAGGAATGATAAGTAAACTAGGAAAATAATCAGTGATTACAAAGCATCAGCATGGTTTCATCACATGCTAGGTATGGCAGCCTCAGTTGAATGATGAGAATAGAAACTAGATTACCAAATGTTTAGAAGAGTGAGAAGAGAGGACATATGGGCAGTATTTTCAATGAATTTAGTGGAGAAGAGGAAAGATAGCTAGCAGGCACAATAGGACCTAGTGAGGGTTTTTTGGGGGGGCGGGGTAAGGGCTACTTGGATATGTTTGTAAGCACTAGGGAAGGAAACAGTAGATAGGGATGGACAGAAAATTAGGAGAGTAAGAGCAATCTGTCAAAGAAGATGAGAGGGAAGGATATCAAGGGTACATGGAGATAAGATAGCCTTGGCAAAGAGTATTCTTTCAGTGATGCCATGTTTCTTCTCCTGTAGCCACTTAGTCCACACTGTAGAGATCTAATCACATGTACAAAACACAAAACAAATCCACCATGTTTTCCTTTTACATTGCCATAAATCATTTAATAACATTTTTATGTCGTTAGCCTATTGACATTAAAGTGAAAAGGCTTTTTTTTTAAATGGGTAGCTGCTTTGTCCTCTACTCCTTGTAACATTCCTTCAAGATAAATTATTCTACATTTCATACTTATAAATATCCAGGGGCTAACATAGCTATTTTTATCTTACAAATTAATGTAAAACATATTTGACTGGCTTCCACCAAAAAAAAAAATCATTCATTTTACAGTAACTCCAGGCTTCCAGCAAATAATGGAACACCTCCTCCATCATCCAGTTGGGAGGTGCTGTTTCATGGGGTTAAAAAAAATTGTCAAAGATAAACCTATGGCACTTTAAATATATGTCTTTAAAGCACAGGAAATGGCTGTTTTCTCCCCATTATCATTTTCTCTTCAAATAAGGCCCAGAAACCAATTAGGTCCTTCTGTAATTGCCCCACATTCTTTCTTTAAAATATGCAGTTTTAGGAACAATGCCACAATAGGGTGTTTAAAAGCCCTTGCTAGTGGCAAGCCTATTGGAGTGAATCGGACTAAACACTTTCCTGCTCACAGAGCGCTTTGTTCCTGTTAATTTAGAAAGACGGCTGTTGTTGCCCAGTGCTTTGGGACCTTGCTCTTTGTTTTTCCTATTTAAAAAAATCTCTTTGGCCATCTTGGATTCTTTAAACTTCATAGGGCATATTCTAATTGTTTGAATTGGTTCTACCTCTCTCCTTCTCCTCCCTTTCTTTCCTCCCCTTCTTTCATCCTCCCCCTCCCCTTCCTTCCTACCCCTCTTCCACCCCTTCCTTTGTTTAAGCTCTGATAACTTGAATTGGCTGTGCCTTAGGACTTCAGACTTGGCCAACAGATTATCCTCTACAAGACTACCTATCTGCCAAGATCAAAGAGACTTGATTTGGAAGGAGCAACTACTCAAATTTAAAAATAATATGACCATATGGCACATTTCCTCCCCAATTTCAGCAGAAAGACACATCCAAGAGTGATCAGCTCCAGAGCTACAAGTTGTAGACATTTCACAATCATTGGGCATGTATATACTGACTTCATACTTTAAGGATTGGTGCTACCTCCACTAGAGTAAATTACAGCCCTTGCACACCTTAGTAAATAGTTTCATGTGTTGTTGTGGCCAAAACTAACTAACTAAATAAATGAATGAATGAATGAATGAATAAGTAAATAAATAAATAGATCAGCAAATAAGCAAGCAATGAATGAATGAGTGATTAAACAAATGGTTGTTTGGTTGCTGTGCTTAGTGCTTAAACAGGACCAAAATGACATCAGTATGTCAGGGTCAAGGTAGGTGTGTCTGTTTGACTATGCCTAATCAGACCAATATGAACTTGGAAGGCTCTACCACAGGTTGGGCACAAATACTTGATATGAACATTTAGAGTGGAGGATGTCTCTAAATTTGCATGTCTCACATTTCTTTTGAGCTACTGCAATTCTGGTTTGCTCATAGAGTATAGCACCTTCTTTGATGTGGGCATGCCATACTAGATGGTCCTGTGCCAGTGTCTCCCACGTCTCACAATTGATCCCAAAGTTCTCCAGGTAGATCTTGAGAGTGTCCTTGTATCACTTCTTCTGACTTCCATGTGAACTCTTGCCTCTGTAAAATAGTATTTTAAGCAAATGGACATTTGGCGTTAAAACAATGTGAGCAGTCCATTGGAGTTGTGCTCTCTGCAGTAGAGTTTGAATATTTGGCAGTTCGACTTGAGAAAGGACCTTAGTATCTGGTACCTTATTTTGCCAGGAGATTTTCAGAATCTCCCTAAGACAATTCAAATGGAAGTGATCCAGTTTCCTGCCATGGCACTGGTAGACTGTCCAGGTTTCATAGGCATACAACAATGAAGTCAGCATAATAATTCTGTAGACCTTCAGTTTGGTAAGCAGCCTAATATCCCTTCTCTCCCATACTTTCCTTTGGAGCCTCCCAAACACTGAGCTAGCTTTGGCAATTCTTGAGCTAACCTCATCATCTAGGTGTACATCCCTGGAAATTATACTGCCAAGGTAAGGGAATTTATTCACAGCATTCAAAATCTCTCCATTTGCTGTAACTGATGGTTCCACATATGGAGGATGCAGTGTTGGCTGTTAGACAACCAGTGTTTTCTCAGTGTTAATTATCAGACCAAAATTAGTACAAGTGGCAAAGAACTGATCCATACTCTGTTGCATCTCAGCCTCAGAGGCTGCATTGAGCTCAGAAGCATTTATGAACAAAAAGTCACGCACCAACTCTCCCTCCACTTTTCAAGTTAAATTATTTACTGCCAGTGCAGTAGCTGGCCTTGATGCCATTTTTATCTTCATTGACGATGTCTGACAACATTGCTGAAAACATCATGCTAAAAAGCATGGGAGCAAGCCTATAGCCCTGTTTCACTCCATTGGTGACTGAGAAAGCGCAAGAACACCATCCATTATCCAGGACCCAAGCAAGCATGACATCATGGCCAAAACATGCCAACTGGCATACAATACCAAAGAACTTCTCTGGGCAACCAAATTTTGCCATGATCTTCCACAAGCCCTCATGACTGGCAGCATCAAAGGCCTTGGTCAGATTGACAAACATTGTGTACAGAGCTCTGTTCTGCCCCTGGCATTTCTCCTGGAGTTGTCAGGCGCCAAACACCATACTGACCATGCCTTAGCCCTTTCTGAAGCCACATTAGTTCTCAAGTAGATAACTCTCTTACAAGTGAAGGACTGGCCTATTTAGGTGGACTCTGGCAAAAGTCTTGCCAGCAATGACTAAGACAGGGACCCCTCTGTGATTGTCACAGGACAACCTATTTCCTTTTCCTTTTTTTAATTTAATGAATTGAAAAAAGGTGGGAGGGTGGGAAGAGATCAGTAAAACTATGGAAGTCATTATAATTTCAGAAAAACGTGTATCCAGCTCCAACATAGGTAAGCTGGCCTTCATTAGCCAGCCTTGTTTCATTCAAGGCTGCCATTTTGATGTTCTCTCACCACAAGAGCTGGTTGTCTTTCAGGTCTACTGGATTTTGTGTTGTCCATAAGTGTTCCACATATCATGTACTAATGGTGAGTGGGATCATCTTTGTAAAAGTTTTTGTACATTTTTTTGTGTTTTGGCTGCAGGGTAGGATCCCTGCCTGCCATGGTAAGTAGGCCAGTGCTAAGTTGGATAAAGCAGACAGTTTTTAGGGCACCTTTGCTGGCCCCTTCCTCACACCAGGAGGTGAGCGCTGTGGTCATTAAAAAAAGGCTGCTCAGGGGGCTGCTGAACCCCACTGCTGCTTTAACTTAGTGAGAAGACAACCCTATAGCCTGCTCCACCCTTGGGCAGGGTTGTGACTACAGCTCCCACTGTATCCACACCTGCTGCTTCATCACTTGCCTGTCGCCACAGGACTTTGAGGAAGGTAAAAAAGGTAAAATGGTACCGGTGATGTCTTTTGACTCATTCACAAATTGGATTTAAGTGAGGCAGAGCTGCACAAAGTCATCAGCCTCACTCTCTCTTCCAAAGTCCTCGGAGTCCAGTGGCAAGACAGATAAGAATATGGGCGATGGCCCAGCATGCAGTGGATAACTTTGGCACCCTCAATGTCTAACCAAGCTCTAAATGCTCCACAGTGTCCACTTCAGCTGTCTCCATGGCTGTTGGGGGGATGTCTTCACATGCTTCAGGTATACCCTCCTCTAACTTACCGAAGGATCTGTGACCCCTCAATTACCCTCCACCTGGTTCATCCCCTCTATCAAGATGGTTTACTGGGGTGTTGCCACTGCACATGCTACAGCTTCTTGGAGCCAAGGGTGAGAGCTGGGTAAATCAGATAGATACCAAGAGTGGAAGAGGAGCCTTCACACCAAAGGTACTAGTCTTCCATCAACACCCTACATCCCAATTAAACAAGCAAATGAATGAATGAATAAGTAAATAAATGGATACACAAGAAAGCAAATAAACAAACTAATTAATGAATAAATAGATAGACAAAAGAATCAATGAAGGAATATCACCAAATGGCCAGTCTTTTGCTGTGGGTCTTTAGTATAGCTCCTGAACTCCCGGCCTTTTGACCTTGGTAATGCTTGTCAGAACTTGAATTTCACTGTCATTGTCTCTGAGAATCCAAGTCACCTCCACACCACCAGGAAGCATCAGAAATACTATAAACAGAACCTGCCAACCTAGAACAGTTACTCAAAGGCCATATCTATTTCTGTGTGGCTGTTTAAAAGGGATGAAAACTATCAACTTGTCCAAATAACATTGATTATTGTTGTTTTTAAAAATAAGAATGGTGGGGGAAAGGCTGAACAAACAGGGATATGAATGCAGTGCAGTAACATTAATTGGTAAGAAATTAGAGGGCTATGTGTAAGCTTTGTATGAACTCAAGTAGAGTGAAAGAAGCAAGAACAAAAGAATGATATACATGTAGCCTCATAGAGTACTGAGCCTATGCCCTAGACACATTCCAGGAAATAGCTCAGTGGAAAGACCTTCTCAATAGCTAGTAAAGACCTTCCTTTACCATCCCCAAATGAGCAAGTCCATCACCTCTGAGTGGGGTTTGTGGACGTGACCAGGATTTAGAGATAGATGAGCTGTTTTCCTAGATGTGGTCAACATCTCAAACAGCAACTCCAATTCTTAATATCACTTAATACCTGGGTAATCTTAGGGCAAGTCGCTTAACCTCTTCTGGCCTCAGTTTCCCAAGTATAAAATGAGGAGTTAAAAGGGATCAACAAAGGATATTTCTAAACAAGCATTTACTAAATCCCTGGTATGTACTAGGATTGGGGGATTAGAAATTTTTTAAATGCCTGCTCTCAAGGGGTTTTCACATTACAAAACATTCACATTGAAACGCAAGGAGAAGAAATAAAAAGTAAATGCACAGTTATTGGGGGAGGGGAGTTTCTAATGACTGGCTTCTAGGAGGAGGTGCCATTTGGGTTTAAACTTGACAATGGCCACAGATTCCAAGAGGCAGAGATCTTCCTATCTTCCTAGCAGGATGCTTCAGCGTCCAGTCAGAGAGTAGCCAGCAGAGATCACAGCCAAAGGGCTCAGTCGTTCCTTCCACTCAGAGCATAACAGTTGAAGAGGACTCGTTAAGGCCCCTGCAAGCTTATGCAATGCCAACAAGTCTCGCTTTCTCTTCATTCACCAGCATTTTGTTGTCCAATCCTATCTGAGCATCTCCTCCTAGCCTGCCCAGCCCTACAAAACCTCCTTCGCAAAGAGTGACAGATACTTCTAAAGGCTCTCTTGACAGAAGCAATACTTGCAACCTTTACCAGTCAATTTATAAAAAGTCTTTTTTTTCCTGCCTTTTTCTTCACTGCATGGCTCTATGCGAAAGGGCAGTGGCTTAAAGGGACAGCATCTTATATGACAATGTGACCATGACCAAGTCTGACCTCCAGCTTCCTCATTTGTAAAATGGAATAATATAGACAGTAGTATCACTAACCGAGGCAGCTGGTGGCACAGTGGATATAGCACTGAGCCTGGAATCCAGAAGAGCTGAGTTCAAATCTGGACTAAGATACTTACTAGACACTTACTACGTGTGACCCTGGGCAAGTAACTTAACCTCTGTTTGCCACATTTTCCTCAACTGTAAACTGGGGATTATAATAGCACTTACCTTACAGGGTTGTTGTGAGGATCAAATGAGAAAATATTTGTAAAGTGCTTAGCATAGTGTTTGGCACATCTTAATAACAGCTATTATTGCTATTACTGTGTGACCCTCAGCAACTCAGTTAACCCTGCCTCCCCCCAAAAAAATGTCTGTTTGTCTCAGTTTCCCTAACTGTAAAATGGGGATAATAAAAGCATTTACCTTGCAAGGCTGTTGAGATGGTATTTATAAAAGCACTTAGCACAGTGCCTGGCACATAGTAGGAGTCTGATAAATGCTTATTCCCTTCTTCCCTCCCTAGAATCTACCTGTGTTCCAATACCACACGAATCACGCAAGAGCATTACGGCCAGACTGAAAACAATCTTAACTACATAAAATTCTCTGACAGTTTATACAGCCTGCACCTTGCTTTCATGAAAATGCTTCAGGCGGCAGCATTTCATTTGAGGCTGTCACACTGGTCAACAACATTCTTCCCACTGAGGACATAGTCATCTTTTTTTGCATTCATTCTCACCACATTATTCTTCTGCTCAAGACCTTTCAGTGTCTCCCTAACATGTACTCAGTAAATTGAAAATATTTATATTGGCCTTTAAGGCTGCTGACCCTCTACTTGACTTTCCAGCTTTATCCCATACTGCTCTGTTCCATGTACTCTTTGTCCTATCCAAACTAGGTTACTTACTCTTCTCTGTAGTTGCCCCATGCTTCCGTCATTCACGTTTTTTGTTTGCCCATTTGGCTATGCCTCAAACGCACTTGCCTGTTGACGTTTTTCAGTTGTTCAGTTGTTTTTCAGTCATGTCTGACTCTTTGTAATCCCATTTGGGGTTTTCTTGGCAGACATACTGGAGTGGTTTGCTATTTCCTTCTCCAGCTCCTTTTACACATGAGGAAATTGAGGCAAACAGGGTTAAGTGATTTGCCCAGGATGACACAGCTGGTAAATGTCTGGGGACAGATTTGAAATTATGAAGATGAGTCTTCCTGACTCCAGGCCCAGTACTCTATCCACTATACCACCTCGCTGCCCCTACTTACTCTTTAAAACATGTCAAGTTCTATCATTTCCCGATCCCCTTACTTAGTTGGTAATGCTTTCCTTGCAACCAATCAATCCATTAATCAAAAAATATTTATTAAGTGTTTGCTATGTGCTAGGCCTTGGGGATAAAAAAAGGGCAAAAACTGTCCCAGACCTCAAGGAACTTACATTCTGATGAGAGAGATAACTTTATATAAATAAGGATAGAGAAAGCAGATGGAAAGACTATTTTGACTTCCTCACCACAACCAATGAGTTAAGGTATCAGAGAAAGTATATACAGTACTGGAAAAGATGCCCAGGGAAGCAGCGTGATTAGGAGGAAACCAAATGTCATTGAGTGCCAGAAGACAGATGAAAGAAAGTATGTTAATTATGGAGCAAGCATTTTAGAGGGCACAGTGAAATATATGGGTAAATCTGGAGTCAGAAATTGCTGATTAAATTGGATATAAATGAGGGAGTATATAGCTATGAGGAGGTAGGGTCTGTCCTGCATTGGGAGGTGGTTTGGTTTCACTAGAATGAGATTAAAAGAAGGAGTGAATATGCTAACTTTTGAGGAATAAATCTACATATGTGAATGGACAGAAGTTCATCAAGGAAGGAAGAAAGTTAATTAGATGGCTTAAGGTCATCCATTCAAACATGATCCTGTGGCAAGTGGTAGTAATGTGAACTGTGAGGCCATAGTATAAAAAGGATGTATCTACAATGAAGAAACTCTAAAAGTGTTCCTAGTAAATACAGGCATACAGCAAAGATGTTCTCTTTCCCCATGGCTATTTAACAAAGCCCTGGAAATGTTAGTAGCAACAAGACAAGAGTAAAATATTAAAGGAATAAACATAGGCAAAGAGGAAAGAAAGCTATTCCTGTTTGTGATAAATTATGGTTTACTTAGATTTCCATAGATAATCAGCAAAGAAACTAGTTGAGGTAATTAATAGATTTAGTTAAAAAAAAAGGCAGGACACGAGAGAAACCCACAAAAATCAATGAAATGTGTACATAGCAATAACAACATCCAAGAGAAATAACAGAAAGGGAAGTCCTATCCTCAAATTACAAAATAGCACAAAAAAATCTACTGAAGCATATATAAGATTTTATAAATTTTTGAGAATTGGAAGGAACTTCATCAACCAATTAGTCCATCCTTTACATAAAAAGAATCCTGACTACCGAATACCTGACAAGTGGCCAGCCAGCCTCTGCTTAAAGACTTCCGAGTTTTTGGTTTGTTAGAATATAAGCTCTTTGAGGGCAGGGGCTATCTTACTTGTGTGTGTATTCCCAGCATTTAACACAGTGCTGGCACACAGCAAGTGTTTAATGGGTGCTTTTTTACTCCATTCATTCATACATACATTCATTCATTCTCCTTGGTAAAGAAAACAGATGCATAATGAGAATTGAGTAGTTTTACCTTTTCTCCATTGTCAATTATCATCATCTCATCTACCCTTGGTGAGCAGGGTGCCATTGCTTTGGATTCTTTTTTCCCCACAGCATAGCTAAAAAACTTCCAACGAAATATAATCCTTCTTTTTGTCCTTAGCTTTCCTGCCAATCTCGTCTCATCCTAAGCTTCAGCACTCCTGACACCAATCGTGCTTTCGTACACAGCTTCTGGTACCTGTCCTTGCAGCTATTTTCTGCATGACTCTGTTAAACATAAGCTGGTTGGTTAAGTTCCTTGTGCATTCACGTCAGGCTCTTCAGACAACTCCAGTTTTTCTCTTCATTAGAATTGTTTCCCTTTATATCTTCAGAATTCATTCTTGAGAATTTCTCCTCTCTCCTGGGCTGACCTTGCCCTGAAGAATTTTGATCCATGGGAGTCTATTTATCATTCATTTGAGCTTTAATGCTTCAAGGTTTTGTGATTCTGTTGGTGTGGGAGCTCACTTTAACTGATGCAGACCCCAGACCCCCTACAACTTCTAAGTTAGTTGCCATGGTTAAAAAAATTAATTAAAATGTAGTCAAAATGACAAGCCTCTGTGAACTTACTTAGCTTGTCTTTAGACAATATACATATGGTAAGTATTCATTCATTTTTTTAAAACATTTTTTAATCTCTCTCCTTTTTTTTCTTTTAATGTGAGGCAACTGGGGTTAAGTGACTTGCCCAGAGTCACACAGCTAGTGAGTGTTATGTATCTGAGGCCACATTTGAACTCAGGTCCTCCTGACTCCAGGGCCAGTACTCTATCCACTGCACCACCTAGTTGCCCCCAGTGAATACTTATTAAATGTCTATGTGCCAGGCAGTGGAAATACAAATATAATGAGTGAAACAATACCTACTCACAAGGAGTTTTTATTTTAAAGAGGGAAACTATCTACTGTAAGCTTCATTCTCAAAGCTTTTCAAACTTGCTGCCTTGTTCTTTAGTTATACGGGGTTTTCTTGGAAAAGATACTAGAGTGGTTTGCCATTTCCTATTCCAATAAATTAAGGCAAATAGAGGTTAAGTGACTTGCCCTGGGTCACAAAGCTAATGAGTCTCTGAAGTCAGATTTGAACCCAGGTCTTCCTGATTCCAGGCTCAGTGCTCTACCCACTGAGCCATCTAGCTGCCCCCTTTAGGCTTGGTAAGACCTGCCAGGATGCAGCAAGTAGCCAAGATTCGCTTCCCACACATTTTTTATATTTGCCTAAAATAGACCTGGCCCTTTCTACCTCTCTTCCCTCATTCTTTAACTGTCTAATTTCTTCTTAACAGTTATCTTACTTGAATCTCATACGAATTAGAACTTGCTATATTCATTTGTTTCCCAAATGAGGTTATTACAATGTTCTTCCTAGCAATAGATTGATTGGTAGCTGGAGGCAGGGTTTAAGTAGGAAAAAACCTAGACAATTCATATTTTTTTTCTGAAATTAATATTCATTAGAATCAGTCACAGAATCAAAGACTAATAAGCTGTCAGGTCCACACTTTAATTCCTTCTCTTTCAATTCATTCTGTCTTGCAGTCTTCTTAGAATACTTTCCAGCTATGAATGGACCTGGTGCTGGAAGACTAAGGGCTGTCAATAGAGAGAATGATGTGTCCAGAATACAGAGATACATGGAGGGATAAGATTGAACCTAGTTATCTGGGGACTTTAACACCAGGTCAAGGCACCTGAACTGCTATAAGACAGTAGGAATATTCAATACATTCTTTTTATATTAATAGGTTTTATTGATGCCTTTTGTAAAATATGGTAATTTCTGTTAATACCACCTTCCCCCACTCCCCTCCTCAGGGGAGAAAAACAGTTAAGAAAAAATATCTGATAGAGTGAATATGTTTGATCCAATAGTTTCTTGAAGAAACGCATGACCTGATAAAAATGGCACATTAGGAAAATGAATCTGACAATGACGAGTAGCATAGATTGGAAGGGGAGAGGGTGCTGGGATTTGGGCTAAGATATAGTAATTGCACCCTGGATGAGACCTTCTCTTCTTTTGCCAACAGTGGCTTCAAAGGACCTATTATGGAACTTCATGGTTGTGCTCCCCAGTGTCAGCCCTTAAGGTGAGAGATAGCCTAACTTCTTTTGGTAGCCACGTGTAGAGTTAGAAGGGAATTCAGAGGTAATCTAGTCCAAACCCCATTATTTTGGAGATTAGTAAATTGAAGTTCAAAGAAATTAAAAGACTTGTGATATTGTCATTCACACGTTACTCAAAACTCTAAAAATATTCACATTTATGTCACGTACGACTTCTGGTAATGAGTTTTAAAAGTTAGTACATCTTAGGTGAAATAATTGGGCATCTAGGTGGTGCAGCAGATAGAGTGCTAGGCTTAGAAGCAGGAAAATTCATCTTCCTGAGTTCAAATCTGGCCTTAGACACTTACTAGCTGTGTGATTCCGGGCAAGTCACTTAACCCTGTTTGCCTCAGTTTCTTCATCTGTAAAATAAGCTGGAGAAGAGAATGGCAAACCACTCCAGTATCTTTGTCAAGAAAACCTCAAATAGGTGACAAATGACAGAAATGACAGAAACAACTGAATAATAAAAACAGGTGAAATAAAGAATAGGGACTGGATTTATGATTTCATTGGTATAGAAAAATTCTGTGGGAGGAAACTCTCTCTACAAATGCAGGTCAGTCATTCTTACCACAGAGCTGTATAGCAGATGGAGATGCCAAGTGACTTGCCCATGGTCACAGCCAGCATATGTCAGAGGCAAGAACTGAACCCAGGATTTCTTGGCCTCAAGGCTGACCCACTACCTTCTAAACTATGTTGCCTTTCCCTAGTTAAAATAGAAGTTCCAAAAACTATCTATTTCCATAAATCTCCTACATTAATTCTTGGTCAGGGACAGATATACTATAGAAAGTTGGGTGCTCTTATGAAGTTTTAGGCTTGAGATAATAAGGGCTTGAACTAGAGTGACAGCATTGAGGATGAAGGTTTGTAAGAGAATGCAAAGAAAGAAACAATAGAACTTGATGACTGATTTAATGGAGGAGTCAAAGGAAAGAGCCAATGAAGGCTCCAAGAGTATGATTCTGAGGGTCTAAGACAGATAGAGAGACAAATAAAGCATATATTAGGGACCCATCACATGCCAGGCACTGTACTAAGCCCTGGGAGCTGGGAGAAGGGAGGCAAGACCAACCACTCTTTTACAAATAGAGCAAGTAAGATAGGCCCTGACCTAAAGAAGCTCATTTTCTAATGGAGAAAAGACAACCCACAAAGGAGTGCTGGAAAGGGGAGGCACCATGGTTTGGAGATGGCTTAGAAATGATATAGAATCCTGGTTCTGGACAAGATAAGGTGAAAGAAATCTCTCTCATCAGAGGGCCAGTGTGTCTGGGCAGAGTCCAAGATTCCAAGGGGGTTGAGGGTGTGGAGATGGGGCTGATGGCCTGAATGGAAGCTACATAGTATAAACATGGCTGGGAAGTATCACAAAGGTGGGTTCCAGCAAGATAAGATGAAAGTTTCATATCAAAGCCCATAGTTTTAGAGGCAGAATTCAAGGCTCCAAGCCAGGAGAATTGGGGATGATAGACAAAGTACAAGCAGTCTGGTATGAACATGGATGAGAAGCAACATTGTGGAGAATTGATTGCAGTCATCTCAGGGATGTGATCCAAAGTTCTGGTAGGGCAAAATGGGGGTGATGACTGGAGTGGAGGTAATATGGCATGGGGATTGCTGGGAAGTGAATGATGGTGTTAATCACACACATGGGAAACCAGCATCGAGAGGAATAGGATAAGTTATTTTATATCCAGACTGACATACACCACCTCCAGATTTTAATATTTACTTCAATATTCCATGGAAATGTGGTTTCATCAGTTTGCATAATCCCTCCACTAAATTGGTGATGAACTTTGACTCTTAACTTTGACAGATGAATCATTGGAATGACATACGGCCTTTTGTTAATAAGTCCAGTTCTCAAAGCCCTTACTGCCCTTTGGTAGGTATGACCAACAAAGCTGATATTCCATTTTGAAAACCCAAGGTTGTCATCACAACCCAATGAGGTACCAGAGTAGGTAATAATACTTTATTTTTATTATAATTAATATATTATAATAATAGCATTAGAAGCAATGTGGCACAGTGAATGCCACACTGTCTTGGAGTCAGTAGGTGTTTGGTTCAAATTCTGGTTCTGAGGCCTACTAGCAGTGTGACTCTGGTCCAGTCACTTGACCTCTATGTATCTCAGACAATTTTGTAGCAATAAGATTATAATATGTGTATAAAAATATATATGCACACACATACATGCATATATATATATACACACACATACATGCATATATACATATATATATATATGTACATACATACACACATACACACATATTAGTGGAAGAAATTTGCTACTTTTTTGAGAACAACAGCAACTACAACAGATCTTTCACATATTTGTTTTATGATACTGAGATGGATAGAGTTCTTCACCTGAAGGCAGGATGACCTGAGTTCCAATCTTACTTCAGACAAGTCACTTAACCTTTTATAGAACTTAGAGTCTAGTATCATGGAAGGAGAGACTGATTTGGAGCAAGAGGATCCTGATTCTGTCATTTACGACTCCTGTGGATTCGGGTAAGTCACTGCCCCTTTGCAGGCGCTCAGTTTCATCATCTGTAAAAATGAGCAGGAAGGATTATATGACTTCCAAGGTGCCTTCCAGCTCTACCTATGTGATACTAACAGTAAGAGAAAGTAGAATACAGCACACATACAAATAAGAGTAATACAAAATAATAAAGAATAAGTCTTAATATTAAGTGACTTAATTTTAAGGACCAGATCCTCTCCAACCTCTGGCTTTTCCAGGTTCCTCATCTGTGAAAAGGGGACAATAATAACCTCCCAGGGTTTCTATGAGGATGAAGAGAGATAACAAGGCTTTGCAAACCTTGAAGTGCTATATAAATGGTAGCTATCATCATCATCAACATCACCATTATAACATTTAACATGCTTAAGTTGAACTCATTACCATTCTAATAATTATTTTTCCCATTCTCAGTTATGTAAAGTATAGCAAACGCTACTGGCCAGTAGTAATTATATTCAAATGTAAAGAATGACATTTTCACTTACCATTCTTCCCATTACTTCAAACTTAAGAGCTTGCTTTTAGTACTTGGCCTTACAAAGTTCAACCTCTTTCTGGTCTTTTCTCTTACTACTTCTTTGCATGTGTTTTGCACTCCAGTCAAACTGGCTAACACATCATTGCCACTTACACCCCACACTATCCACCTCAGTGCCTTTGTCACACTGCTTTTCTCTGTTAAGAATGCACCTTCCTCCCCATTTCTGCCTGTTCTTTAAATCCTGACTCCAAGGCCACTTCGTCCATAAGGTCTTCTTGGATTTCCCCTTAGTCAGTGACACTTCTCCAGAGATTCTACACAGAGCATTGCTCACACATCTCTTAAGCACTTATTCTTTATTATTTTGTATTACACTTATTTGTATATGTGCTCTATCTCCCTTTCCTTACTCTTAGGATCACATAGGCAGAGCTGGAAGGCACCTTGGGGTCATATAATCCTTCCTGCCCATTTTTACAGATGATGAAACTGAGGGCCTGCAAAGGGGCAGTGACTTACCAAATTCAGGAGCCAGGAATTAAACCCAGCTCCTCTGACTCCAAATCAATTTCTCTTCCCACTGTACTAGACTCTGAGTTCTATAAAAGGTTAAGTGAGTGGGTCCTATCCAGGCCCTAGCATGAGGATGTGTGCAGTGATGCTTGAAAATGTTTGTTGAAGCAGAATTTGGCTTGCCAGGTCCTACTACATTCAGGAAACATGCTCGGAGCCCTCATCTGAATGCTGAGCATCCTAGAATTATTATAAAATCGCCTTCCCGGGCAGGTATAACACATGTTTTATGTATTATTCCTGAGTGAAAACCTCATTCTACTCTTAAAGCAAACTATTAAATATTGGCACAGGGCCCTTAGTAGTGTTTTGGCTTATGCAAAACTTTCATTTTCCACAACCCAGCTCTAATGAGCTCAGAATAAGGCTGATTTATTTAAATCTAATGTAAACTAAATATTATAATGCACCTTCCTGTATCTGAATGAAATGCTAATATTTAAACTCAATTGATTTCTACAATATGAACTGATAGTAAAAGATGGATCAATGTTGTCCAGATATGCTAGCTTTTCTTAGCCTTCTTCCAGAAAACAAAGGCTCCTCAATAGAAAATAAGGTCAGGATTTAACTGAATCATAAATTTGTATAAATTCATAGTTATATACACAGGTAATTTCCATTAAATGTGCCATTTGGAGAGTTTTTATCAAATTATTTGTAGAATTTCTCTGGGGCAGCTAGAGCGCACAGAGTGCCAGGCCTGGAGTCAGCATGATTCAGTTTCCTGAGTTCAAATCCAGCCTGAGACATTTAGTAGCTGTGTGACCCTGGGCAAGTCACTTAACCCCATTTGCCTCAGTTTCCTCATATGTAAAATGAGTTGGAGAAGGAAGTGGCAAACCACTCCAGTATCTTTGCCAAAACCCCCCCCCCAAATCCAAGTGGAGTTATGAAGAGCTGGCACAACTGAACAACAAGAAGAATTTCTCTACCTCCTCCTCTGCAACCAATATTGGTACATAAGCAGCAAGAAATTTCTTGGTGGGCTTTGTGCAAATACTTATCAGGAATACTGCACTGAGATATTCAAATGTTGCCTTGAGCACAGCAGAAGTAGAGAAGTACAGCAGAACCAACTGCGCCAACTCCTTATTTTGCTTCTCCAAGGAGAACCTGTGAGCTAGCCTTCCATTTGACTCCAGCTTCCTTCAATTATAGTGAGAAGATCAAGACTGACATGATTCAGCTCCTCCAATAATATGTCAACTCAGTCATTAGAAAAGGATCTCACATTTGTAAAGGGTTTTACAAATATCATCTCATTTCATCCTCACAAGAACCAGGCAAAGTAGGTACTAATATTATCCCCATTTTTGCAGATGAGGAAACTGAGGCAGACAGCGGTTAAGCGACTTACCTAGGGTCACACAGCTAGTAAATATCTGAGGCCAAATCTGAACTCAGGTATTCTTGATTCCAGGTCTAGCTCTCTTTCTGCTGGTTCTAGGACCAGCTCTCTTAACTAATTAACTATGTGCTCTTGAGCAAACAATTTAATCTCTCTGGGCTGCAGTTTAGGTATCTGTTAAAACTGGGGTGAGGGGGTATATTTAATTAGTTCTGTCTGGATCCATGATTTTACCCTGCTCTTGTTAAGCTCCCTTCTGCCTAACTTCTAGAGGCTACATCACATAATTTATATTGGAATTTTGGAAAGAGCATTGGGTTTGAAGTTAGGAGGCTATAGGGTTCCCAACTTTTGACAGCCAGGATCACATAGCTAGTAAGCAAGTGACTAACATCTCTGATCTCCAGTTTCCTCAACTCTCCAGGCTGGAGGCACAGGTTTGCCTTCCTTCTCTCTATGCGGACAGAGGAATTGGCAACCTGTACCACTCCTGGCCTCCACCCAACCACGGCCATTTGCCATTGTTCATCGCTAGGGAAGCTTCACTCCAAAGTAGAGGAACTAAAATCCCCGTTTTCACATTCATCAGCTCATTATTCCCACTTCTATCTCCCAAGAAAAGTTGTTCATTATACTATTAATTATGGCTCCAAAGACTGAGGGAGAAGTTGGAAAAAAAAAAAAGGTATCTAATGTACAAATAGGAATCCAACTGTGGAACAGGTCCATCACAGAAAGGGGAAGATGAGCGTAAAAGGATCGTAGCACACATTATAGAATGATTAGAACAGAATTCAGCAACTTTACTTATTACTACCAGTACAGTCAACCGGATGGCTAATAGTCAAGCTTTATTGAGACAAGAACAATTTGGGTTTCAATTCTCCCCCCTCCCCCAAGACTGCTAATTAGCCATTTCACCTCCATACGGACACTTTCATTGTCACAATGAAATCCTGTTGCTGAAATCTCAATTACTCTAATAGATACTGCCCTTAACATAGGCCTCTTAGAACTTCTCAGTGCATACAAGGCCACTTACTAACGAAAGACACATGGAAAGAAAGGGGCAAAAGTATCTGTCTCCCCCAGAAGCCCAGCTATTTGAGCCAATACTCCACAGACAATTAGCCTTCCTATTCCACCACTTTCTGGTCACCTGGAGGGCTGCCAGTCAAAAACCACTGCTTCTTCTACCAGGTGTGGCACCCCACATCATCCACTCTTCTGGCTTAGCAGCCAATTAGGAGATTTTCATCAGAAGAGTCATACAAGGCCAGAAGTTGGGCCTTAGAGCTTACATGTGATCATCGTGAGACAGTCAGAGAATGAATATCTTGGTATCTCTGAGGAGTGGTGGCTGAGAACACTGAGGGTGGGTTAGAGAAGGGCACCTTTCTCACAAATTGACACAAGATAATTTATATAACGTGCTTGGCAAACCTTAAAAAGTGCGATTTAAATGTCGGTTATCATTAACAACTGTTTTTTGAATGTTTATTACATATCACCAGAATAAACCTTTCTCGACACCCTTACTGATCCTCATTCCAATTTTTCCCCATTACCAGGAAACAGCAACCATTTTCCTCCACTGAGTGTGTGTAGGAACCCAAAAGCTGTCACAATCATCCCTTCAGCTGACAGCTTTACCATGTCAACCCTGGAAATTGGTTCCCAGCCAAAGGGATCATTTCGTTTCTCTTTTTCTACATCTGTTATGCCTCTGAAGAAAAAGCTACAAGCTATTCAACTCCAAAAATAAAATGTTTCAGAATTCTTATTTGCTCTTTTACTCCCAGGAAATTTGAGACAGAAAGGCTGGGATAGAGATGAACATATCTCAACAATTTCAGCTCACTGGAAAAAAATCTCAAAATTTTTCATACCATTTGATTTTCCAGTGCTCTTGAGACTCATTAGGAAAAAACTGGATAATGTTGGCAAAGTCAAGACATAAGATGCTATCATTACAGCCCAGGAGGGTTTGGACAATAACATCCAATTCACCCCGGGTAGTATAACATGCCTTAGGTAATTGGACAAAGCTTTACTTCAATTATGTGGAGATTCCCTCCTGAGTGTCCCTTTCCCATTGATGCCATTTCCCTTCTGTTCTTAGCCTTTTATCTCCAGACAGAAAATGGGTACATCACAGGATCCTAGATGTGGATCTGGAAGAGACCTTCAGGTCACTAAGTCTATGCCCTTCATTTTATAGATGAGAAAACCGAGGCTCAGAGATTTGAACCCAGGCCTCTCTAACTTCAAGCCTAAGTAATTATAAATGAAGATCTTTGAGCTCAGTTCTCTGGTCTGAAGATTTGAGGAAAAGGTTTGCGGAGACCTCTAGAGGGATGCCCAGGTTGCTGGGTGGTGAGAAGTTTAAATCTCAACCTCCCCTCTCACGAGGCAGAAAGGTATTCACCTCATTTGCATATCAGGCTATACTCTTCAGGGCATTCGGAAGATAGGGAGAGTTCCTAATGTAGGAAAATGTGATTTCCATTCAGTCCTCTTAAAAGAACCGAGAATTGCCTGAGGTGTTAGCGACTGGGCAGGAAGCCTGGGAAAAGAAGAGCCAGTTGGAGAAGACATGGGGGAGCTTTCCTTCTGACAAAAAGGGAATGAATGTCTCCCAGAGTGCTAGGGAAAATTAAACCCACAATTCAAAATGTAATCTAGTTCCTCCTTTTGATTGCCTCATCAAGCCATGGAGTAGAGGGGTCAGACACACAACCCTCAGCTGGCACCAGCCCTCTCAAGTGTTAAATAAAGATATATTGGGAAATATTTAACAAAATAAGTAAAAATACAATACAACATAGGTAACATACATTTTAAAACTAAGTCAATATGCAGCCTGCGTGGGTCCTCATGTATGGATTTCTATTTGGGTTTAAAACTGCTAGTGTAAAGATGGCCCACAATCAAAGAAACAAATATTTATTAAGAATCTGCTATGGGCCAGGTACTGTGCTAGGAATACAAAGAGACAGTCCCTGCCCACGAGGAACTTACATTCTATTAGTGTGTATGTGTATGACTCTGTGTGTGTGTGTGATATGTATGTATATATGTATAATCACACATACATACATATATACACAATATATACTATATATACACAACATACACTATAATATACAGTATATACATAGAAAAGTATTTATAAAATAATCCTAATGTAATTGGGTGGAACAATTAGGTGCTAGCACCACTTCCTCTGGGAGACTGAAAGTCGACAGACCACTGCAACAGAAAGAAAGGAGGAGGAAATCAGGAAAGGAGTCTTCTAGAAGGTGACATTTGAGCTGAATCTTGAAAGAAATCAGACTAAAAGGTTAGAGCAATGAGAAAGTGCGTTTGGATTGGGGCAGGGAGGGTAGTCAGAAAGATGTGATGGAGTGTCTTACATGAAGAACAATAAAAATCCAGCTTGGTTTGATTGTAGAACATATCTGGGAGCAAGGTATAACAAGGCTGGAAAGCTAAGCTGGGCATTAAGGTTGTGAAGGCTTTTGAAATTCAAACAATGGAGTTTGTATCCTAGAGGTAACAGGGAACTACTGGAGTTGGAAGAGTGGGGTGATATGGTCAGGGCTGAGTTTTCTGGAAGGCTACACTAGTGGGTCAAAGCTTCTGGCAGGACCCAGTTAGAAAGTACCTAGCTCAGTTCAGAAAGGCCCATCAACAGGTCATCTGCTTGTGAATGATGAATTTTTAAGCTGTACCACTCCTTAAAATTCACAATCTACATTATTTTAAGGGAGCCCATATCGGCAGACTCTCAGAGTATGCAGATGGCGTGGTTGAGAGGGCAAAGTGAGTCAATTCCCAACTTGCTATTCTCTTGATTCAATCACTTACTCATGTATTTCCAGGCAAGCTAATTTTCCTTTCTATGATTTGGTGTCCTCATTTGTATGATGCTGACCTAACTCATGGAGGCAATGTGAGGCATGATCTAATGGCTGTAATGTAGTTTGCAAATACACAACGCAAATTAACAACATATCTTTATGGGTTGTAAGCCAACAGGAAAGTAGAGCAATCTAATTCATCTTCCTTCATTTTATTAAAGCAGGAAAAGACCACAGAGAAACCTTGTTGGAAAAACCATGGAGAAAAAAAGCAGACCACCACCCTTCATTGGATCTCAGAAAGTAATTTCTAGTGTACTCTAATGCTTTATTTTGCGTCATTTATCCCCATTCTCCTATTTGTTCAGTCATTTTTCAGTCATGTCTGATTCTTTGTGACTCCATTTGGGGTTTTCTCGGCAAAGATATTGGAGTGGTTTGCCATTTCCTTCTCCAGCTCATTTTACAGATGAGGAAATTAAGGCAAATAGAGTTAAGTGACTTGCCCTGGGTCACACAGCTGGTAAGTGTTGAAGCCAGATTTAAACACAGCAAAATGAGTCTTCCTGACTCTAAGTCTAGCACTCTATCCACTGAGCCGCCTAGCTGCCCTTCATTGTACTATACTAGATGGTAAGTTCTCTCAAGGGCAGGGACCATGTTTTAGCTAAACATGGAATCATTTGTGGAGTTTGTAGAGTATTCTGCCCCCAACAGATGCTTGATAAAAGCTGCACTGAAACCTTTTGCTAAAATTATAAATTTGAAAAAATTGGACGATGTTCTAGTCTACCTTTTTTTTTTTTTATTGGTGTAGGGAGCTTCCTTGGAAGAACTTCCTTTACCAGTGGCTTACAGTCTTAGAGAGTTACCTGGGAGAGCTGAGAAGTGAAGGAACTTGCTCCCGGATCAAACAGCCCACATGGATCACCGTCAGGGCTTGACTCCACAGCCAGCTCTCTTAAAGATTTACTATGCCCGGCTGCTTCTCTCCCTTGACTTAAAAACCTTGATTATTCCTCAAGTCCTTGATGGAAACTGTAAGACCAGTTCTTTCTCATGTAAGAGCCCCTGGGTTTTAGGGCTGAGATACACAATTCAGAGTTTAAACACATTTAATTTATAGCATAATATATAAATTTCAAATAAATCCTACAGTTTCTTTAACAACATTTATAATCGCATGGCTTTAGTGAAAGCGTTTCAGATTTATTTCAAGGCAATGTTTCCTTAGTAACTAGTCAAATAACACTCCAGATGGATGCGGCATTTTTGTTAACTACTTACCTACCATGTCTTGAGACTAATTTTTATCATGCACGGCAGAATGTTAGTAAAAACAAATCAAAATAATAGGTGATTTCTATGTCTTCTTGAATTTCATTTTACAATTTCCTTCTCCCTACATTCAGGTTTATACATGTCCCTCTCCATATATGTGCTATAGCATCTCTCACATTTGTGCCTTTCTATCTACTCATACAGGCTTTACCCAAAGCCATGACCTATCACCTCTTGTCTGAATTACTGCAATAGCCTCCTAATTAACCTCCTGCTTCTGGTTTTTCCCCTCTCTAACCCATCCTCCATGAAGGTCTTAAAATACAAATCTGACTCTCACCCAAAGATCTTCAGTTCCCTATTTCCTCTAGGATAAAACAGCCTTAGTCTGTCTGGCACTTAAGGCTCTCTACAAAGTAGGTCCCAATTACCTTCCTGATTTTTATCTCCTATTACTTCCCTTTATCCAATAATCCAATCCAATAAACATTTATTAAGCACCTACTACGTGCCAGGTCCTGTACTAAACCCTGGGAATACAATTAATAAAAAGACAGAGGGGAGCAGCTAGGTGGCACAGTGGGTAGAGCACCGGCCCTGAAGTCAGGAGGACCTGAGTTCAAATCAGCCTCAGACCAAACATTTGACACGTACTAGCTGTGTGACCTTGGGCAAGTCACTTAACCTCAACTACTTAAGCAAAAAAAAAACCTTAAAAAATTAAAAAAAAAAAAGATAAGACAGTCTCTGCCCTCAATGAGCTTATAATCTAAAGGCAGCATATAAAAGGAGGCAGGAAAGGAGAAGGGAGAAGTGGAACATCAGTGGTAGATACTTGGCCTGGAAGCATCTTATTCTATGGAGCAGATGCAAAGTAGAGGGAGGTGAGGGTCCAGTTTCTGACCTCTATAAAGAAAGGTATTAGTAGAAGTTTGGTATGCAGCCCTCTAGTCCTTCCAAGGGATGGAAGGTTGAGGGAGGCAGAGGCAATCCAGTTATCCACATGGTGGTAAGTTTAGAACTGATGAGCTTATCATGGCAGGAGCATCTTGTTTTGTGGAATTGAAACCAGGCAGGGCAGTAGATGCAAAGTGAACACTTTAGACACTCTATATCCCAGTCATTCCATCTCCTGGTTAACATAGGCTATTGCACCTGTCTTTTATGCACTCCCTATTCACGTTTACCTTTAGGATATCTTCAGTGCCTAAGAGTCCCTGGCACACAGTAGGCGCTTAATAAATGCTTGGTGATAGATATAATACATTTTTAAAAGTTCAGTTTTGTGATTTCATCAGTATGGAGACCGCCGATGAGGGAAACTTTCTTGACTGTTTGCAGATCAGCAATTTGGTCCGACAGAGTTGTCTGGGGACACTGAGGGGATAAGTGACCTGCCTACAGTCAGACACCTACCATGTGCCAAAGGTAAGACTTCTTGACTATATGGGTCTGCATGTGACTGTAAAGTATAAGGTATATACGTTTTTATTCTGCTTGCCTTTTCAATTCTTTCAGCTGCTTTCTGGAGAAACTCCAACTGTTTCTCTCTCCCCTTTCTCTTAAAGATGTCCCCTTTAAATAGAAGAGCTTCAGAAACTACCATCAGATGTGTCTTCAGATGTATTACATAGATTCTCTGACTTTTTTTGTGTGTGTGTGTGTGTATACGCTCGTGGGCGTACGTGCCCACAAGTAGGCTTAAGAAGTTGAAAGCTGGGTAATGAGCATGTAATTGGCATGAGAAACATCCTACCTTTTTTCCCCCACTCCACCATTAAAGCCCAATTTTTGTCATTTCAGTCTTTTGGAAATGAATTCAAACCAACACTGTTCTAATTAGGAGATTTCTCATGATGTTTGTGGTTGGCCCAAGAAAAAGTACTTTCTAAAGTACTTTATTCAGAAATTTCTTTAGCCACCCTGGGTTTACCTGGCCCCATGTGTCTTTTCTCCTACTTTAAATTGGTTAGCTTCTTTCACAGGATGAGTGAAAATCTAGCATCAGGCTGAGGGCATATGCAGGCATACCCTAGGGCTATTCCTTTTTCAACAGATTTTTAGCCTGCCTCTAAAAGCACTTTGTTCACTGACTTTGACAGTTTAATTTCCTCGCGCTTACATTTGTGACATCTGGCATAAAAACAGTCCAGTGTCCTGGGAACTCAGACTTGACTAGCCCCACAAATTCCCTATTTATTCTTCTCTAACTAGAAGTGTGGGCACTTTTTCTTCTGGACATGACTTTATTTTCTGGATCACAGAAATTGTATTCCCTGGAGAATTTAGAAGCATCTTTGATACAGGGTTGCTTTTCTACCTCAACAGGTTAAGAGAAATTGCATGTGTAATTTGTGGTTACTAGAGCCTGACCCTGTCCTGCCTCTCTCCTGACAGGTGCATGCAAGAGAACGGGGAAGGCCCCAGAAGGTGTTGTCACTGATCATCTCAAACTTTAGTGCAAGCTTGGGCAGCTTGCAGCAGAGCTCACAGATCTTCCCCAGGAACACACACCACGTTGGGGAATGAAGAAATACACAGGGAAAGCTACCCAGGAATGGCAGCTGTACTACCAAAAGGTCTCCCTGCCCACCACTGCCCTTCTCTGACATCAACAACAACAATAATAATAGATAACATTTATGTAGTACTTATTATGTGCCAGGCACTAAGCTAAGCTTTACAATTACCTCATTTGATACTTGCAACTACCCCATGAGGCAGGTGCTATTATTATCCCCATTTTACAGATGAGGAAACTGAGGCAAAGATTTTTTTTTTTAAAGTGACTTATTTAAGGTCACATAGCCAGCTAGTAAGTATCTGAGGCTAGATTTGAACTCAGGTTTTCCTGACTCCAGGCCCAGTGCTCTATCTACTGTGCCACCTATTTGTATCAACAAACTTTGCAACAGCTATATAATAGCCCAATTTTTGAGTACCACCCACGAGGTTCTGGTTCTTCTTGCTTTTATCTACCGTTTAATAGTATCCATGGGTAAGTAGGTGGCATAGTATATATAAGAGCACCAGCACTGGAGTCAGGAAGACTCATCTTGCTGAGTTTAAATCTGCCCTCAGACACATTAGCTATGTGGCACTGGGCAAATTGCTTGACCCTGTTGGCCTCAGTTTCTTCATCTGTCAAATGAGCTGGAGAAGGAAATTGCAAACCACTCCAGTGTCTTTGCCAAGAAAACCCCAAATGGGGTCATGAAGAATCAGACATGACTGAAACAACCTCACAACAACCAACTGCATCCACAGACCTTCTGGTCTGCAAACCCAGCCCTGATCTTTGGATGATGCCAATTGATTATCACGGTCAGCAGTCAGTCTCAGAGCAGAAGGGAGATTGGTGCCCTTTTTGGCTTATTAGCATCAGCTCCTATCTTCAGTTTCGTAGGACGACTGCCTTGACTATCCTGATCATCATAACAGCCATCCAGAAGTTGAGGGGCATTGTATAGTGCAAACATCTCTGAATTTTGATTCAGAAAACTGGAATTTAAGTTCAAGTAGTGATAGGAACAATATCTATTATGGAGGCTAGGCTAGTGTTTCCTTAAAAAGTATTGAAACAGACCTTGAGATTTAATTGACACAGGGGACCAAGGCTTAAGCCATTGATGTAATTTCCTGAGAATCTTAGTACAAAAGCCAACCCATAGAGGGAGGAGTTGTTTTGCCTCAGGCTTGACCACGTGTCTACAAAGAAGAAAGGAAGCTGTGCGCAATTGAATTGGTGCTGTATCCTTCTCATCCGGTATCCTTTCTGCTCCATAGCTAAGTAAACTTCCTTTTGTTAGCTGTTACACTTAACTGTAAGTTTTGTTAATTGTAAATGGTCTATGGGGGGGCAGGTAGGTGGTACAGTGGATAGAGTGCCCAGCCTGGAGTCTGGAAGATTCATCTTTGTGAGTTCAAATGTGGCCTCAGACACTTCCTAGCTGCGTGACCCTGGGCAAGTCACTTTACCCTGTTTGCCTCAGTTTCCTCATCTGTAAAATGAGTTGGAGAAGGAAATGGCAAACCGCTCCAGTATATTTTGCCAAAAAAATCCCAAATGGAGTCACAAAAAATCAGACACAGCTGAAAACAACAACAAAAAAAAAGGCCTTTGAGGGGCAGCTAAGTGGTACAGTGGATAGAGCACCAGCCCTGAAGTCAGGAAGACCTGAGTTCAAATGCGGCCTCAGACCAACCGCTTGACACTTACTGGCTGTGTGACCCTGGGCAAGTCACTTAACCCCAATTGCCTGGAAAAAAAATGGCCTATGAGTATTTCATTTCATTCTAATTCTGAATCTAAAGGACCAGACTGTCCTGAATTATGTCCAGCCTGCCTGACACTTACTAGCTGTATGGCCTCTGGCAGTATACTTAATTTCCTGGGCTTTAGTTTCTAAATCTACAACATGAGGAGGTTGGACATTCTCTTCAGCTCTATAATCTATGTTATCTCTTCTCAGGTAGACTGTCTTTCTCCAACTGTTCCAACCAGATATGTTGGTCTTTTTGTCCTATTCATGGTTGACGTATTATTCACTAACTCTTTACAGGGTTTGTGGTCCCTGAGAAGATGGGCTTCTTTTCTAGGACTCTGCCTCTCTGACTCTTTTGCGGGGTGGGGATGAGAACAGGTATGGAATTGTAAACATGTAGACTTTTTTTTGGAGAACCATCTAGCAGTATGGAAAAACGTCACAAAAATAATCATACCCTTTGGACCAATAATTCCAGTGTTGGGAATATACCCTGATGGTGCAATAATAATAAAAAAAGAGCACTCTCTCTTTAATGATTTTCCTAACAGCACTATATTTAATTGCAAAAATAATGGGAAGTCACCTAAGTGTCTGACAATAGTTGAGTCATCAAATAAATTGTGGTACATTAATGTAATGGAATTCTATAAAGCAATTAAGATGGTCTATTACAAGAAATACAAAGAAATCTGAAAAGACCTTTATGAAATAATACAAAGTGGGAAAAAAGACCCAGAGCTAGAAGAATGGTTAATTAGTCATGACTGAGCTAACTTGAGCAGGCAACCCATGCCACTTGGAGGCTGGCCCTATAGGCCAGCTCCTCAACGGCCACAGGGTACCTAGGCTGAGACTAGCGAGGGGGCTTATTAGCACGTCCATCACAACCCCAGCTCCCTGAACAACACACTACAAAAACAGATACAGCAGTAATGACAAGAGCAGCAATAATAGCTAGCATATCGTGTTCTAAAATTGGTAAAGTGCTTTGAACGTATTCTTTCATTTAATCCCCACAACAACCCTCTGAGAAAAGTGCCATGATTATCCCCATTTTACAGATAAAGGAACTAAGGTTGAGAGAAGTTAAGTCACTTGCCCAGGGTCATACGACTAGTCAGTGTCTGAAGATGGATTGGAGCTCAACTCTAGGTAGCACAAAGCCCCCTGGCGCCCACCACCTAAAGGCCAGGTGTGTTCGATTTTACTCTTTCCCCGTGGGTTCTCCAACACCCACAAGAGGACTGGAGGGTGCCTAGGCTCCTGAAAAATGGTTCTAGCCTCCCATTGCTGGTATGTGCTCAAATATGGGGGGATGGTCCCCTGCACCCTAGTTCCATTCATCACTAACAGGGAGGGAATAAGCATTTACATAGTACTTACTATGTGTCAGATACTTTGTAAAGTGCTTGTATTACCACATTTGATATAATAACTCTGCAAGGTGGGTACTTACTACCCCCATTTTGCAGACGAGGAAACTGAGGCAAATAGAGGTTAAGTGGTTAAGTCCAGGGTCGCAAATTTAGTAAACATCTGAGGCCAGATTGGAGCTCTGATCTTCCTGACTCTGCCAGGCCCAGCTCTCTATCCACTGGGCCACCTAGCTACCTAACAGTCAGATTGGTTTTTACATAGAAATATTTACTTCAAAAGTTATGATCACTAATAATAAAAACTTACTCTCCCAATATCCAGGAGGCATAATCCTCCTCTCCTATGCCACCTCAGTCTCTGGGAAGGGGACAGGGATTAGGTTCATAGCTTAGCTCAATTCCCATACAGCATAGTCTGGATTCCATGTCTGAAACAGCCCTGGGACTTGAGGCCCAGATACCCTGACTCCTCGAGACTTCCATGCCAGGATGTCTGGCTGCAGCACCTCGCCTGCAGTCTTGGCTGAAGGATGCTGTAGCTCAAACTCTCAGGTCAACCTCTGGCCTCTAGGATGGAGAAAGAGAAATGACAGAACAGCAGCAAACATCCCCAGGCTCACTTCTGGGAGCTGCGGTAAAAGAGAGGGGACAGGGAAAGGACCTTCCTTCATCTCTGGCCAGTTCAGCTCATGACCTCCTCACTGTGCGTGAACTGGAATCTTCACCCTCTTGATGAAGCAGGTGAGTTATAGAAAAGAGAGCCGCAAAACGGGGTGATGGGGAGGGGTGCAGTGGAAGGAGCTGAGTCAACAGTTCGGTCTTGCAAGCAGCCAATCAGAGGAGGCTACCATCATCCACGGGGCAGTAGATACAGCAGGCTCCATTTTAGGAGAATGGGGCATGTCCAGAAAAGTCTGATGTATACATATACATATACATATACATATACATATACATATACATATACATATACATATACATATACATATACATATACATATACATATACATATACATATACATATACATATACATATACATATACATATACATATACATATACATATACATATACATTCATGTATATGTGTGCATATATACCCCACATATCCCCCCAAACATATACCCACATACAAATATACATCCCACACATGTATGTATACACATATAATAACATATTATAATAAAATATATAAATTTATATATAATATGATACATAATATATATTCACAAATTCCTGCTATGTCTATGTTGCTTGAGCATGTCCTGATGAGCATTCTAGAAAGATTGGTTTCATTAAAACAAATTATACATGTATGTACACAGACACACACATAAGCACAATTTCCTGGTATATCAATTTTGAAAACTGTCAACTAGCCTAGGACTGATTTTGGAAAAGGGTGCCTTTGGAGATTATCCACTGCTCAATTCCAGAATCATGAGAAACTCTTGGCCGTCTGTCCCTTTGTTTCTTCAGAGGACATTCAAGGTTCCACGACTCTGGAAACTTTCCCTTGCTTCTTTCTCTAAGACAGCTCTCCAAACTCTCTTCTAATGATTGCTTTTCCAACAACCTCCAGCAGGCAGTAGAGGAGTAGATCCTGGGTGATTCTAACTCCTTATCACTGTGCCTTAGTATAAGCATTCTGCAAATGCATCTTAGCTGATTTGCTTGAGTATTGAGAGCCAAAGAATCGGGGAGGCAGAACCACTAGGATGATTGTAAGAAGAGAGAAAAGACAGAGTGGCTCTCTAGTTGTGGGCACACCGCACAAAGGTAACATACCTCTCTGAATCAGATGGATCCCCTTAAGTCTGTCATGCAGTGGAGAAGGAGGAGACTTTTTGGAGTAAGGAAGATGAGAAGAAAAACCCATCCTGTCTAAAGGAGAAAAAGGAATAACCCCATGTAAGGGAGAAAAGTAGAGACGACTAACAAAAAGATCAAGAGATGGTGAGAGAGTGAAAGAAGGTGAAAAGAAAGATGAAAGATGGATGGATGAAATATGTATCGCAGTCAAAGTGTACAAATAAGAGATGAAAAATCAAATAGTTTATCAAAAGTCATAAACCTGACTTGAATGGGGTAGGTGCTTGATACATATTTATTGAATTGACCTGCCAGCAAAAAAGGTGCTCTTGTCACCTGAGCTAGAAATACTGACTATGGAAAAGGGAAAAATCAAAAGACTTTTTTCAGGAGCTAGTAGAATTCCTACTTATCTGACTAATACTAGCAAGCCTAAATTCAATAAGCATTTGTTGAATGTGACAGACACTGTACTAGATGCTGAGGACCCAAAAACAAAAATGAGAACAGTACTTCCCCTTAAGGAGTTTACCTTCTGTTGGGGGTAATGTGGGGTGGGATAAGACTAAAAGAAATTTAGCTAGACAGTCGAATAGACGGACAATAGACCAGACAGCAGGGTGACATAGCTTACAGCTTATAGCTTGAACATTTACATCCTGCTCGATCTCTTCTTTTCATCAACATTTCCCCCAGGGAATATTCCCTCTGTTTCACGGCTTGGACGGCTGGTGGTAACATCTGAGGGGGCTCCCAAGGTCAAACTTCACACGAATGGATGAAAAATATTTAAGCACTGACTACACGCCACCACTGGGCCAGACACTGGGGATACAGATGCAAAAATGGAGCCTGAGTGTGTTCTCAAAGAGCTTACTGGGACAGACAAGACATGGGGGAGTGGTGGTCAGGGAAGGGAGTTATGGTCTGGGATGTCAAAGGGATGGTACATCTTTCAGAGGATGTGATTGTGGGGAATATTACAGTCCTCATAGGAAAAAAAAAAGATGCAAAGAGGATTGGGGAAAGAGGGATGAAGAAAGATGAGGACATGTCATCATCCTCTAGAGGGCAGAGCCAAATGACCCAGGTTCTTCTAGGCACAACTTCTGGTGGTTCAGTTTGGATAGTGGAGAAACAGAACATTCCTGTAAGCCAGCCATTCCTGAAACACACAAAAACTAGGACTCTAAGCTTGCCTAATGGTTAAATCAAAGGAACGGGATGTGATGTCTTTTAGTAATTTTCCCCAAATCTGCTTGAAACACGTGCCTGTTTTTAAATAAAGTACTTAGAAAACATATATTTCCTTTGGAGTAAATTGAACTCTTCCTTTGCCATAGTTCAATTCAGTCAGGCAAATCTGTTCTAATAAAGAGACGATTTACAGCCATAGGTTTAGAAAGAAATTCCATTGTCCCTACAATAAAGGAAGCTCCAGCTAATTATTCATACCTTTTGCTCCCTATCAAACAAAATAACCCAGGCTCATTTGAGAGCTATACAACAGAGGTGTGAAGAGGCTTTGGGGAATTCCACTATTCCCCACTAGAGAGGGTTTTATGTTTGTCCTCTTCCCCCTTTATATGGTGTTAGCTCCAAGTGCCAAGGCTTATATCTCAGATATCCTTAATACCTGGGATGATGGATCTTACTGTGAGTATTTCATTACTAGATTCAATAATAATAATTCAATAATAAAACATGTACTAACCACATAAGTGAAACAAAACTAGTAAAAGCAGCAGAATCACAGAACTGCAGAGTTGGAAGGGGCCTCATTGCAATCTAGTCCAACTCATTCTTGAAAAAGATTTCTCTCTATGACATACACAATAAATCAGTCACTCTACATGTATTTATTAAGCACTTACTGTGTGCCAGGCACAGTGAGAATATAAAGAAAAGCAAAACCAGACCCTGTTCTCAAAAAGATTGCATTCTTTTTTTAAATTAATTTTCATTTTGTTTTCAGGTCTGAATTTTCTCTTTCCATCTTCCCTCCCTAAACCATTGAGAGATTCAGAAAAACAAAATACATTACAAATACGTATAATCAAGCAAGACAAACTCCTGTATTAGTCATGTCAAAAGAAAGGAAAGAAAAGAAGATATGCTTCAGTCTGTACCCTGAGTCGACCAGCTTCCTATCTGGAGGACAGTGTGTTCTGTCATGAGTTCTTGGCTTTGTAGTTGATCAGAGCAAGGAACACAATCTAAAGGGGCAGACAACATTCAAACAACTATGTATATACAAATATTTACAGGGTTAATGAAAGAAAAGGGATTCGCATTGAGAATAGGTTCTTGTGGAAAGAATGATTTGAGCTGTGACTTAATGGAAATCAGAAGACGGAGGTATGGAGAGAGCGCACACCAAGCATGTGGGACAGCTGGTAAAAATGAAGAGTAGTAGGAAGATTGAGTGCCACATCTGAGGAACAATATAGCAAGGTCAGTGGATCATAGAGAACATGGAAGGAAGGAAGGTCTAAGAATACTAGAAAGATAGGAATGACTTTAAAGCCACAGCAGATATGGTATTTGATCCTGAGGCAAAAGGGAACCTCTTGAAGACATCCTGCAACTCTGGCTCACTTAAATCCAATTTATTTTCAAGTCAAAAGTCATCACCTCATGACGTCATTTTGGTCCTCTTTGAGCATGAAGGAAAAATAACAACAACAATGATAGGGAACCACTATAGTGTACTAAATAGTGGTAGGGGTGGGGTGACATGGTCAGACTCATGCTTTAGGGAAATGACTTTGGTGGAAGATTGGAGGATGGACTGGAGTGGGGAGAAACTTGAGGCAGGGAGATCAACCGGCAAGTTATTGAAATAATTCAGACATGAGGGGATGTGGGCTTGCACCAGAGTGGTGTCAGTGTCAGGGGAGAGATGGTACAAAGACAGAATCAACAGTATTTAGCAACAGATTGGATATGGGAGATGAGAGAGTGAGGAATCAAGGATGACACTAAGTTGGGAAGCTAAGCGACTAGAAGGATAGTGGTGCATTCAGAAGTAATAGGGATGTTTAGAAGAGGGGAGGGTTTTTTGGGGAAAATGTAATGAGCTCCATTTTGGATACACCAAATTTAAGATATCTGCAGGACACCTAGTTAGAGATATTCAGCAGGCAGTTGGAGACGCAAGATAAGGTCAGGAGAGAGGTTAGGGCTGGGGAAACATATCTGAGAATCGTCGGCATAAAGGTGATCATTGAATCTGGAGGAGCTGACTGATGACCAAGGATAGTACACAGAGAATAGCCAAGGTCAGCAGGCATGCCCTGGATGAGAACCTGAAAAGGAGACTGAGGAGAATCAGACAGGTAGGAGGAAAACCAGGAAGACCACAGTTAGGAAAACCTAGAGAGGAGAGAGTCTCAATAGGTGAATAGGCTGATGGTAGATAGAGCAAGAAGGATGAGCCTTGAGAAAAGATTATTAGATTCGGCAATTAAGAGATCATTGGCAACTTTGAAGAGAGCAGTTTCAGTTGAATGATTAAGTCAGAAGCCAGAATGCAGAAAATTAAGAGAGAGAGGAAAGAAAGTAAAAGCAAAGATTGTAGATGGCTTTCTCAAGAAGTTTAGCCACAAAGGGGAGGAGAGATTTAAGTTGATAACTAGTAGGAATGGGCAGATTGAGTGAGGGTTTTTTAAAGAGGGGAGGGGAGGCATGGGTGTGGGGCATTAGGGAAACAGCCACCAGATATAGGAGACATTGAAGATTAATGAGAGAGAAGGCAGTCTGCTGGAGAAGATGAGAGGAAATGGGATCCCTTATGGATTTAGAGGGATTTGCCTTTGCAAGAAGGGCCACCTCTTCATGTGAGACAAGAACAAAAGAGGAGACAGTGGGGGAAGGCATATGAGTGTGATATGAGGTGAGGAAGAGGGAAGAAGAGGGAAATCTTGGTGAATGGTCTCAATTTTTCAGTGAAATATGAGGCAAGTTTCTCTGCTGAGAGAGGAGGGGGGAAAGGAAGCTAAGGGAAGTTTGAAAAGGGTAGAAAAGGTTTGAAAAAATCTGCGGTGAGAGAGATAGTGAATTAATAAGAGGTGTAAAAGGATTGCCTTGCTGCAATGAGGGTACAGTTGAGATTACGTAACACAAATTTGTAGTGGACCAGTCAGCATGGTTTCATGATTTTCTCCAGCTTCATTCAGCAATATCAAAAGCTACTGATGGTGACTAATATAAAGCTGGGACCTGACAGAATCTCATCAGAGATAAGGTGCAAGGAACTCAAGGATGGATAGTATAGAGTTGCATTGGTTTACCATGGTATCGAGGTTAGGGAAGGGATGAGAGTATAATCTGTGTAAGGGTGATGTTCTGGGAATTAACTGAGGGGTGGAAGGATTGGTGGTCTTGGTGAAGACAAAGAACAGGGTAAGGGACTATAAGGCATAGGGAAAGATGAGAATGACAAAAGATTATGATCAGATAGAGGAATTTCAGAGTTCACAAACATGGAAGTAGCATACTGATGACATGATCAAGAGTTTGCCCATCTCTGTGTGTAGTTAACGTGGAATGGAGGAGTAAGTCACAGGAAATGAGTAAATCGAGAAACTGGGAAGTTAGGGGGAATATCATTATCAATATCAATGTATCAATGTCTCTCTCTCTCTCTCTCTCTCTCTCTCTCTCTCTCTTCTCTCTCTCTCTCTCCCCCCCCATCTCTCTCTCTCTCTGTATCTATCTATCTTGAAGTTCCCTAATATGAGGGCAAGAATTGGGAAGGAGAGAAAAATCTATGAGCCAGGCGCTGAAGTCATTGAGGAATCATGGGTATTAGTAGATAACAGCTACTAGAATTTTAATTGGGTAGTACATATGGATTGAGTGAACTTCAAAAGACAAGATTACTGAGTGATGGTAGAAGAGGGCCTGGAAGTGAAAATGGTGAGTAAGGAGCATTCCAACTCCCCCACTTTCACCTGTGAGCCTCAGAATGAGTCAAAGTGAAGCCAATGCTGAAATGCATGGTCACGGATGCTGTGGCACCAGGAGGGAGTGAGGTCTCAGTGAATATAAGATGATGGAAAGAATGAAAAAAGAAAAGATGAAAGATGAAAGCAAGTTCCCTTATTTTTAAGAAAAATATTTTATTTTTCCAATTACGTGTAAAAATTTTTTAACATTTGTTTTTTAGAATTTTGAGTTTCAAATTCTCTCCCTCCCTCCCTTGAGAAGGCAAGCAATTTGATAAAGGTCATACATGTGCAGTTATGCAAAACATATTTCCATATTAGTCATGTGAAAGAAAACACAGACCAAAACAAAAACAAACTCAGGAAAAATGAAAAAAGTTTTTAAAAGTATGCTTCGATCTGCATTCAGATTCCATCGGTTCTTTCTCTGGAGCATTTTTCATTATGAGTCTTTCAGAATTGTCTTAGATCATTGTATTGTTGAGAAAAGCTAAGTCATTCACAGTTGATCATCATTACAACATTGCTGTTATTGTGTGCAGCGTTCTCCTGGTTCTGCTTACTTCACTTTGCATCAGTTCTTGTAAGTCTTCCCAGGCTTTTCTGAGAGCATTTTGCACATCATTTCTTATAGCACAATAGTATTCCATTACAATCATATACCACAACTTGTTCAGCCATTCCCCAATTGATTGGCATCACCTCAATTTCCGATTCTTTGCCACCACAAAAGGACCTGCTATAAATATTTTTGTACATATAAGTCCTTTTCCTTTTTTAATTTTTAAAAATCTCTTTGGGATATAGACCTAGTAGTGGTATCAAAGTTGCTGGATCAAAGGATATGCATAGTTTAATAGCCTTTTGGGCATAATTCCAAATTGTCCCCCAGGGCTGGATCAGTTCACAATTCCACCAACAATGCATTAGTGTCCCAATTTTCCCATATCCCCTCCAACATTTGTCATTTTCTTTTTGTGTCAAATTAGCCAATCTAATAGGCATGAAGTGGTACCTCAGAGTTGTCTTAACTTGCATTTCTCTTATTAATAGATATTTAGAACTGGCTATAGATAGGTTTGATAATTTCATTTGAAAAGTGCATGTTTGTATCCTTTAACTATTTATCGATTGGGGAATGATTTGTGTTCTTATAAATTTGTCTCAATACTCTATATATTTGAGAAATGAGGCCTTATCAGAAAAACTTATGGTAAATCTGCCCCCCCCTCCACGCACACCAGTTTTCTGGTTTCCTTCTAATCTTGGCTGCAATGGTTTTGTTTGTGCAAAACCTTTTTAATTTAATGTAATCAAAATTATCAATTTATATCTCATAATGCTAGCTTCTTCCTAGGTAAACTATTCCATGCTCCCCTAATTTGCTTAATGTATTGCCCTTTATGTGTAAACCAAGTACCCATTTTGATTTTATCTTGGTATACAGTGTGAGATGTTGGTCTATACCTACTTTCTGTGAAATTGCTTTCCAATTTTCCCAGCAATTTTTGTCAAAAAGTGAGTTCTTGTCCAAAAAGCTTGGATCTTTGGGTTTATCAAACACTAGAATACCATAGCCATTTACCTAATCTATTCCACTGATACCCCACTCGATTTCTTAGCCGGTATAAGATTGTTACTTTTTTTTGGCAATTGGGGTTAAGTGACTTACCCAGGTCATATAGCTAGTAAGTGTCAAGTGTTTGGTGTGAGGTCGCATTTGAACTCAGGTCCTCCTGACTTCCACACCAGTTGCTCTATCCACTGCGCCATGTAGCTGCCCCAGTACAAGATTATTTTGATGATTACCGCTTTGTAATAGAGTTTGAGATCTTAGGTATGGCTAAGCCACTTTCATTCACATTTTTTTTAAATTGATTTCCTTGATATTCTTACCTTTTGTTCTTCCAGATGAATTTTATTATTTTTAGCAAGTTCCCTTAACTGTGAAGCAGGCGTTCCAGTGAGCATAATGGAAGTAGGAGTGATGAGGAGTCGGTTTAGAGGTGGATGAGAGGAAGGGGTCCAACAATGGGGGAGTAAGAAGAGGGTATGTTTGATAGCTGGAGGTTCAGAATTCCTGGAATAGGAAGAGTGTAAGTGGTCATCCAGGCTTCACTTGAAAACTCTCAGTGAGGATGAGGTCACAACTTCCTGAAGCATTTACCTTTTTGGACAGCTTTAATTGTAAGGAAGTTTTCTCTTCCATAAAATATAGATTTGTTTCTGTACAACCTGTACTCATTGCAACAAGTTCTGTTTTCTTGGGCCAAACAGATCAAGTCTAACCTGTACCCTCTTGACAAATCTCCCCTCTCTGAAGCTGGAACAGGGAACAGAAGCACTTTTGTATACAGTTCAAATATCATCTCTACTTTCCAATTCACTTTTTTTTCCTCTAAGTCTGAGTCTCCCTCTGGGGTTGGCAGGTTTTGAGTTATGCAATTGCTAAATTAGTGAAAAGTTATCTATTCACGGAAGGAAATCACAGATACATGGGACAGGCCGACAGGACTCCAACTAGCAATTAACTAACTTGCTACTCTAACTGGCTGACTCCAGGTCCCAAATGACATGGGACATCTTTCAAGTGCCTCATATGGATACTCTAAATATTCATTAAATGCTAGAAGGTAACTAAATCCTAAATTACAGGAAACCATATGAAAAACCATGTTATCTATTTGCAAGGATGAGAAAAGTGGAAAATAACAATAGTTGGGGGTAGAGGGAAAGGAGGACAGGCACACTAATGAACTATTATTGGTGACACTGTGAATTGGTTTAGCCATTCTAGAAAATAATTTATAAATACACCCCCAAAGTCACTCAACTATATACCCTAGTTGACCCAATAAAACCACTTTTAGACATGTGCCCTGAGGAGGTTAAGGATAGAGAGAAAGTTTGTATATTTATAAAAATATTTATGGCAGCATTTTTTTTTTTGTAATCAAGAATAGGAAACAAAATAGGTATCTGTCAAAGGCTGGCTGAACAAATCATGAAAGATGAATGTGCTGAAATTTTACTAAGCAATTAAAAATGATGCAGAGAGGGGCAGGTAGGTGGCACAGTGGATAGAACTCCAGCTTTGGAGTCAGGAGGACCTGAGTTCAAAGCCGACCTCAGATACTTGACACTTACTAGCTGTGTGACCCTGGGCAAGTCATTTAACCCCCACTGCTTCACCAAAAAGAAAAAAAAAGATGCAGATAACAGATTCAGAGAACAAGGAAAAGACTTGAATGAAATGATGCAAAGTTAGATAAATAGAACCAAAAGAATAATTTATGCAGTGATCACAATGATAATGAGAGAAAAGAATTTTGAGAAACCTCAGCATAGCACTCACATTCTTAGATATGGCTAATGTGTTGATGGGTTTTGCTTGACCATATTTATTTGTTACAAGGGAGGACAAGTTAATGAGCAGTGATGGAATTTTTAAAAATACCCAGTTGGCATTTACCTAGTGTTTAAGACTTGCAAAACACTTTACAACCACCTCACAATAACCCTGGACAGTAGATGCTATTATCCCTATTTTACAGATGAGGAAACTGAGTCACAGAGATGAAGTGATTTGCCCAGAATCACACAGTGTTGGAGGCTGAATTTGAACTCATTTTCCTGACTCCAGACTTCGCATTCTATCCACTTTACTATCTACCTGCCAAATACCACAATTTTGTCACTAATTCATTAAATATATATGTACATACACACACACACACACACACACACACACATATATATATATATATATCCAGGCATGTATATACACATACACACATCAGATACGCACATACATGTATATAAGTGCATACACATGTGTATGAGTGTACACATATATGTGTAGCAACTAGATGGTGCCGTGGATATAGTACTGGACTTAGAATCCAGAAGACTTATCTTCCTGAGTTCAAATCTGGCCTCAGACACTTCCTGGCTGGGTGACCTGTGGGCAAGTCACTTAACCTGTTTGCCTCAGTTTCCTCATCTGTAAAATGAGCTGGAGAAGGAAATGGCAAACTGCTCCAGTGTCTTTGCCAGGAAAACCCCCGATGGGGTCATGGAGAGTCAGACACCACTGAAAAACAGTTAAACAACAACAACCATCTTCCCCTTAGCGACAAAATGATTTTCCCCTCCTATGAATTGCTTATAGGGATGCACCTTGCTACCTACACCTTGCTTGTACCTCTTCTGACCTTATCCCATTCTAAAGATAAACAATGCAGTGTTGGACTCGGAGGTAGAGACCCGAGTCTGAATCCCACCTATGACATTTAGCTTTATAAGGATGGGCAGGTGCATTAACCCCTCTGAGTTCAGTTCTCTCATCTATAAAACATGATGATGATAAGACCTGAAGTACCTACCCTAGAGGGTCATTGTGACAATCGGCTGAAATAATGGATGTAAAATGATTTGCAGACCTTAAAGTGCTATGTAAATGTCAGCTATTATTTGACATTGTAGCTACTTTGGTACCTGCCTTACCTATTGTATATTGTATAGATTGTAAGGTCCTTAAAGGCCAATCACCGTCCTTTTTGCCTTTGAATCCTTGTTTTGCACAAAGCAGATAAAATGTTGAATTCATAAACAAGTCAGCATTAGCTGTGGTAAGAGACATGTCACAGTCAGAACCAAGAGGAAGACCAACCAGGTCATCAAGAGACTTTATTTGAGGATGATAAAGAAAGCAAGACGATGAATGACATCAACAATCAGAATTAAAGTTCAAATCTGACCTCAGACATTTGACACTTACTAACTGCGTGACCCTGGGCAAGTCACTTAACCCCAATTGCCTCACCAAAAAAACCAAAAAACAAACAGAATAATGATTGGGGGCAGCTAGGTGGCACAGTGGATAGAGCACCTGCCCTGGATTCAGGAGGACCTGAGTTCAAATCCAGCCTCAGACACATAACACTTACTAGCTGTATGACCCTAGGCAAGTCACTTAACCCCATTGCCTAACCACCCCACCCAAAAAAAAAAATCAGAGTTAAGGTATCAAGGTATCAACTTGATCCTGGAAAAGGGCATCTTGCTTAGTGGTCTTTTCTGCTTCCTGCTGAGCGTGGGTGGCTCTGGTCGATCAGGTGTTGGCAGGAAGTAAAGGCATTTATCTGCAGAAGGGGAGTTCTGTGTCTGATGGGAGCTGAAGAGGTAGAGTTCCAGGATGTTCTTATAGCCGAGCATTAGGGATGTTAGCTGTCATCTACATTGTTCCAATTCTCATATTTTGTAGCTGAGGAATATGAGGTCCAGAGGGGATAATTAACTTGCTAAAGACGCCTCTGGTAGGAACTGAACCCAGGTCCTCAGACTCAGTGCTCTTTGTACTACCTAATGCTCTGATGAGAAATCAGGGAGAATTCCCTATGATAATAAAACTAACAATAATAACTTTTACGTAGTATTTTAAGGTTTGCATAGCACTTTACACATTTAATCTCATTTTATCCTTTCAACAATCCCAGAAGAATACTATTATTATTCCTACTTTACAGATGAGGAAACTGAGGCAAATAGAAGTTAAATGACTCACCTAGGGTCCCACAGCCAGGAAGTATCTAAACATGGATTTGAACCCAGGTCTTCCATGACTTCAGGTCCAATGCTCTACCCGCTGTGCCACCAAGCTGCTTATATGAAGAATGAAAAGTGGGGCTTCATATCTTGTCTATAGCACTAGATACTCAGAACTTTCTTTTCTCCAAAGTAAAATGTGGAGAAAGAATTTGAAGCCTCACAGTGATATATTATGAATGAAGATAAATAGTGTTGTATGAATACAAGTAATTAGGGCATTCCATTAGGAGAAATGTGACCCTGAAGTCCCAAAGCTACAGGACACGGTCCAGAACACTGGAACTAATACTATTTCCTGCAATATTGATGGAGCAAGCATAAGCCACATCTGCTTGGGTTGTAATGGCCTTTTGATATAAGAAAGCCTTACAAATATACAGTTATGATGCCTGACATCACTTGCCTATTTGCTCTGTAAGTCACAGACTTTAGTTTTAGGGATGAGTGTTTTTAGTAATTTTTAAAAATATGTAGAATCAAAACACAAATTAGATTCCCTTCAGCGAGCTCTTCTGAGGAATAATATTACAAAATTCAAGTTCTATAATTTCCTTTCTTATTCATTTTCTTCCAAGTTCTCTGAGTTCACAGAAGTCAGAAGTCGTAATTGTTTATTCCTATTCATTCATACTACTTTTTTCTCTTCAGAGAGATAACTGCTGTCCAGAACCCTGAAATAAGTTCTGGTGTCAATCACACCTTGTTCTTAAATGGTCTAGTAGACTTTCAAGTGGAACCTCCCTTAGTCAAAACTTAGAAAACTCACAGATGCCCAGAAAGAGAGCTGATCCACCACACTTAGTACACCATCTGTGCACCTAAAAAATATTTGTGGACTTAGTGACTTTGTAGGAAAATGTACATTTCAGGAACTGTTATGTCACATGTCTCCAAATGCTAATATCAATTAAAACCTTCAAATGAGATCTTAATTCCTTCATTAATACCCAGTTTTTCTATTTTATCTATTATGATACCCAATACTTTTTGGCCTCCCCCACAGTCCTTTCTCAACGCTTGGAGTTTACCCAAGGTTCTCAAAGGCAATGTCAGCGAGATAAAAGCTCTAAAAAGCTGGAAAGGTTTCCAGAACAGCCGGGCCAGATTATGTTTTCTGCTCAAGGAAGCAGCTTAGCCAAGTTTAGAGAATCTTATCTCCAGTAGATGATAACTTCTCTGGCCATGGTGGCTCCTGGGGCACTATGGTCCCAGAAAAATAGAAATTTTAACCCCTAAGATCCATGGTGGGCAGAAATGTTTATAGCATGTTTCCAACAATGATGTATATGTTAAAAGAGACATAAAAGACATCAAGGAAATGTGTGACCAGAAAAGATGATGGGCCAGTCATGTAGGTAGATAGACTAAGAGATTTTAGATGGACAACCTGAGTCCTATACATCTTGGCATGCATGAAATATTAAAAGAATGAAAGAAAGGCCTGAAATGTGTTGGGTGTGTCCTCTAAGGAGATTTTATAGAAGAATGCAAACAATAATTGTATAGAATTGTAGAATGTGAGTAAGTTGTGATTTGGGCTGGTGAAGTATGTCCATGATAAGTTTTCAGACCTGCCTAAGCTACTTAATTGTACAACACCTTACTGTTTACAAAGTACTTTCCTCCTAACAGCTCTGTAACGTATGTAGAACCAGCATTATGGCCACCCTTTTGCTTATGAGGAATCTAAGGCTTAAAGAATGTCTGTAGTTATCAACAGATATTCAGCTAATAACATTCTGTGAAGCTAAGATTCAGACCCTGGTCATCTGACTCCAAGTCCATGGCTTGTTAATGACTCTAAGCTGCCTCAAGCACTTTTCCTATTTCTTTTCAAAGTCCAGAAAGAGTAGTGAGTCAGCCATATGGTTAAAGTAAAGGATAACAGATGGATAGCCTGAGCATTGAACTAGTTGGTATGCACAAAATATGCAGAGAACCAGATTCTTTCATAAAAAAACCAAGTCTATATTTAAAAATTTTTCTTTTTTATTGTGAACTTAATCATCAACAAACACAAACATTTTAAGACACACATAACAGGGAAGAGGATTGCATGAGAAACAATTGGTGTATAGTCCTTTTTTTCTTTTCTTTTTTTAGGCAATTGGGGTTAAGTGACTTGCCCAGGGTCACACAGCTAGTAAGTGTCAAGTGTTTGGTCTAAAGTCACATTTGAACTCAGGTCCTCCTAACTTCAGGGCCGGTGCTCTATCCACTGTGCCACCTAGCTACCCCTTGTGTATAGTCTTTTGCTATAAATATATATGTGTGTAGATGTGTGTATTATAAACACACACACACACATATATTTGTTGTTAGGTCATTTTCAGGCATGTCTGACTCTTTGTGACTCCATTTGGGGTTTTCTTGACAAAGATACTGGAGTGGTTTGCCATTTCTTTCTCTAGCTCATTTTACAGATGAGGAAACTGAAGCAAACATGGCAATGTGACTTGCCCAGGGTCACACAGCTAGTAAGTGTCTAAGGACAGATTTAAACTCAGGAAGAGGAGTCTTCCTGACTCTAGTCTCAGAGCTCTATACATTGCACCACTTAGCTGCCTTGGAAGACAGCTAGAGAAATCTTATTGAAGGAGGTGATTTTGAGAAAGATCTTGAAACCTGGATAGAATTTCAGTAAGGGGAAGTCACCCCAAATAAAGAGAATGATTAGAGGCATAGAGGCAAGAAGCCTATGATGTGTGCAAGGACTTGTGAGAAGTCCAATTTGTCTGGACTCTGGAATGTAGGGATCAGTACAACCTTATGACTGGTTGGAGCTAACAGTGGAAAACCCTGGAGGTGTAGCTAAGGAGTTTGGACATCACCACTCAGGCAATGGAAAGTCACTGAGAATTTATGAGCAGACATATTTATTAAAAAGATTAATAAAGATTAATCAACAGTCTTAACACATTAAAAACCATTAATATGGCAGGAGTGTGAAAGAGGGATTGAAGAGATAAAGACAGACTAGAAAGTTGTTTTAATAATATAGTACGGTGGCAATAGGAGTCTGACGAAAATGATGGGATTGGGAATAGGAAAGAGGGGGACAGATAAGAGATAATACATAGATAAAATTGACAAAGGTTGGTAATTGATTAGAAATAGAGGTTGAGATAGGGAGGAGTCAAAAGATAATTACAAGCTAGAGTAACTGGGAGAATGGTGCTGCCATCAAAAGAAACAGAGAGGGGCAGCACTGGCCCTGGAGTCAGGAGGACCTGAGTTCAAATCTGGCCTCAGATACTTGACACTTACTAGCTGTATGATCCTGGGCAAGTCAGTTAACCCCGATTGCCTCCAAAAAGAAACAGAAATCAGGAAACAAAGCAGATTTCAGAATAAAAATGACGAGTTTAGCTTTTGGGTCATGTTATACCAGATGTGCTAGGGGGATATCTAGGTCTTGACGTTCCCTATGTGGCTGGAAAAGAATTATCTAAAAATTAGATCATTTAGGGTTGAAGATATAGCTCTGCAGATATCTGCATAAAGGTAATACTAACTGAAGTCATGAGAATGAATGAAATCATGGAAGAAGAAGGTGGAGAGGGAAAAAGAGAACTGAGGACAAAGCCCTAGGAAACAGATTAATAGGGCAAGAACAGGAAATCAAACTATTAAAGAAAATAGAAAGATGAATCAGGCAAGCATAAGGAGAATGAAGAGATTGCAGGGTTGCAGAAACCAGAGGAGAGTATCTAGATAGAGGGATAGTCAATAGTGTTGCAATAAAGATCATGGGAGAGAAGGACTGAGGAGAAGAAAAAGCCATTGGATTAGGTGATTAGTGACCTGTTTCTGTAGAGTAATGGAGACAAAAGCCAAACTAGCGGAAGGCAAAGGGTGAGTGGCTGGTTTGAAAGCAAAGGAAGGTTTTCTTCCAACCTCTATGTCACCAGGCCCTAGTCCTGCCCTTGGTAAACTATACCTCAGACTCACTAGCTAATCCTGGGCCCTTCTGGCTTCTGGACTCTTGACTCATATCTGACCTTCAACAATTAGAGCAGCTTCAAAAGGATCTGAATCTGACTAGGCCTTCCTCCTGTCTATTAGGAGCTTACTTCTACTGCCATCCTCAGCGGTACTGAATGGGTGATGGTGCAACTCTGTGCACAAGTGAAGGCCAAAAACATCACTTAGTCACAGATAACAAAGCCAATGGCATTATGGAGCCACCCAAGGATGTTCATGAACTTCCATGAAAGGGGTATTATGCATATGATAATAAATCATTTTGGTAGCACTGCGGAGGATAGACTGAATGAAGCAGGGAGAGATGAGGCAGATCAATTAGGAGGCTGTTACAATGACCCAGGTGAGAGGTGATAAAGAGCTGAACTAAGACGGCAGCTATAGAGAGAAGGGGTCAGATGAGAAAGATGTAGAAGCAGAAAAAGCAAGGTCCTAAACGAGAACCATCCCTGATCTCCCCACCCATGGCCTATTCCACAGTGCACTGTGATTGTGATACCGTCCCCACAGATGGAAGACTGATCAGGCATGGGCAGGTAGAACAACAGTTGCTCACCTTTTTATAGCACGAGCTATGACTGTGGAACTCACTCAGCCTGCTTAAGATGTGGCTGAAAACGGCTCCACTTCATTCTACCCAGAACACTGCATTTTGCATGACTACCATTCATCTCTGCAGGAGCTGTCAAGCATGTTCAATCAGCCTAAGTAAGTACATCTCACCCTCACATATTAAACATGAACTCAAGACAATTTGCAGAGCTGAAAAGCAGAATGGGAGTAGCTGGAATAAATATAAATAAATGCTTGAACTACAGTTTTGATCAGTCCTCTACACATTTTATTATCCACCTATCAACCTTTGTATATTTCTCTATTCTGTCTCAATAGCATGGGAAGTGATTTTACGCATGATTAGTTTCCCTGCACTTCGAACCTTTGTATCAACAAATTACAGAGCACATCACTACTAAACGACCAGTTTTCTCTTAAGAATGAGTTGGTTACTTTTATCTGAAGCTCCTTTCTCCATCTATCCTCCACTGTTTTAATCCACATTAAGGCTATTATCACTTATCTTGGGGTGACCAATTTACTTAAGTGGATTGAGGCTACAACTTTTATACATATATATATTACATTCTGGAGGAAATGAAAAAAATGAATCATTTTTAATTTTGGTGTCATGGAGATTAAACATTTGTATGATTGGCTGAATTTCACTTTTCATCTAGATTCTTTTGAGATTCATGTTGGCAAAGCTTTTTAGGAAACTAAATGAAACTGATTTTAAAAGTAATGCAGGTGTTATTTGTAGCAGTTCTTTTTGTAGTGGCTAAGAATTGGAAAGCAAAGGGATGCCCATCAATCGGGGAATGGCTAAACAAGCTGTGGTATATGATTGTGATGGAATATTATTATGCTATAATAAATGACAAAAAGGATGATTTCAGAAAAACCTGTAAAAACTTACATGAACTGATAACAAAGTGAAGTGAACAGAACCAGGAGAACATTGTACACAATAATAGCAATATTATTTGATGAATTGTGAATGCTTTAGCTATTCTCATCAATACAATGATCCAAGACAATGATGAAGCCTACTACCCACCTCCAGAGAAAGAACTGATATTGTTTGAATATAGACTGAAGCATGCTACTTTTCACTTTCTTTCACTCTTTTTCTTCTATTCAGGTCTTCTTGTACATAATGACTAATATGGAAATGTTTTACACAGCTACACATATATAACCCATATCTGATTGCTTACCATCCCAGAGAGGGACGATGAGAGGGAAAGAAGGAGGGATATAATTTGGAACTCAAAACTGAAAAAAAATGTTAAAAATTGTTTTAACATGTAATTGGTGAAAAAATAAAATATATGTGTTTTTAAAGAGTAATGCAGGTGTGCATCCATTGTCTGTGGCAGGAAATCACTCAGGCAAAATTCAAAAACTATTTTTATCACTGTGCGAAGTAGGTCAAAAAGTAAGCAGAAAAATTCATGTTCTTCCTTCATAGCAGAAGAGAGCATCAACTCTATAATGTTGAAAGGATAAGGAAGTAAAAAAAGCCCAGGCACAGTCTGATGTATTTCTTGGATTGTAGAAAAATTGAGGAAAGATACATAGATCCATTAAATTTCTGGTCTAAGATTCTAAAAGAGAAATGGCTCAGAAGAAATAGATAGCCCTCAGTAACCAAGTCCTGGTAACATACTTGGGATTGTAATGAGAAGGCAGAAGGCAGGGGGTGGTGTGACGGGGTTCTAAAGAGATTTGTGTGGCTGCACAAGGAACTCTCTTCTGAGCTCATATTTTAAAATGGCATGGAAAGAGGATGGAAGTGTGTACAAGTAACTGAGAACACATACAAAAGAATGTTCTTTAGGAACACTAAAGATGAGAATAAACTGAAGTTTGCCCCCAAAAATGGTAAGGATAACAAAAAGATATCTACATCTATATCAAGATATATCTATATCTATCTATTTATATAAATTCAGTTGACAACAAAAGAAGATACAAAGAATGGCTAGGTTTACCAATCTAAAACATAGCATAGACAGAGTCTTCAGACTGGGCAGAATAAAAAAAGTTTAAGAAGAAATTAAATACATGAAAAGTGAGAAGGTAGTAGGAGCATCTATCTGTTATAAATAAGTTAAAGTCACTAGGCTGGCAAACTGAAAGAAACTGGGAAGGTGATTCCTGATCTACTGTCAATAAATTTTAAGAAATTGTAGAGAACAAAAGTGTCATGGGGCTAAAGGTGATCAAATGTTGTTTGAGTTTTTGAAAAGGAAAAGAAGATGGATCCTTTAAACTATCGGCATTGATTCTTGCCAGCATTCTTCAATTATTCAAGGGATGATTTGTGAGAATTCAGAAAGGGAAGCAGTGATCACCACAAGCTGACATGATTTTGTTAATAACAAAACATGCCAGACTAAGATTTTCTTATATGTCAAGATTACCAGACTTGTGTATCAGAGACTTACCATGGACAGTGGATTTCACCAAGACATTTAATGATATTTTCGTCATGCCCTTATGGACAAGATGAAGAGAAGTAGACAAAAAAATAGGACATTTCTTGGGATTTGAAACTAGTTGAATGATCAGACCCAAAGACTATTGATTAATGGATTATAGTCAGGCTTGGGAGATATATAGTAATATTGTATCCAAGGTGGAAAAAAATTTCCCTTGATGAGTTCAAGTAATCTAATTCAGATAAACTATATCCTAGGCTATGGAAAGAAGTGGCAAATATGATTGCTGAGCCACTGTCAATGATTTTTGAAACTCTGTGATTTGAAAGATACAGAATGAAGGAAGCAGAACCAGAAGAAAAAAAAATTATACTATAAGAACAGCATTGTAAAAATGAACAGTTTTTGAAAGATTTAAGAATTCTGATGAATGCAATGATCAGCTGTGATTCCAGAGGACCAAGGATGAAAAAACCTACCTACAGAGAAGTGATGAACTAATATGCAGAATAAGGTACATATTTTTGGGACACAATCAATATGATCATTTCTTTTGTTTGACTATATATATATTTGTTACAAGGGTTTTCTTTTTTTTTTCCCCAAGGCAGGGGACAATGAGAGAAAAAGTAAATACTCATGAATTGAAAAAATAAGTATAATTTTAATAAGAAAGGCTTTGAGGAATGGGAGAGATATCACAGGATTGAAGAACAAATTTTATTACAATTTTCAGAAAGAGGATACACACAGAGTCTATAAATCCTATGCCAGTGGCTTCACTAAGAATAGGTCATGCCAAGCTAATCTTATTTCATTTTTTTTCAGGATCACTAGACTGGCAGATCAAGGGAATGATGTAGACATAGTTTACCTAGATTTTAATAAGTGTTTGACAGAGTCTCAGGTGCCATTCAAGGGGTAAGTTGGAGAGATTACAGCTAGACAATAGTAGAATTAGTTGGAGTCGGAACTGGTGGCATGGCGAGACCCAAAAAATAGTCATTCATAAGTAATATCCTGTTACAATAATTGGCTCATTTTAAGCCTAGAGATAACATAATGGCCCATAATGTCAGTATGGTTCCTTTTTCTATGACTTTAGGGAAATTATTCAAACAAAAAGTTAGGAGCACAATCATAATCATTCTAAAGTCCCTAGTCAGGAATATTCCTTATATATAGGCAGAGGTTGGGCTTTCTGCCTTAATTTGTATTTATATTTTCTCTAGTTAATCCCTGGCCTCTTTGTGTTTAAAGCAAATTTCAGGTAATCAGAAAAATTTAGGTAAAGAAGTAGGAGAGTATGTTATAGTATCTGCTAATAGGCAAGTACCAGGAATTAGAGTTTATTGAATGGAGGAATAATGTAGTCAGATGCACTTTAGGAAAATCGGTTTGATAGCTAAGTGGAAGATGGATTAGATGGGGAGAGAGCTGAGGCTGGGAGACCAATAAACTAGAGTCTCCTTGTTACATCCAGTATATAAAGTCCTTTGACTTTTCAAGTCCTTCACAACCTGGATCCTTGCTACCTTTCCAGTCTTCTTATTCTTTACTTCCCTCCATGTACTCTATGATCCAGCAATATTGAGTCCTCGTTATTCCTCTAAAACAGTACTCCACCTTCTGACTCTGAATTTTCATTGGCTATTCCCCAAGACTGGAATACTCTCCCTCCTCATCTTCATCTCCTGGTTTCTTTGGCTTCCTAAAAGTCCCAGCTAAGATCCCATTTTCTATCAGAAGCTTCTTCTGATCGCCTTCTGTGCTAGTGTCCTTCCTTTATGACTATCTCTAATTTATCCTGTATATATCCTGTGTATATTATCCTGTATATATGCTGTTTGCATATTTTCTCCCTCATTATACTGTAAGATCTCCTTGAGAGCAGGGACTGTCATTCTCCCTGTCTTTGAATCTCCAGCAGTTAGCATACTGCCTGACACATAGAATGCACTCAATAAATGCTTATTTACTTGATCTGAATGTGTTCAGACAGATGTAATACCAAATGTCTGGATTGGGATTGGACTAAATTTCCTATGAGATCTCTTCCAACTCTGAGAGTCTATGTCTATTTCTTTGTGTGTTGTGTTGGGGCAGAAAGCCAAGAACCCCAAAGGGCTATGTGCACTCCAACTTTTGTTGTATAGTACTACAATCTGCCCCTAAAGAATAGAATGGGCCAATGTAAAGTAAGCCAGCTTCAGTCATCTGGGATGGATGCCTGAGGTAGATTGAACTTGATCTTCCCAGGGTCATGCAAGTAGCCTCAGAAACCAGATGTGAACCCACGGTTTTAGGACTCCAAGTCTAATTCTCTATCTGCTGTGCCATACTACCAAAATAAATGTTATTTGTATTGATATCCTTTCCCTCAGTCCTCTCAGGGACAAGCTTCATCAAGCTCAAACAATATATGACCCATAAGCTCTCAGTGCTTCCCTTTTATGGTTAGATCAATGGTTCTATAAATTACTGGGAAAGCAAGTATTTTAGAGGAGAGTGCTCCAATTCCCTGGAAATGATGCTGAAGAATAGATAATGCAATATATAAAAACATCAAAATGGAAACTGCTTTGGGGCACTCAGATCCTCATTTACGGAAACTTCTTAACGGCTTTTAAAGCATATTTCTGGCAGTTGGCCAATTTATAATGATATTTTTGTCCTCTAGTTAGTTATGGGATATGTTCATCGCTTATTTGCCTCTTGGCACATTTGCAAGATGAATTTTCTGTTTACTAAGGGTTCTTTCTGCTGTTTACAACTTTTGATCTGTAAATGACAATATAAGGGAAAAAAAGATAAGTCCAATGAGCAGCACCAAAGGCACATTTCACCCAACTCACACAGAATCCCAGAATTCTAAAAACCTCATTAGCCAAGCTATTCAACCCTCACTTAGAAGACTGCTAGCTGGTGGAAAAAGCCAGCAAGCACCAGATGTTGACCCTGCAAAAGGTTAGCCTGAAAAAGCTTGAGTTTGGTACAGGTTCAATCACTGCTTTCAATAGCCATTCTGGGGGCCAAAGAGGAGGCTGCAAAAGTGATGTCACAGTGTTGTATTACATCCACTAGTGTTCCAGGATGACTCACACCTGGCACAGTGAAAGACTCCATTGTCAGTGTTCTCCTGGGTGCAGGGGGAGCTGACTCATTGCTTAGCCTACCAGCACACTCACCGTCCAGTCGGCTGAGATTAGCAGAAAAAGACAAGGGAATGCAACTGGGACGAAGGCAAGCAGTGAAGAAGAGTGAAATCGGCTCATTTGGGTTAGTGATAGGTGGAAAGATAGATTTAGTGGGGGACGGGGACAGCATATAAAATGAGGGGGTTGGACTGGATGACCGCCAAAGACGTTTCCAACTCCACATCAATGTGTGTGATTTCATCTCTGTGGGGAATGCTGGAAACTCCTGCCACCAAAGCCAATCAGTCATCAATTTATAATTTCTAGTTATAGAAAGATGCCTGTAGCACTGACAGACTGAATGACTTGCCTGGGGTCACACAGCCAGCATTTGTCCTAAACAAGACTTGAACCCCAGTTTTCTTCCTTATTCCAAGGCCAATTCTCTGTCAACTATATTATTTTGGGAAGATATACTGAAGGTTATTCCAAGGGTCCTGGGAATGGCTCTTTTTCAAAGCCTGTGTTTTTTAGTCTCATCCTCTCTTCTTCTATCCATGACAAATCAGCTTAGCAGAATTGACTTCTCTACTTACAAACAATCCCGGCCCTCTCCCACTTTCACTGACAATGCTTTAAAACAGTAAATGATTAAGAAGAAACAATTCTAGTCTTTACAACAGGTCAGATCCACTCAGAAACTTAGAACATTACACAACTTAGGAAAAAGTCATCAACAGCAAAGTATTTCAATAGTGCCTTAACTTTTATTTATTATTTTATTTTCCTTCTTGATACAATATAATATTATATAATATGAGTGTGATTATCCCCACATATCTTTGTCTAAACTACTGATAAAAAATGTTACATGCACCAAACTAACTATGGATCCTTGGGAAAGTACATGGGATATTCCTTTCCAAGTTGACATCCAACTACTAATGGCTATTTTTTGGGTTTGGCCTATTCAACCAGTTCCAAATCCATCTAATGGTATTATTGTCCAGCCTATTCTGTATTATCCTCCCAAATAATATGAGAGGCATTGTGTTAATCTCGATAAACTGTCTACAACATTCCCCTGCTCTACCATTTACAATAAGGTTAGCTTGCCATGACCTGTTCTTGATGAAGCCACGCTGTTTCTTTAGTAATCACCATTTCTTTTTCAAAATGTACACTAACTATCTTTTTAATAGAATGGAACAGGAATTCCAGTCAAAGTCTCTGGCCTATCATTTACATCTACATTTCTATTTTAAAAAAAAATGAAGGCAGTTTTCCCACCTTCAGTCTCTGAAATTGCAGACAATGACTCAGCAATCACTTTTGTTAGCTCCTTCCTTATCCTAGTATGTACGTCACTGTGGCCTAGTGACTTAAAAGTGTCCTCTAACCAAATTCGTTGACTCCATAGTAGCAATTTTTTCTTTTTTTCTTTTCCAGTCCAAAGATCATTCACCTTGTCATAAAGCTCAGAAACAGAAGCAAAATAACAGCTGAGCAGCTCTGCCTTTCTTCCACCATCAGCAATCAAACTGTCCGGTCCATTCTTTGCTCTTTTCCAAAACAGGCATGATGATGTTTTTTGTTTTTGTTTTCCTTAGCTATCCTTATGAATCTAAGCTAATTTTGAACTCTGGCATACCTAGCAAGATACTTAAAAGATGCTGCCATTCATTTGCATTTTTCTCACTACCCGCCCTTCACTGATGCCTGGACTCATAGAGTTATAGCTGGAAAGGACATTAGAGATCATGTAGTTCAATTTACTTCATTTTATAGTTGCAGAAGGGGGAGTGACTTACCCAAGATCAAACAGGTAATAAACAGAAAGGCTGAATTTTGTACACAGGTCCTCTGAGTCCGTGGCACAGCAGATAGAATGCTGGGCCCAGAGTTAGGAAGACCTGAGTTCAATCTGGTCTTAGACACTTATTAGCTGTGTGGCCCTGGGCAAGTCATTTAATTTCTGTCTGCCTCAGTTTCCTCAACAGTAAAATAAGGATGATAATAATAGCATCTACCTTACAAAGCTACGAGGATCAAATGAGAGATTTGTAATGCACTTAGTACAGTGTGTACCACACGGCAAGTGCTTAATAAATGCTCATTCCCTTCCCCAAAGTTGACTTTTTCCCCCAGTATACCAAGCTACTTTTCTTGCTTTCATCTCCTTTACCTATCTTTAAACCTAAGCTAGGTGGTGAGGTCCCTGGATCTCCATTTTATTCCCTTTAGATGGAGTATGCTGAAGCTAGTTTGCACCAGTTCACAAAAGCCAGTTGTTAAGTTTTCAGTGGGAGCATTTACACCTCAGAAATTGGCGAAGACTACAAATCATGGCTCGATTTATTATTTTATTGATTCTCAACTTAAGAAAATGGTGGAGAAGATATCAGTGTCTTCAAATTAAACTTAAAAGTGTGTTGAGCACATCTATCTATCTATCTATCTATCTATCTATCTATCTATCTATCATCTATCTATCTATCTACCTTTTGTGGAGAGTCGGTTATCAAACACTTACCAGCATACTCCTGCCATTAGGGAACTTCTCTCCTTTCCTCATAATTAGGAGAGAATTATTTGTCTTTGTAATTTCAGAATTTCCACTCTTGCAAATGTGCTACCCCTCCCCCCCTGTAGAAATTGGGGCCATAGTATCATACTCAGCCTCTCTGAATCTCTTGAAATCTGCTTTCTTCAGTACACTCCTCCTCAAGGTTCCCCTCTTTTCCATCCATGAAATATCCTTGTTAGGAAAAATCAGATCTAATACACAAGATTGTCTTGTTGGTTGCTTTCCCTTAAAGTAAGTCGAGAAATAGTTGCTTTGGCTGGAGCAGAAGGAAAGTGCCATGAGATAGCTGCATCATCTGTCACTAGTGAATCATGTTTCCAGACAGTGTCAAACTGCTCATTTATTTCTTCTTTCTGTTGAGGTTGTCTGGGGCATATTCTGATGACAATAGCACTACTTTGCCCGTTGATCTACCTAAATACTTTCCACCATACTTCTCTCCATAGAGGATGACAAGTATATTTTCATACTACACTTGCCCTCCTTTCACCCTCCTGCCCCTTTACCTCTCATTTCTTTTGAATAAAGGCATTCCTTTCCCAGAGTCATTCCCCAGTTGTGGTTCTCATCCCCCCAAATCTCAATGAGACTCATGGGGTCACGTCCTTCCATTGGCATCATCCTGCTTGTTACCCATATATTGTGCAGTTCTGTTTACATAATTAAGCCCATAAATGTTGGTTACTTGCTCCTGTCTTGGATTTTATCTCCTGTGAACTTTCTCTGTATTTCTAATGCTATTCTTCAAACATAGTATCTGCACTATGGTATTAAGCTTCATGACTATTATATATACATTTATGTGTGTGTATATATACACACATGTAACATATGTATATAGCAGATATATAGATATACTTATACACATACACACTCACATATACTTGTACACACACATATAGGCATACATTTTATATGTAAATGTGTATATATATGCACATTTATATAAATAAAACATTAACATATACATACAGAGTTATTATTCCCTGCCTAAGCACAGGACTCCAAGTTAGGCATTAGGCTTTCTTTTATAAAATTAAATGTTTTATACAATAAAAACATTGCACATCAATACAACCCCCTATGTACACATGTTTAGCAATTGTTAATAATTAAGATGATTCATTTCAACATGTAAGTCATCATAGCTTTGAGTCACTCCAAGTGCTCGGCAGGATGCTTTGTTCATCCTCATTCACTTTTCCTCTTGGGGCTGTAATTAATGTGTACTCCATTTACCTGCTTTTGCTTTTGTTGCTTTGCATTGTCTTATAAAGCTCTTGTTTTTTGCTTTTGTTTTTTTAAAATCTTCATGATTGTTGGTCTTAACTACTTTATATTAAGAGATTAAATTGATGTAATGTAATTTAACTATTCCCTTATTATTAGTGGTTTTCTACGCTGCTCCAGTTTCTGAGATTCCAAAAGTTATAAGCTGAATCCACTTTTTAAAAATAAAAACCAAATGTAAAATACAGATTTGCTTTACTAATCAGGGTCCCAATGGCCCTCTTTCTCTAAAAATCACCAACATTACCGTATTTTGCTCTGAATGGTATGTCCACTGAGTATGAGGCTGAGGTATACATAAACAGCGGAAGTGAGCAACACAAATCACAAAATAATATTTAATTTATTATATGTTAAATATGAGAGACAGCAACATATAGTGGATATGAAGTAGATTCAAAGCCAGGAAGACCTGGATTCTAATCCTTCCTCCTGCCTTTGCCACATGCTGGCTGCAGGTCCTAGGCAAGCCCATTATCTTCTTAGTGTTCTGGGTAACTCTCTAAGACTTTAGGTTGCAGAGATAGGACTGCCCTCCAAGAGGAGGGAATTTCCTTACCAGGAGGTTCCTTAAATCAATGAAGTCACACGTATAGTCCCTATCTCCTCTATGACATACAATATCACAGATAATATACAAAAGTCTTTACATTCAAATTCCTACATTATTTTTACTGCAACAAATTAGAAGGCAAAGGATCACTAGCATTCATAGTTTGATTTGTAAAAAGCTAATTTATGTACAATTTTTCAAGAAGATATCTCTTGCAACCTACTGCAACACTGACTAAGGCAACATACACCTGTCTCCTGCTAATGATGTCGATTAGTTAAATCATTTTGTAAAAGTGTCTCATTTAGAATGAAAGGACAGTTTAGGTCAGTGGTCTCCAAGATGAGGAGAAAGAAGCAGAAATTAGAACAGAGGAAAGCATTCCAGGCCTTCAGCCCTCCTGTGGCCACTGCCCCACTGTACTGAGCTCCTTCCCCGGCTTGTTCCCAGTGTAGGCACTGCTGGAAAGTCAGACTTTTCTGCTTTTCCTCAGGCAGGTAGGCAAATAGGTAATCATTCCCAATCTGGCCCACTCCCACAGGAATTGTTGTCCTCCTTTCTCCTCCCCACTCTTACTGTTCATAATTCAACTCCTCCCCCTTGCTTAGGTTAAAAATACTTTCCTACTTTCAACAAATGTATGTCTAGTCATGTCTGACTCTCCATGACCTCATTTGGGGTCTTCTTGGCAAAGATACTGGAGTGGTTTGCCATTTCCTTCTCCAGCCCATTTTACAGATGCAGAAACTGAGGCAAACAGGGTGAAGTGACTTGCCCAGGGTCATGCAGCTAGTAAGTGTCTTAGGCCAGGTTTGAATTTAGCTAGATGAGTCTTCCTGATTTCTGGCCCTCTATCCACTATGCTACCTAGCTGTGCTCTCAATAAATAAACATTTTAAATGCCATTTAGTTTATCTTTATTTTATCCCTTAATTTTTTTCTATATTTCATTTGTGTGTTAAAACACATAGAGAAAATATTTATTATGTGCATACCATATGCCAGGCTGTGCTAAGTGCTGAGTACAGAAAGAAAAGCAAGCAAGATAATCCCTATGCTCAAGGAGTTCACACTAAAAAAAAAAACACAACATAGAAATGGGAGTTGAAAAGTGGGGCAGGAAAATACTGAAAGGAAGGAGTGAAGAAGCATGGCTGAGGATGGCCACAAAATGGCAGTCTGGCTAGGGACTCATCAGTTGGGAGAGTGGGTCTCAGAGTAGTTTCTCTGGGGTGGAGAGGAAGGCACCTCTGAGCAGGTGCAAGAGTCAGAGCCAGGCCCGTACAGGATATGAAATTAAAGGTAAACATATATACATGGGGACTCATGCTTCAAAAGTTTTCACTGGCACAGATACACAAAAGAGTTTAGAAACTACTGGTTCAAGTACTAGGGGAACCTGGATTAGTAGGACTGGGCAAAAGCAAGAAGTGCACACGTTGAAGTCATTTCTACAGAAAGCAGCTTCATGTTTTGCACTAATTCTTCTGCCATGACAAGAGGTTCATCTAAGGGCTGAGAGCCACCTCACGTGGGATGGTCGGAGGGCTTTGAGCAGAATGATGAGTTTCTGGAGTTGAACTGCTAATTGGGAGTGACTAATTGCATAGTGATGGAACAGGAACAGAGGATTGAGGTGTCATGCTCCTAACACTCCATCTGTCTATAAGTCCACTACGTATAGCCCTAGCAGAACCCATCATGGCATTTTATCCACATTGTCTCCCTCCATCTGTACACATGTGTCTTTAAAGCTTATACTTCAAGCCAGTATGAGATGATTTGGTCTATGTCATTTGTCTAAGGAAAGCTTTGGAAAGCATTAAACAACAAAGCAGCATTCAGTTTAGCCACATCTGTTTTCTCCTCCCACTAACCAGCATCCTCTTCGTAGATCAAGAAAGTGTTTATAGCTGAGCAGAGACAAAAAGATGAAAACGACCTACCCAAAGTGACCCCAGTCAGTTCATGGACAGAGCCAGGATTTGAAATAACAGTTCCACTACTCTTATCTCTTTAATGATGTTCTGTAAACTTTAAAATAATTCAGAAGTGAGTGCTGAGGAGAGGAACAGTTCAATGAAAAAGACTTTGAATATGAAACTAAATATGAGAAAAAAGGGCACTGTTAAAGCAGCCTGGCATAGTGAATAGACAGATTATGTTGGAGTCAAGAAGCAATCCTACCTTCAATACTTAACTAGCTGTGTGGCCCTAAACAAATCTCTTAACTTTTCCTAGCATCCTAAAACATGATGATAAAAACAGCACCTACCCCATAGGGTGGAGAGATCAATGAGGACATTTTGTTAACCGTGTAGCACAATGCAAATAGAAACCATTTCACACATTATTGGACAATGGTCAAACATTATTAAGTTTCTACTAGGAACAAATAGCCTTCTCAGTATATGAAGAAGATACAAAGATAATTAAAATAGGTTATCTGCCTTCAAAGACCCTCTGATCTAGTTGGGGAAGCTCCAACATTATGAAATGTCAGAGGAGATCCCAAGTGACGTCTTCATTCAGAATATTTATTAGTAATAGCTCACATTTCATTTTCTACAGTTTGCAACATTTTAGTCAGGTAGCATAGGTTCCATTTTTATTTTACAATAACGACAGCTAGAATTTTTAGACAGCTCTTTAAGGTTTGCAAAGCACCTTACATATGCCACCTCATCTGATCCTCATAATGACTCTGGGAGGTCGGTGCTATTATTATGATGCCCATTTTACAAATAAGGAAACTGAGTCAGAGAGTGGTTAAGTGACTTGCCCAGGATCACACAGCTAAAAAATGTCTGAGACAGGATTCAAACTCGGGTCTTGCTGATATCTAAGTCCTTTGTTATACCTACTGTGCCACCTAACGATGAGAGGAGGAAACTTGAAATTGAAGAAGTTGACTTGCCCAGGGTCACATTCTTAAGTGGTATAAACATAATTCAGACATAACACTTCTGACTCTGAGTCCTGTGATATTTCTGATACACTACCTGGCCTCACCTATTTTCCACAGCATCGCACTGCGTGCATATTACAACTTAAAACTACTGCGCTAAAGAGACCCACCATCCTTATCTCCCCTCTACCTTCCCACTCCCTTGCTCCCATCCCCATGATCATCAGTCAGTAACAGGGCTTACAGATGTGCATCACTTCCACACCTGGCTCCTCCTCAAAATGTTCCCAGTTTGGTAGGATCTGCGGGGGTTTTTCCCTGCTTCAAGTACCTTCAAGTACCCAAGATCATCTCTTGGCCATAAATGAGAACTAAGTAGAAAGCTTTCATGGAGGGATGAGGAGATAGAAGCCATACAGGTGGCTATCATGGAGAAGAGTTAAGTTTCTTCTGTGTGTGTCCAAAATTCAGAACCAGGACTCTGCAAGTTAGGAGACAAGTTTTGGTTCAGAGTAAGGAAGCATTGGGCAGTTAGGTGGCATCATGGATAAAGTGCTGGGTGGAGTCAGGAGGACTGAGCTTCCTGAGTTCAAATTCAACCTCAGATACTTCCTAGCTGTGTGACCCTTGGCAAGTCACTTAACCCTGTTTGCCTCAGTTTCCTCATCTGTAAAATGAGCCAGAGAAGAAACTGGCCAACCACAAGAAAACCCCAAATGGGCTCACAAAGAGTCAGAAGTGACTGAACAACAACAAAGGAAGCATTTCCAAACAATCTGAGCCATCTGAAAACAGGATAAGCATTGGGATGGGATGATGAATTATGCCATCACAAGTGGTTTATAGGATTTAGAACTAGATGGAGCCTTGGAAGCCATCTTCATTTTACAGATGAGTAAACTGTGGCCTAGTTAAGGGGGTTAGCTAGTGTTCAAGCATAAGTTTTAAATCCCAAATCCTCTGCTCTTACCAGGAAACCATGCTGTTTAAATAGAAGCTGTTTTAAGTAGAAGCTTGTTAAGGATATTGTAGAAGGTATAACTCCACCAAGAGACGCAGATAGTCTAACTTACCACTCAAGTCCTTTCATCTCTAAAAGTCTAAGAAACTGTTGACAAATTCTCATTTGTTTCCAGTCTGTTTTTGTAATCTAATGGAAGACCAGCTGACCTTTCATAGTTTCATTCATGCTTACAATTTGCTTGTTGAAAGTTTGCTTGGAGTTAAACACAGATTTTGCATAACAAAAACCATTCTTGAATCTTAGAAATAAAAAGGCTTTCAAGAGATTTTAGTTTGACAAAGCCCACATTCCCGCTTGGAAATTTATTATTATGCCAATAAGCATTTTTAAGATTGTGCATGTAAGAACTGAAAAGTTCAAGAAGGTATGGTCAACCATTTTCTCTGGGACCTTTGAAACCAAGCTCTTGATGTAAAGCACATAGCAACTTCAAACACCAAAGCAGGTAGCCTCTCATTCTCTGACCCCATCGAAGAGTTATCTTTTTGAAGACTCAAATCATTATGTTTTTCTTCACACACTATAAACAAACCAACAAGATGGTTTAAGCAGACAGACACTATGCCAGGATGATTTGGTAGTCCCATTTGAAACTCTAAAGTAGGAGGGATTTATCCTGGATGGGAAAGGGACATAGGATATTAGGACAATGGCTGATTTGCTTGTTAGAGCAAGATCTGCTGCCTTCCTTCTCCTGCAGCTCAACTTGATGGGGTTGGGATCTAGACCCCAGAAAGGAAAAACCCTGGACTTTCCCACTTGGTCAAATCTCTGGCATTAACCTGAGGCTATAATCCCATCAACTGGCCTTTCATTGTGGCTACACCCAATCTCCCAATTCTGTTAACCTAGCCTGGCCTTCCTTTGTCTTACCTCCCCATGTATGGCCCCAGGCCATTTCCCATCCTTAATCCTAGCTAGGCTCCATTCTCCCTTGGCCAGGAGGTCCAAGTCACCGGAGTTCTGTTCACCCCAATTTACTGGCCACTCCTAGGTCCCTCCCACAGTCTTTCTGTATATAAGGCCCACCTTGTCCCCATCAAGTGGCTCAGATTCTTATAATCTAGCCACTGCACAGATTTTCGTAATCTAGCCAATAGCCGACAGATGCTCAGAATCCTTAAGAGTCCAGCTAGTATGGTGAATCTTCAATAAACCTTGTTTTTGGCTAAAAGGGAGGTTTGGGTCAAATTCTTTCAGACAGGACCTGCATGTTGTGATTTTGGGGTCCCAGCACCCCTAAACCTCTAAACCGCACCAAACTGATTATGATAGTAATCAATTATTTATCTCATTTTACATTATTATGTAATAATAATAAATGATAACAAATAATTTATTGTGACAACAACAAGCTGATTCTGATTGTGATGATAAATTTTTCTTAATGGGCCAGTTTCTCTGTCCCACATGTGCCTTTAATCCCATCATTGTACAATCTCCAAAGCCTCTCAGATGTCTTTTTTCTGTTCTTATGCTGACTCTACTGTCATTAAAAATGCATCATCCTTCACCTTTATCCCATAGCTGTGCACCATATGATGTCTATTTTGACTGGTTCCTGGGACAACAGCAAAGGCTGGTTAATGAGATCGAGCAGATCAATACCCAACCTGATAATCTGTTCAGTCATGTCCTACTCTTTGTGACCCCATCTGGGGTTTTCTTGGCAAAGATGCTGGAGTAGTTTGCCATTTTCTTCTCCAATTCATTTTACAGATGGGAAAACTGAGGCAAACAAGGTTAAGTGACTTGCCCAGGGTCACACAGCTAGTAAGTGTCTGAGGCTAGATTTGGTCTTCCTGACTTCAGGCCCAGTGCTCTATAGGCCGGGCTACCTTGCTGCCCCCAAGCTGATAACAGTGAAGAGCTAAAACCACGAAGTTTGGTATAGAAGGTCCATCATTATATATACACATGGGAGGGAGAGACTAAATCCAAGAAAATGAGCTATTATAGAAAACCAGGTGCTTGGGCTGGTGCCCAGAATTTGTTGTGTTTTTCTTTGGATGAATGTTTTTACTTTTCAGGGCAAATTCCAGTTACTAAAATGATGTCTGGGGGCATTTTTCATATATCTCTGATATGGCTAAATTCTCAGCAGAGAAATGAAGCCAGAAAAATTAACAAGCTTCTTTTGTCTACATGTTGCAAGTATGCTTTGGAAATGTGGAATTCTTTCAGAATGTTTCTGCTAGAACCTCACTATCCTCAAACTACACCCCGTTGTAAAAATATTTATGTTAAGGGGAGCCTGAATATACCTTTTCTATCTGAAGAGTAAGTGGAGCTAGCTGGAATTCCACTGAAAGTTCCCAAACCAAAATAGTGATAGGCATATGGGGTTTTTTGATTAGGTAGGAATTTATGTCCTAACCAAATCCCACATTTGAGGGTAGTTAGTTAAAAAGAAGATATCCCTCTGAAGAGAATAGAGCTTTCCAACTTGTATTTTTTTTAAAACATAAGTTTTTGTTTCAGATCTATACTTCTTTCCTAACTACTTCCCTCCCCCCACCTCCATTTGAGAAAGCAAGGAAAATAAAAACAAAAATAAAACTCCTCTTACAAACATTTATAGTCGAGTGAAACAAATTCCTGAAACCAATTCATGCACATGGGAACCCTTTTGGATTCCAAGGGGGGATATGTGTAAGTTTTCATGTGTACTTTTTCATCAAATTCCATGTAAGTGAAATCTTTATATCCTTTCAATAAAGATTTATTGATAAATTACTTCTATATTAACAGAGCCCCATGACTGACCACTTTGTCCCCTCTTCTCCCACATTTACGTACAAACATAAATGCATAATCACGGAAAAAACCTAAGAGATTAAAACAGCCACGTCCTTTCTTCTCTGCCAATCATGTTTGTGACAAGAATTCCAATGAAACTCAAACATATTCATGGGAAAGAAAACCTAAGAAGAATAGTGCAAACAATACCACAAATAAAGTTATGTGAATAACCTGTGATTTCATCAGTGTAGGGAACTCTCAGAGTAATAATAGCCCTCTGACAACACAAATCACAACCTTTCTATGACTTAGTAGAAAAGCTCTAGGGAGTTGAGTGACATACAAGTTCACACCATTTGTAAAGGCCAAAGGTAGGATTTGAACACAAGCCCAGCACTCTACACACCATATACCACCCTGTTTTCCATCCACTCAATGTGATGGTAACTACTAAAATGGCTGTCATGTAGTGAAGAAAGTAAAAGTATTCTCTGTCACTCCATTGGTAGTGAGCTATCAACACTGAAGGTATTCAAATAATAAACTCATCACCTAGTAAATAAAACAGATATTCCCTTTTCTGGAATTCAAGGCCCTCAACCATGTATCTCCAGCTCATCTTTCAAGCCTTAGTACATATCAGTCCCCTTAAATATATTCTTTGTCCTCCTGACAAACTGTATTATTCACTGTTCCTTGTACTCACCCTTCCCAGCTCCCAAACATTTGTTCATAATGTCCTCAGTGACTAGAGTGGAGACTTCTTTGCCCCTACCCATTCTTTCTTTTTTTTCCCCCTTTATTTTTTTTCTATGACATGATCGGGTTAAGTGACTTGCCCAGGGTCACACAGCTAGTAAGTGTTAAGTGTGTGAGGCTGGATTTGAACTCAGGTCCTCCTGATTCCAAGGCCAGAGAGCTCTATTCATTGCACCACTTAGCAGCCCCTCCCTATTTCTAGTTGTATAAATTCTGTGCATTCTTAAAGTCTAGCTTGGCAGAATGGAGAGAATTCTAGACTTGAAATCAGGAAGAATTCATTCAGATCCTGACTCTGATACTTACTAGCTATCTAACCTTGGGCAAATCTCTCAGACTCATCATCCAAATGAAGAGATGGAAGGTAGTGATCTCCAAGGTCCTTTCCAGCTCTAAAACTATGATCCCCCATTAAATTTTTCCAGATTAAAAGTACTTTCTCCCTCCTTGGATCCAATTAGTGATAATAATAATAACTAACATTAACACAGCACTTACAGATTTGACCCTCATAATAGCCCTATGAGATAGATGCTAGTTTTATCCCCATTTTTGCAGAGAAGGAAACTGAGGCTCAGAAAAATTATGTGATTTGTCCAGGGTTACCTAGCTAGTTAAGTGTCTGAGGCTAGAATTAAACTTAGGTCTTCCTAACTACAAGTCCCAGCACTCTGTGCCGTACCTCCTGCCTGCCAATTAAATTTGATAATGATTTATTTAGTTTCAATTCTGCATGAGACACTGGGTATTTCACAGCACTTTGTACTTCTAGTATGTATTTGTCAATTCTGTTTTGTATTATGCGGTTTCCCAAAAGTCTTAGTATAGTCGTAAGATATTAAAGCTTAAACCTACTCTTAGACTTTTGGGAAATGTTGTTTACAAATGTAAACATGTCTTATCTTCCTCCTGGTAGATTACAAATTCCTTGTGGGTAAGAACTGTGTCTGATTCCATCTACATAGCCCCAGTGCCCAACACAGATCTTTGTACATTAAAGGTATTAATAACTCATGAACCACAGAGTAATTCCATTGTTGGGAACATATGTGAAAGTATTAGCGAAAAACAAAAGTAGAGTTATCTGTCCTAAGGTTTTCATGACAGCATTCTCTGTAAATGTCTCCCCAATTTTTGAAACACACAGGACAAAAACTGGAACCAATCTCAATGTCCAAAAACAAGGCAACAGTTAAATAAATTTGGCTTTATTCATACAACAGAAAAATGTAATGCAATTAAGAATAATAAGCATGAAGAACATAAAGAAATCTGTAAAGATCTTTGTGAAATAATGCAAAGTGAAGGAGAAGAAGGAAAGACTGAATATAACCACACATGGTTACCTTTGTCTTTTCCCTCCCCCTCCTCTTTCCTACCTAAGCAATTACCAAATTCCCTTGATTCCACCTACCCAACATTTCTCACATCTGGCCTCTTCCCGCTATGCTCACTGCCAGTACATCTGGGCTGTGGAATTGGCACCGCTATTTCCCTTTGTTATTTCTATTCTGTAGTTTCAGTTGTGTCTGATTTTTTTTGTGACTCCATTTGGGTTTTTTTTGGCAAAGATACTGAAGTGGTCTGTTATTTTCTTCTCCAGCTCATTTTACAGATGAGGAAACTGAGGCAAACAGGGTTAAGTTACTTGCCCAGGGTCACACAGCTAGGAAGTGTCTGAGGCCAGATTTGAACTCAAGAAGATGGGTCTTCCTAACTTCAGGCCCAGGGCTCTATCTACTGTACCACCTAACTGCCTTTTGGCAGTGGGCAAATGCATGGATTCATATAATACTAGACTCAGAAGAGATGTTACGGGTCACTGAATCTGAGCCTCTCACTTTAGAGCAACTTAAATTGTACCTTGCACCAATGCACACTATAAATATTTGTTTAATGAAAAAAAATGAACTTTACAGAGGCTCGGGAGTTCAAGGAACTTGTTTATGGTAATGTAACTAGTGAGTGGTAGAGGTGATAGAGACAATCCATTGGGCTGTTTCCAGTACATCACCCCGGACTTACTATGCTCCCATGTCTCTTAAACCAATGCTGAAAATGCAGGTTTGGCCATCAGGAATCATGCAAAAAAGGTGACTAAATGGCCCATAACCTAAGTACATACCCCCAGGAAGTCAAAGACAGAAAGGCCCCATATAGTCTAAAGTATTCATAGCACCATTTTTTTGTGTGATGGTAAAAGGAAATAACACTAATAACTAGAATCAAAGTGGGGACATTCATTGGAATATTACTGAAAAAATTGTGGTATATGAATGTAATGCATTGCTATTGTTCCATTAGAAATAATGAACATGAGAAATTCAAAGATACATGGGGAGCCCGGTAATAATGAGGGAGTGGAGAGAAAGGAAGTAAGAGAACAATGACTGCAATCATGTGAAATAAAAAGAAAAAGAACATGAAAAGGAATGGAACTCTGAATAACTGTAATGAACCATCTTGGTACTACAGAGGAGATGATGAAACACAGGGTCATAGGATCATGGGATCTTTGAAAGGGATCTTTGAGATCATCTCAAAATCCAACACCTTTGCTTTCCAGTTCAGAAAACTGATGGCCTTAGATACTGAATTACTTGCTCGGGGTTACAGAGGTAGTAAATGGCCCAACCAGGGTTTTTCTTTTACCCACAGGATCAGAGAGCTAGAAGTGGAAAGGACCTCCAAGGCCTTGGAGTTTAATGCCACTATTTTATAGATGAGGAAACCAAGGCATAAGGAAATTAGGTGACTTGCTCAAGGTCACATAGGTAATAAGTATCAGAGGTGGGAGGTGAACCCAGGAAAGTGAACTCTGACTCCAAATTCAGCACTCTTTCTACTGGGGGGTAGGTTTGGAAGGAGGGGATGGTATACTGAATGTTGCACAGGGCATCAAATTTGATTGGCATATTAATTCATTTTACTTATCTGTTTTTCTTTGTTACAAGGGAGGGTTCAATGCTGTGGATCTGGGGTAAATCCAGACATCATTATGGTGTGAAAACAAAAGACAATTTTTAAAAATGCAGGTTTGGAGGGATATGCTAAGGATTGTGAATGGTCCAGTTTTCTTTTCTCTTATAACCTTTGATGAATGAAGTTTTCCTTGTTTTGAAGGAACTGAGCTCCTTATATGATAATTCTTAGTTCCCTAGAAGCAAATGTTATAAATAAGGCTGCCACAAGATTTCCCATTGCACTCTGTTTTCACTCCATTTAACTCCCTTTTGAGAAAGCAACACTATTTAATGGACAAAACAAAAAAATAGGCTTGAAGGCATGGGTTTGACTCCATCTTCTGCCATGGGCTTTCTGTATGAGCTCAACTAAGTTCCTCAACTTTTTTGAGACCTGCTTTTCCAATCTATAAACTCTGTATGCAAGATGTAGTGAATAGGGTGCTGAACTTGGAGTGCTCCCCCTCAGATACTCATTAGATATAAAATTACCTCTCTCTACCTCAGTTTCTTACCTTACAGGGTTTTTAGGAGGATCAAACGAGACTTTATACATACATACAAAACTACATGCATATATACATACACATACATGCAAATGTAATATAATATAATACAGAAATTAATTTGCAAACTTTAAAACCTTCTGTAAATATCTGCTATTATAAAAATAGGGACTAGACCTATGATTTCATTTGCGTAAGGAATTCCTAGGTGAAGAAATTCCCTCAACCGGTGCATGTTGGCACCTTCTCTGGGAATTGCCTAGAGCCCTTGGACAGTAAATTCCCAGGATTCCACATAGGCAGCATGTGTCAGAGAACTTGAACACAGGTCTTCCTGCCTCCGAGGCCAGCTGTCTGTCCATTAATGATAACAGCTAGTGCTCACATGGTGCTTTAAGATTTGCAAAGTGATTTGACGTCTATCACCTCATTTGACCTTCACCTACCTGTAAGGTAGCTGCTTTTATTATCATCTCCATTGTACAGATGAGGAAACTGAGGCTGAGAGGTTGAGTGACCTACCCCTCTCTGGAAAAGCTGATCCCCTGAAATCTCCTCATCACACTGTTTAACTCAGCCTTGAACACTCAACACCTTCCTAGCTTCCTCAGCCTCCTCTCCCCTCTGATTGGAGGGCTGGAGTGGGTGGAGAGCACTAAACTCCTCCCCAAGCTTTCCTTCATAGAGGACAGGACTTTCTATCTTACTCTCCACTTTCCATCTACAATTCTGCTGAATTTGAACTATATTGGGGTCTATGGGGTGTTCAAGGAGGACTAGCGCCTCTGGTGTGAGGGCTTCCCAAGACTTCTTCAGGGCTGCTCATTCACCTCTGGAGTCCACCTGGCACTCAGCTGTCACCTGGGGCTCCAAGAAGCTGTAGCATGCACAGTGGCCACACCCTGTTAAAACCATCTCAGAAGATGGGCTGAACCAGGCTGAGGGTAACAAACAGGCCTCAAACCTGTAGGTGAGTTGGGGGGAGTCCACCCCAAGCACTTGAAGACTTCTCCTGGCAAAATGGGCAGAAGAGAACAATTTGTTCCAAAGGCCCTGAAGGCGGCTGAGGCAGGTTCTGTAGAATATTTAGAGCTTGTTTAGACTTTGGAGACACCAAGGTCATCCACAGCACCCTTGGCTATCTCCAGTTGTCCTGACTTTTATCTTGCCATTGGACTTTGATGACTCCAGAAGAGAGAGTGAGGCTGATGACTTTGGCTAACTGACTCACTTAAATCCGATTCATGCCGAGACAAGACAGCACTCTGTGTTGTCCATGGTTGTCTTTAAAAATAAGAACAAACATCATGGAGCAAGATGCCCCCAAGCCAGGTACCCTCTGGCTCATCTCCCACTTCCATACTCCCTTTTTGTATTGTCTTTCCCCATTGAACTGTAAGCTTCTTGTGGGCAGAGACTTTCTTTTTCTTATTTGTATCTCCAGTTTAGGACAGTGCCTGACACACTGTAGGCACTTAAGAAACATTTATTGAATGTTTACATCAATCTATCGGTTCATCTACCCTCTCAGTCTCGGTATGCCTGTTATGTTTTCATTTCACTTGATTGAAAACAGCTGGGAAACCAGAAAGAGTAAGTAATTTAATTGAATTGCCCAGGGTGATACAAATAGTAAGTGTCTGAATCAGGATTTGAACTCAGTTCTTCCTGACTCCAAGCCCAGGGCTTTATCCACTGTGCCTCCTAGCAGCCTTATTGTGTGATACTTTATATTTCTCTATCCACTATACCAAGCTATTGTGATATGATACTTTGTATTTTCCCATTGTCTTTAAAATTCTTTGCATCATCAGGTTTAAAGATTCTCAGCTACTTAGATTTTCCTGGATGTTACTTTACCTTTACCTAATCTTTCCTTATCTCACTGCCTTTTTTGTTGCTTTTTGTGGTATCCTTTTCCAGTAAAATCACCATGAAGGATCTGAAAGAATGGAAAGCCAGCAAGAAGAAATGGGCCTAATGGTTACTTCATACCCAATCATCCTTTCAGCTTCATACCCCTGCCTTTGATCTTCCTGTTCACTGTCCAAAGCAAGTTTTTAGACCATGGTAGTAGTTCTCAGTTCAAAGTTACTTTACATTTTCTCTAACTTGGAAGCTTCACTACAAAACCTCTCAGATAGTATCCATCTGAAGTACTTTCTTCCCAGACAAAAAATTCACTCTAGAGACAATTGAATTATCCCTATAATATGCTTGCCCTCAGAGAATAAAGGAAAAGACAAGGGAGAGATTTTACCAGGCAAAGGTAGTAAAAGGGAACTAACTCATAAGGTGGCAGTAGAAAGTCTACTGGGTTTTAGATCAGAAGACTTGGATTCATTTCCCAGCTCTGTTACTTTTTAACCTGCAGGACCTTGGACAAATATTGTCACCTCTCGGTTTCTGTTTCCTCATCTGTAAAAGGAGGGCATTGGTCAGAATGACCTCGTAGGTCTCTTCTAGTTCTGCATCTGGGATCCCAGAAATCACAGAGTGGAAGTATTCCAGCCCCGGTCTCTGAAGGGTTCTTGGCCTAACCCTCTAACCAGAAAGCCACAGATGTCATCTGAGTGCTTGGTTTTTCATGTCATCAGCTTATTCTAAGCACGCCACTGACATGAACATTAGGAGCTGGCTGAATGGGCATTGCCTCGATCAAACTGAGACCCGGGAAAGACCTTAGCTGAAAAAGGCCAACGTCTCCTGTTGCTTCTGGGGTAATCTCCAGCCATCCTGATCTCTACCTTGCCACTGGATCCAGATGGCTCCAGAGGAGAGAGTGAGGCTGGTGACTTTGCACAGCCCTCCCTTACTTAAATCCAATTCTTTGCAATTCATGGCATCACTTTCCTAATGCCACGGTCCTCTCCAAGAACAAAGGGCAAATGACAACAAGGGACTGCCACCCATATGATCTGTACAGGCAGGTCAACAAAGGGTGTGGGGTGGATGGGGGGAGGGAAGGAAGCCTACTTAATTAGCAGTAATAATATTGTGAATATTGCCCCCTCCATTATGGACCTACTAAATGTATCTTATGTATAACCGAGAATCTGGACTACTGTGCTCCTCCAGACTCCTCACAATGCTGCTTGTGCAGAGCACAGTTACCGTCAGGAGATGGCTTTGGTTCATCTGCCCTCTCAGTCTCAGTATGCCTGTTATGTTTTCATTTCACTTGATTGAAAGCAGCTGGGAAACCAGAAAGATTTAAGTAAGCTCACCGATGATGCAGAAGGAAAGTATTTCAGCAGTGACATAACCAGCCCTTACCACTCTGGTTTCCTTCAGAAGGAGAAGGCTCTGCTTTTGATTCACTCCCCAAATCACGCATCCAAAACCCCACTTCCTTTAAGTCTTAATCTTGGGGCAATTGTTTAGATTTGCTGTTGATATGCCACTGATGTCACAGGGCTAAACACTGAATGACCAACATCCATATTTTGTTTACAAGTGGTTGTAAGAGTCATTCATACCAGATCCCTAATAATCACAAGAACAACACAGACAGCAGGTCAAGGGAGGGTGAGAAGTTGGCATAATCAAGAAGGAAGGAGGGGGTGGAGAGGAGAGAAAGAGAACAAACATGTATTAAGCACCTTCTATGTGCCAGGAGCTCTGCTAAGGGCTGCACAAATATCATCTCACTTGATTCTTACAAAACTTTGAGGTAGGTTTTGCTACATTTTACAATTTAGGAAGCTGAGGCAAATAGCATTAAATGACTTGCCCAAGGTTACATAGGTAATAAGTGTCTATGGTTGGCTTTTATTTTTCATTTATTTATTATTAAGCTCCCTTTTTTGTTGTTTGTTTGTTTTTTGTGTTGTGTTTTTTTTTTTGGTGAGGCAATCAGGGTTAAGCAACTTGCCCAGGGTCACACAGCTAGTAAGTGTCAAGTGTCTGAGGCCAGATTTGAACTCAGGTCCTCCTGACTCCAGGGCCTGTGGTCTATCCACTGTACCATGTAGCTGCCTCTAAGGTTGGCTTTTAACTAGGGGTCTTCTTGACTCCAGGTCCTGGGCTCTCTCTCCCCTGGGCCACTTAGCAGTCAAGTTGTGAGAAGAGAAAGAAAGCAGCCTCTGTCAATGGTTCTAATGAGTTTAGAAGTTCTTTTTGCATTCATGAGCTTCCATTAAGGCAGTAAATAAAAGCTGGGGGGACCTAGAGCCTCTGGGTCTTTATACTATGGCTGTAGATCTAGGTGTGTCGAAAGGAAAAAGAGCAAGAGACATCACGTCAGAGCCCGGCTGTGTGGCTCTGGGGTGTCTGGTTACTTGGGTTGTTTCCCTTGTGTGTCTGAGTTTATGTTCCTCTGGGGTATATGCTCCCCTGGAAATGGCCTCTGTTGGGCTCCGCTCTGAGCTGCCTGGAGCACACAGCATATCACAAGGTTGGCTGATGGTAATGTGCCACAAGACAAGTGACAGCGATTTCCTTGCCAATAAATTTTAGAACACATTTCAGTTTTTATTAATATTTTTTGGTTTTACATCACCTTTGTTTCTGAATAAATCCATCTCATTCCCCTATTCAGCAAGCCACCTCTTAAAAGAATAAAAAATAAAGGAAAAAAAAGAAGCTCGGCAAAAGTAACCAACACAATATACACAATGCTCCACACTCACAGTCCTCCACCTCTGCAGAACAGGGTAGAAGTTATATTATCTCATGCATTCTTGGGAGCCATCTTTGGTCATTATATACCATTCAATTAGGATGATTTGTTGATTTGTTTTGTTTTTCCACTTTAAAATGAAGTCTTTGTGTATGTTGTTTTTCTGGTTCTCCTTTCTTTATTCTGTATTGTTTCACAATCATCTTCTGATACATCTCTATATTTTTCATATTTATAATTTCATACAATATAATAACATTCCATTACATCCTATATAATATTTTGTTTAGTTTTCCCACAATCAATGTATACCTACTTTGTTTCCAGGTCTATTCTACCACAAAAAATGAAACTTTGAATATGATATATATGGGGTATTTCTCTTCATCTTTGACAACCATGGACTGTATGTCCAGCAGTGGGAACTCTGAGTCAAAAGGTGTGGCTATTTTAGTTACTTTTTAAGCATAATTCCAATTTTTTCAGAACGGTTGGGTCAATTCATAGCTCTACTAACAATGCACAGGACTTCAATATTGACTATTCCACCTTTTGTCATCTTTGCCAAATTTCTGAGAGTGAGATAAAACCTTCAAGTTGTTTGTGATTTGCATTTCTATTTTTAATTTGTTTTTTGGTTAGATTTATCTGAGTCCGAGAGGAGTAAATTGATATTCTTCCATTATTATAGTTTTACTGTCTCTATTTCTCTGCAATTCATTTAACTTTTATACGAATTTAGATGCTATTCCATTGAGTGCATATATGTTTAATATTGATATTAATTTGCTGTCTATGGTATCTTTCAGCAAAGTGAAGTTTCTCGGTTTATCTGTTTTAATTAGCCTTATTCTTGTTGTTGTTTTATCTGAAATCATGATTTATACACTTGCATTTTAAAAAAAATTTATCTGAACCATCATAGATTCACCTGCAGCCTCTTATTTTAACTCTGTGGGGTGGACATCTTTCTATTTCAAGTGTGTTTCTTGTAAAACAGCTTATTGTAGGATTCTGGTTTCTAATCTATTCTACTATCTTCTTCCATTTTTATGGGTGAGTTCATACCATTCATATTCATAGTTGTGCATTTATTAGTTGTGCATTTCCTTCCATTCTATTCTTTTATATTTTTCCTTCTCTTTGTTTCCCATCACCTCTTTATCAATTTATTTTGTTTGTGGATAATTCATCCCTTATTCCTTTGTATTTCCCCCTTTCCTTTAATCTCTTTCCCACCCATTTCTCCACTGAACAATATGTATTTCTCTACCCATTTGTATGTATTCTTCCCTGCTCTGATCAGTTCAGATAAGATTGATGCTCAAATCAAACCTCCCCACCCCTTGCTCCTTGTTTGTATAGATTTCTACTCACATGCCCCAATTAAGTGAGATAATTTCCCCATAATTCCTCTCCCTTCTTTTTCAATGTATTTCTCTTCCCCTTCCAGTCTTCCTTTAATTATATCAAAGCATAACAGTGCCACTTTCAGGCCCGAGTTATTAATTCTTTCCATATTTTTCTTCCAAAGCTTTTGTTTCTTTGTCCATTTTTTCCCCTAGCATTCTCATTTGGTTTTTAAAATCATCATTCATTTCTTTAAAATTCTTTTTAATTTATCTCTTCAAACTGTGTTTGTCTTTGAGGATTTGCTTGTAGGGATTTTAGGTCATTTTCTTCTTCTTGGTTTGTGTCTTGAGCATAGCATAGAACAATAGTTCTTTATGGTGGAATTCTTTTTCTTTGCTCATTCTTCCAGCCTATTTCCTGACTCCGGATTTTATGTTAGGGCCAGGCTTTGTGTACTAAGTGGGGGTGAGGAGCTAAAATTATGCCCTCTTGGATCCTTCTGCTGCTTTCTTGGGGGTCTGAGTGTTGTATTATTCCAGGATCTCAAAGGCAGTTCAGGTTGGGGACCTGCAAGCTTTCAATGCTCCTAAAGCTGTGTGATTCAGGACAAAATCTGATCACTGCCTTCCTGGTCTGAGCTCCAAGTTCCTAACCTTGGCTTGAGTCTGAGAAACATCCCTGTGGGGTTGTCCCTAGTTGGAAGTTCCACTAGACTGCTGCTGCACCAGGAACTACCAGCCACCTGGAAGGCTCTGCAGGTTCGGAGTGATAGAACTGCATGCTCCCCTTTGTTCTGAGATTTCTGCTCTGGTTATGACACCATAAACTGCAGACCAGGCTGGAGACTTGTATCAGTTAGTACCAGTTCTGTTCCTGTGGTCATAGTTCACACAGCTACTGTTTGCTTCTTGAACTAGTTTCTCGCTCAGTGCTCAGCCTAAGGTCCTCTACCACTTCTCACCCTAAATCCTTACCCTAGAATGTCACCTGTAAGTACAGATCTCATCCTAAATGCACTCCACATCTGTGATCTGGAACAGGGTAGGGAGCAATAGAGCTACTAGTTGGTAGCTTCCCTGTATCCCACACAAAATAAGAGTTTCCCCCACTCCTGGCCTCTTACTGCCTCAGTGCTTCCTGACCTACTGCACAGCCTAGGTCCTCTTTCAGTCCCTGCAACTGGAACACTAAATAAATGTGCTCCTGGCTGGATCCATCCCCAATAACCACAGACTTCTCTATCTGTCTCCCTCTGCAAACCTGGGCTGGAAAAATGACTCATGATTTTTTTTTCTTGGATTTCCCAATCAGGACTTGGTCTGTTCTTCTACATCTTCATGGAAGGATTGTTTGAGAGAAATTATACTTCTTTATGCTACTCTGTCATCTTGACTGCTCTCTGATTTCCATTTCTTTATTATATTATTAATGATTTAGCATGACCTTTCATATGGATTTTAATAGTTTGCATTTCTTCTTTTGAGAACTATTTGCTCAAATCCCTGACCACTTATCCAATGAAGAATGTATCTTGTCTTATAGGTTTGTGTTAGTTCCCTATCTTGGACATCGTTACCTTATCAAAGATATTTGATGCAAGATTTCTTTCCAGTTGAAAGCTTCCCTTTTCATCATAGTTGTGTTGATTTTGTTTGTGCAAGAGACTTTCAATAGCACAACAGAAGTTACCTATTTTACCTTTTCTGGTCAGCACTATTCCTTGTTTTGTATAGAATTTTTCCCTAGCCGTAACTGTGAAAAGTACCCGACTAGGTTCTCTTCTAACATTTTAGGATATGGCTTTTGATATTCTGGTTGTGTATCTATTTTTAGCTTATTATGGTATAAGATATTGCCCTAGACATAATTTCTGCCAAAATACTTCCTAGTTTTCCTAGCAATTCTTGTCAAATAAAGAGTTCTTCCCCCAAGTAATTTATACTCTCAGTTGTCAAGTACTGAGTTATTGAGTTCAATCACTTCTGGTTCTTCCTCTCTTATCTGTTTCATTTATGCAATTTACTATTTTTAACCAGTACTAAATAGTTTTGATAATTGCTGCTTTATAACAATTTGAAGTCTACACTATTCCTCTCCCCTTACTCCTTTTTTCCTTATTTCTTTTGAGATTGCACACCTTTCGTTCCTCCAAATGAATTTTGTTATTATTTATTCATAATGCTTTTTTGAGTGTCTCTTTGTTCTGTCAGGCATGCCTGCATCAGAGGTTGTAGGACCCTGAGATGCAGGCCTAAAGAAAAGGGAAATGATGTGTGACTGATTTCCTGGTCCTGTCTCCAGAGGTCAGTGGGGTTGAGAGTGTGGCTTCAGGAACTCAGCTGGAGGGTTATGATGAAGCGTAAAGCAGCTGTCCCCACCTATGTCCAAGACTCACATATCCATTACATCCCTGGCAGGCAGCTGTACTCTAATTCTGCTAAACTGCCTAACTCCCCAAATTGACCTTACAGAAGTCCAATTAATAATCCATCTATCCATTCATTGCACCATTTAAAAACTGAAGCAATGATATCTTCTACTTTTTCCATCCTCATGGAGTGATCCCAGGGATGAATGAAATGACAAATGAAAATTGATTGTTTCTATGATCAGAAACTTTTCAGAAATGGCACACAAGTTATTAATTATTCACTCTCTTGCAAGTAGTAGGAAGCAGGGGTAGGGATTTTGGTAGTAATCTGTACACTGAGGCACCTCAGTCACCCAACAATGGAACAAACCAAATCCTAGGCAGTGGGGCAGATTCTCATTCACCCTCTTTTCTCCCTGCTCCCTCTCTCCAAATACCCTCCCTTCCAAATGTAGCACCTATATATGCCTCCTACCACTTGTCAGAAATATGGAAAGGATTCATGTTCCAGACAGTGGATGGAGGCCCCTTCCTGAATTGAGAGTCTAAGATTCTATAGCTCTTTTTACCTGTATTCTGTCTACCACAAAATTTTAAAATGCAAATACCCCTGGAAATGGAAACCTTTTAATTATCAAATCACAACTAGGTCACTTTCCAGCTAGAGGAAAGGGACACGCAATAAGCATCTGGAGGATGAGGAATGGGCATCAAAAGGTGGGAAAAGGTGCTGATAGGGTTTGGGAGAGCCATAGGCAAAGGACTTTACCCTTCATTATCTAAGCTACAAGTTATAGATGAAATGGCTTCTTTGTCTCATGGATGGTGAAAGGAGTTCCCACACCAAGAGTTCTCTAAACCAATGTGAAATTCTAATCATATATGTCAGGATGTAGGTCTGGACACCTCCCCCTACCTTCCTATTGTGCTTTAGTTTACAAAGCACCTTCATAGAGGTTACCTCACAATGACCTGTAAGGCAAACAGAGCAAATATTATCCCCACTTTACAGAAAAGAAAACTGAGGCTTAGCATGGTAAAGTGAATTTCCCGAGGTCACCTAGTCAGAAAGTGGCAGACCTGGGACTTGAAAGCAAGTTTTCCTGTCTTTAAGACTAGTGCACTTTCTACCATATCCTAATTTTCTACGGGCCAAAAGATGTTCTGAATCTGTCATGGAGAATGATTTGTCCATTTTTTCCTTCTGAATGACCTAATTACCTTTTCAGTGTATTTGGAACTGAATGGCGTTTAATGAAGCCAACATGGCATAAGGTATCCAAAGGACCTAGATCTATTCTTGGAAGAGCTATTAATTTACATGGTGACCTTGGGTGAATCTCACAAGCTTTCTGTTGTTCCAACTTCGTGTCTTACACTTTTTCCATGCTTCTGACTGGCAGCCACATCATGCAGATAATTATGTTTGCCATTGACTTGATTAATAGCCAGTATTTATATAACACTTTAAGGTTTGCAAAATGCCTTACAAATATTATCTCATTTTATTCTCACAATAATTTTGGGAGATAGATGCTATTATCCCCATTTTACAGATGAAGAAACTGAGGCTGAGAAAGGTTAAATGACTTGCCCCTGGTCACACAGTTAATACGTGTCTTATGCCAGACTTGAACCCAAGTCGTTCTGACTCTAGATTCAGTACTCTGTCTATTACATTACCTAATTGATTACTATAAATATGGAGAACTCCTGACATTAATATGTAGTTTGATAAAAAAAAAACATTGGGTGGCAAGAGTTGTTTTGCTGCTGTACAGTCATTTTTCAGTAATATACAACTCTTCATGACCCCATTTGGTGTTTTCTTGGCAAAGACGGGAGTGGTTGCCATTTTCTTCTTCAGCTCATTTTACATATGAGGAAACTGAGGCAAACAGGGTTAAGTGACTTGCCCAGGGTCACACAGCTAGTAAATGTTTGAGGCCAGATCTGAACTCACGAAGACGAGTCTTCCTGACCCCAGGCCTGGCTCTCTATCCACTATACCACCTAACTACCCATGAGTTGTTTATGAATGTGTTATGTGGAGAGTTTAACAATATGTCCTGCTTTTAAAAATTGAAATAATATAATAATAAAATGACTTATTATTAATTTGTTGTTATTCAGTCGTTTCAGTCATGTCCAACTCTTCATGACCCCATTTAGTGTTTTCTTGGCAAAGAGAATGAAGTGGTTTGCTGTTTCCTTTTCCAGCTCATTTTACAGATGAGGAAAGTGAGGCAAACAGGGTTAAGTGACTTGACCAAGGTCACACAGCTAATAAGTGTCTGAGGCCAGATTTGAACTGAGGAAGATGAGTTTTCCTGACTCCAGGCTGAGTACTCTATCCACTGTGCCACCTAAGTGCTCTTATTATTATTTGGTATGCTATTATTTGAAAAATATAATTTTAAAACTGTAAGGATCACCTGTACTCTGTATTCTTTTGTTCAATAACAACATCAACAGAAAGAACTAATGCTTATTACATTCAGAGAATGGTGTTTTTTGCTGTTGGAAACATCTCAATACTCCTTGCTCTCATGATTTGTGTATTCCTCCCATGCCACAACCCCTCCACGTCTCTCTTTTTTTACAAGGTTTATTGAAGATTCACCATATTAGCTAGACTCTTAAAGAATCCGAGCATCTGTGGGCTACTGGCTAGATTTTAGGAATCAGAGCAGTGGCTAGATTATAAGAATCTAAGCCCCTCCACATCTTCATAAACAATCTTCATGAGTTACTATGGCTTAAAAAAAATCATTACTGGGTAACCAAGTGTCTAGTGATTTTCCAGACCTGGCATGACTAGTCCTCAGATAACAGAGTGTGAGGCACTGGAACAGGACTTTACTGCAGGCTGGATGAGAGGGAGAGGTGAAATAAGGCATAATCCTTGCCCTCAAGAAGCATATAATCTAGTTGGAGGGCTCCATAATTAGATCCATAGTTATATAACTTCCATTAATTATTTAAGTAGGACGGTTTCCTCCAAAGGTAATTAATGTATTCACTTACTGGTCTTCAATAAATAAGTCAGGGGAGAGGGGGAAGGGAAGGGAAGTAATTCAAATGAGCAATTAGCCATTAAGCTTACATTTCAAGTCATTCCAATCCTTTTGCCCAGTATTAAACTGGATACCCCATGAACAGATACTCACCTAAGATCACTACCTGAGCAACCCCGGCTGAGAAGTAGTAAATCACTTCTCAGGAACTCAGGGCCTGATAACCCAGGGCATGATATGTATCTGGGCCTTTCTTGCTTTAGAGTTAGGGTTTATAACCCTTTTTGTGTCATAGACCCCTTTGGCAGGCGAAGGAGGCCTACAGACCCCTTCTCAAGATGATGTTTTTAAATGCATAAAGCTAAATGTACAAGATTACAAAGGAAACCAATTATACTGAAATGCAGTTATCAAAATATCTTAAAAACAAATTTATGACAGAGTACATGCTTCTTCATTAACACATTAAGTAAGACAATGCATTTTAGATATAGGCAAGTTACAAACCTTAAAGTGTGATAGTTATGCTGGTTATTATTGTTATAATTATTATTAACATTAAAACAAGCTTTTCAGCTTGATATTTAAAACTTTTCAAAATCTGCCTCCAGCCTACCCTGTGGGTCTTATTGCACATTATTCCCTTTCATGCTTTCTATGTTCCTGCCAAAGTGGCTTACTTGCTGTTCTCTGAATGCATCATCTTCATCACCATCATCACCACCATCACCACCACCACCACCATCATCATCACCTCCATCAGCAGCAGCAGCATTATCATCATAGCTAATGTATAAATGGCACTATAATTTGATCCTCACAACAACCCTATGAAATAGTTGTTATTATTATCCCCATTTCACATATAAGGAAACTGAGGCTGAAAGGTTAGGGTCATAGAGTTGGTAAGTGTCCATCTCCTGCCTCCACGCTTTTGTACAGATTAACTCCCCCCATCCCATACAATCCTTTCTAGCTTCTGTCTCTCAGAATTCCTACCTTCCCTTAAGTCTCAGGTCATGTCTTCATTTTCTTATGGGAAGCTTTTCCTGAATTCTCCTAATGTTATCAGTACTCTCTCCCTCCACGCCAGTTGATCACATGTATATCTTTTATGTGTTTTCACTTTCTTCCCTCCCCTCCCCCTAAAAAATAACCTCCTAGAAGGCAAGGACTTTATTTTTTTTTTGCCTTTCTAGACCCAGAACCTAGTATAGTGCCTTGCACACAATAGGTATTCAAGAAATGCTTGCTGGACTGGACTGGACCAGACTGGATTAGAAGAATTCAAGAGATTATAGCGATAATCACTATGTGTAAATACAAAGGAAGGTAAGGGCAGGGAAATTACTTAGCATGGTGCAAAGCAGTATAAATTAAGCCAAATAGATGAGCTGAAGCATGGAATAATTAGGGCCAAATGCTGAGAAACTCAATTAAACCATGGAAGTTTCCCAAGGGTGATGATGGAAACACCATTACTCAGAACTGGGAAAACATTATTATTGCTGAATGTGTTATAAAGAACTATTCAACACTGGCTCCATGGGACTAAATGAAAGTCCACTTGCATGCTTATTTTCTCTCTGTCTCTAAATGCCATGATTCTGTGCCATCTGTGATCTCTGCCTGTCCATTTACCACAATTATAAGAATCAAATTTTTCTCATTGTCCTAATTGGAATACAGAAGAACAAAACCCAGTGCTTGAATAACTCAGCTGCAGAGATCCACATTATAAAAATCACATGCGGCAGTTAAATTTCTCATTTAAAAAATAAGAATTTAGCTGTCTGATGTTACCTTAGTTAAGAATGTCAGTTTAAAGCAATGGACAACAGGCCGGATGGTCAACAAGTCACAGATGTATCAGAATCCATTGAGTCTTAGGTGCATGTTTTATGGTTATGGAGACCGTGTCCTCATGTTCTTATAAATATGAGAGTCCTATGCCTGGGTCTTTATGACCAACCTCCTTGCCCAGGAGTCATTCAGGAGGAGATTGGGAACTAGGATCTGAGACCCCGGGGGTATTTCTATCCTTTTCTGAGATCCTTTCTTCTTCCAGAGAAGGTGACCCTGTCCGAAGAAAAATGGCTGACCTGGTCAGCAGTCTGTGAGAGTCCTTTACCTGCAAGAGAACTGACCAGGCAAAACTAAGGTCTAAACTGTGCTTTTCTAAGACGAAGCAGGTCTCAGACGGCTTCAGACTCATCTAAAGGCTCAACTGAATGTAACTAGAGATTATTGAACACAATCTTATGGGTTTGATACCTTACCAGTGCTCAGCCCACAAAGTGCTCAGAGCATGGTCAGTCAATAGAAACTAATTAAGTATATATTATATACAGTTTAGTGTATATGTACATCATATATACACTATACTATATATACCTGCTATGTATACTATACACACCTACTATGTGCCATGCATTGTGCTAAGCTCTGGGGATACAATGAGAGACAAAATATAGTCCATTCTCAAGGAGCTCAGTCTATTGGAGAACACAACATGCAAAAGACCATGTACAAGCAATATATAAACAAGATAAACAGGAGATAATTAACTGAGGGTGAGTACTAGAAAGGAAGGGGATCAATAAAAGCTTCTTGTAGTTGGTGAGGACATGAAGAAAGTAAGCAGAGGCAGAGATAAGGAGGGAGAGAATTCCAGACATGGGGACCAACCAGTGAAGATGTACTGAATCAGAAGGAGTGTCTTGTGCAAAAAAACCCTCCTCTTCAGTACTAAAGATTTCTGGCCCCTGTACTCAAACAGCAACCCCAAATCCCAACATTCTATTTAGTTGCCTTCATAAAGTCCTAACACAAGGGACAATTATGAAGTGCCACTCCACAATCCTAGGCTGCCAGTGGACATCTGCCTCGGGTGCACCGTGGTCCTGAACCTTACCTTTGAATAAGATTCTGAACATTATAGCCCAAGAGGTGGTAACAATAATCCTTTCCCTTTACCTGCCACAGGTGTTATCAATTAACAGAAAACAATCTAGTCACTTTGTTTTCCCTTCTGGGTTTTTTTCTACTTGCAATTTTTTCTCTCTTCCTTACCAGGGAATCTAAGGTCGAGAAGACAACAATGAACCTTATTCTTTTGCCCTTCCTTATTTGACCCACGGGATTGGCAAGAAATAGTCAAGTCATATCTAAATATCATTTGAATCAGCAGAGACGAAGGCATTTAACCTCCCTTCTAGGAGTATCAGAATGGACTTGGTCATAGGACCTTCTGAGATGCCTTGCTTTATTTATTTCCTCCCCTTGGCCAACATTCAAGGCTGTAAGAGAGGATTAACAGGGCTCAGCAAGCAGTAAGTGTCAAGCAAAGCAGCAAAGGGAAGAGTCTGGCATGATTTCTATAGGCATGTTTGAAAGGTCTCAAGTATCTGGTGGGCAAGAGCAGCACTATATGCCTAAAACTGCTCCCTGGGTCTGGCTTCAAAATGTTAGCTGCTGAAAAGCCAGAATTGTATCAAATGAACACAAAACCCAAGACTACAGTTCAGTCTCCTTGACCCTTAGTAGTACAAGGATGAACACAGGCTATTAATCTTCAAACCATAAGTTGATATGTGTGTGTGTTTATGTGTCTATATATACATATACACAATATGTATACCATATATATATATATATATATATATGTATATGCACATACATATGCATATATGTATAACCTAAAAAGAAGCTATATGGCTCATTGAATAGAGTGCTAGACCTGGAGTCAGGAAGACCTGAGTTCAAATCCGACCTCAAACACTTACTAGCTGTGTAACCCTGGACAAATCACTTAACCTCTGTTTGCCTTAATCCACTAGAGAAGGAAATCACTCCAGTATCTTTGCCAAGAAAACCCCAAGCAAAGTATGGTTCATGGGATCACAAAGAGTTGTACATGACTGAACAACACATTAATTTAAAAATCATTATGCAAATGTAAGGCACAATTTAAATTTTTTTATTATATGCCTAATAGCTACCCATGGAAAATAATAAAATAAAAATGCAAAATAAGGAATAGTTGTACATAAAAACCTAACCATATTAGAATGCAAATTAGGTTATACCAAACAAATTAACAAACAAACCAAAAAATGAATTTCTTCTTTATCCCCTTTAGATTCAATCTGAAGTTTGTTTTCCTTGGCTTTTTTTTTCCCTTTTCTTCTTTTAGTAATTGGAGTCATAAGGTCAAGATTATAGAATTAAAGCTGAAAGGAACTTTTGCCATTATCCAACTTCCTCATTTTACAGGTGAGGAAACTGAGGCTGAGAGAGGTTAAATCACACAGAGAGGAAGTAAGAGTCATCTTTCCCAGGATGTGTGAGGTTCTTGATTTTCATAATTTCATTAATTGATTACTGTGTATAAGTATTTCCATATTCCAATTTGGTGGCTGAGATAGAGTTTGGGCGTCCACAACTGTGATTTTGTTGGTGTTATAGGTAGCATTTATATTTATGTAGTGCTTTAAGTTTGCAAAACTCTTTAAAAACATTATCTCATTTGATGCTCACAGTAAGTCTGGGAGGTAGGTGCTCCTATTATTCCTCTTTTAAGGATGAGGAAACCGAGACAGATAGAAGTTAATTGACTTGCTCAAGGGACACATGGCCAGTAAGTGACTGAGGCTGGATTCGGACTCAGGTCCTCCTGACTTCATGTCCAGTGCTCTATCTACTGTATCACTTAGCTGAACTCATGGTATAGAAATTCCCTCTACTGATGAATATCAACAATTAGTCCTGAATTTAGAATCTCAGAGAGTTGCCAAGAGGCACTAAGAGATGAAGTGATGATGCTCAGACATTGTGGCTAAAGACAAGACTTGACCTTAGATCTGGATTCCAAAGTAGTCTCACCATCCACTATGTTGCATTGTTTCTTATTTTTAGGCATGAAAATGTAGAATACGTTCATGGGATAGTGATCTGTCCAATTTGACTACAGGGTAGGATGGATAAAGAAATATAAATTAAGGCTAGAAATATAGGTTAGAACCCTACTATGGAAGATAATGAAGGCCAAGCTAAGATATTTGGGCTTTAATCTGCAGGCAATGGGGCGTTACTGGAGGTGTTTAAAGAGAGAATATGACAAGACCTGTGTGTATAGGGAAGATTAATCTGGCATAAGTTTGTATGATTGATTGGGGAAAACTTTTCAGAGTTTAGTGCAATAATTTAGATGACAGGTAATAAAGGTCCATCTAGGGTAGGAGCAATGCAAATGGCAAGGAGGCCACAGAGGTGAAAGGTAAAGCAGAAAGGTCCCTTCCTCTCTAGGTCTATGATTTCATGATGATGAAGATGATGACAATGATGATCATGACAATGAAGATGAAGATGATGATGGTGGTGGTGATGATGATGAAGATGATGATGGTGGTGGTGGTGGTGATGATGATGATCACATGCTGGATGACTTTTGTTCAGGATCTTTTCAGGATGTAATAGAACCTGAGAGGCAGAGTAGTATAGCAGATAGAGGTCCAGCATTGGAGCCAGGACGTCCAAGATTCAAGTCCTCTCTCTGATTCGTACTGGTTCTGTGAGCATGGAAAAGTCACTTACCCTCTTGGTGGCCTCAAACAATTCTCTAAGACTATAAATTGAACAGAAGTTGTCAGTCTAAATTGGTAGAGGGAGTTTCCTTACTGGGAGTTCCTTACCCTAGTGAATTTACAGGTCTAGACCAAAGGAGGGAAAATGTAGAACTCTATAATTCAGTGCCTTCCTGAATAATTATGCCTTCAAAAATCACTGCTTACTTAGGCAAGATATTGAGCCAAGAAAAGGTTGTGAATTATTTGTCTATGAATTTAATTTGGAAAAGTTTGTGTGGTTCTGAAATGAATGTTTATGGAAAATTGAGAATTTCCTGACTATATTACTTATTCTTTTCTATTCTATCCTACTAAAAAAAATGTGTGTGTTTCTAGTAACCAACGTTTATGAATAATCAGTAGATTAGGACATCTCTCCTACCTTGATTCTTCTTTACCCAACTATCTGGCTTATTCATTATTTCTAATCCTTAGCAAATCTATATGGTGGTTAAAAACAAACACATGTTGCAGAGATACCTACAGTAGCCATAGAAACTGAAAAGGAAACACAATTGATCACTTTTCTTGCTTCTACTGATGTACTAACAGCCCTTACCAACATTATAGTTATCTATTAATCAAACCAATGGGTAAAAAGTGTGCCTATCTGAAGCAGTTTCTGACTTCTTTAGGCTCCTTGTTATGACGACCATTCTGCATAGGCTAAACTCCTTTCATGTGTGGTGATAGTGTCAGTATCTTTATATTTATATTTATATTATTTATTTATTTATTTATATTTATATATTTATATATATTTATATTTATATTTTTTTCAGAGTTGAGATATTCTTTAAGTAGATCGGATTTAAACAAAACTGCTCTAATCACATCAAAGCCTTATAGCTTTTATCTTTTTTTTCCAAGGCAATCTTGATTTTTGCCTTTCTTGTAACTATCAGCTGACTGCATAAAGACTGATAATTCTCAAATGTCTAACACTAGTAACAAATACCATCTTGTCTCACATACTGTCTTGTCTATGACTAAAGCAAGATACGGAATGGGAAGGAGGGAAAGCTTTTCTCAGACACCAACATTCCTAAATCTCCCTGCTATGGAAGGGACACTTTAGGGTCTCCAAGACTCTGGAGAAGAGGGAATGGGCTTCTGAAGGAATTGGGTTTTCTCTGGGACAGAGTATCCCCCGGGTAGCTTAAGCACAAATGGTAGGTGGGGAGAAAGCCGGCCAGCGACCACCTCATGATTTGGGAGTGGTCCCAAGTGTGCCTTTGGCCAGTGGAGAAGGTACCCATCCAGGGCTACTTTATAGCATGTTTCGTCTCCATGAACAAGTGAGAATATATGAAGCACTTAGCCACCTTGGAGTGCTTTATAAATTCTGGATGTTATTATGAACAAAGAGGGGACACTTGGAGGAGGAACTTCAGGGAAAAAATTAGCATTTTAATGAAGTTTTCAAGTATGAGAGCAGAGGTTGTGATAGAGAGGAAGATATATCAATTCAGACACTGCACTCTTCAAAAAAGGAGGGATAATGAATGATGACTGGTAGGTAACAGCCACTAGGATCTTGATAAGGGGACATACAAAAAGATGGGGTGAACTTGGAAGAAGAAGGTATTGAGTAACGGCAGTAGAGAAACAGCAAGAAGTTTGCCCTCTTCTCCTCACTGTCCTCCTTCTTCTGCCCTGTTAGTGACAATAAAAGATGGTTTCAATAAGATTGTTTTCAATAAAAGGTGGACTCAATAAATATTTACTAAACTCTTACTATGTGCCAGACTGTGTTGATAATATATTCTAGCATAGGTGGGGGAACCAAAATTTTCAGGAGGAAGTTTGTTAATAATAGAACAGGTGATGAAATGGATAGTTTCAGAGTAAAGTGGAAAGATCTTTATGAACTAATTCAGAGTGAACAGAACCAGGAGAATCATTTATATAATAATAGCAATATTATGGTGGAATAAATTGTGGTATTTGATTATGATGGAATACTACTGTACTATAAGGAATGATGAGCACGATGATTTTAGAAAAGAATGAATAGACTTGTAATAATGATAAGCAAAATGAGCAGAGCCAAGAGAACATTGTATACAATAACAACAATATTGTTTTCAGAACAAATGGCCACATTGACTATTATACATACCCAGATTTACTACAAGGGACCTATGAAGGAAGACACTGTCTGCATCCAGAGAAAGAACTGATAAATAGAAGTATGTATAGGATGATTTTACATACACACACACACATACACATATTTGTGTCTAATGGTAGCCATTTCTAGGGATGTTGGGGGGGAGGGAAGAAAAAAAGGAAAAAAAGAAATTTACATGATAACTTTATTATATATTTAAGAGGAATGGCAAGTTGTACATAGATTTGCAGTTTCATATACAATCATCTTTTTAAAAAAATTATACCATGTCATGGAACTGCTTGTTTTATTCCACAAATATAAAATAAAATAAATTTTTAAAAAGAAAAAGAACTTTTAAAGACTTTAGAATCTGGATCCATGAAATGACACACAACAGTTCCACAAGACTGAAGATCAAGCAGGCTTCCTCCCTCCTGACAGAGAAGTGGTGGACTCAAATCTCAAAATGGGACATGCATTTTCGGACCTGGCCAATGTGGGAGTTTGCTTCACTCAACTATGCATATTCATGAAGGTTGTTTGGCTTCCCCTCTCTCTCCTCACCCCTAGGGTCTATACACTCTGGTCCAAAGTCTACACTACTACCAAAATGATATTATTTAAGTACAGATCTGGCCATGTCACTCCTCTGTTCGGTCTGCTCCCTAATTCTAGGATAAAATAAAAACTAAACTCTTTACAATCTATACCAACCTCTTTTTCCAGACTCTTGGATAAGACTCTCACCCCACTCCATGTTTCAGCCACACTGTCCTTCTCTACGGCCTTCACACACCACACTCAATCTCCTATCTCCACCCTTTTGCTCTGGCTGCCCCCATGCCTGGAATGCCCTCTCTCCTCCCTTCTGCCTCATAGGCTCCCTCTTCTACTTTAAGATGCAGCTGAAATACTACCTCTACAGAAAGCCTAAATCCTCCAACTCTTAGTACCCTCCCAATTACCTTGCTTTCCACTGCTCTGTATTAATTTCCATTTATTCTGTATATGCCTTAATAAGTACTTATTGCCTCTTTAGAATGGAAACTCCTTTCAAGCAGGGGCTGTTTTATTCTCTATATTTGTATATCTGGCACCTAGTACCATTCCTGGAACTTAACGAACACTTGATTGATTGACAATCAACCACTAACTATATTAGAGTGGAAAAGAGCAATGGGATGATGATATGAACCCCTATCCAACTGGGAGAAAATCTTTAAATGATTCATATTTGGAACTGATTTGTTGTGTGAAGATTTAACATCATAATTGTTTAAATATAAGCTCGCTGAGAAAATTCACTGTTTCACTTTGTATCCCCAGTGCCCAGCACGGTTCCTGGCACATAGTAAGTAGGTCCTTACTAAATGTTTGGTGACTTAATTGGATTTCTTTAAGACTAATGCTGAATTTCATGTGCATTCTTTGAACACACACTGATTCAAGTTGGGGAGGTAAGCTGGGAGTCTGCTGGAAAATGATAGGACTGCATCCTGACATGTAAAAAAAAAAAAGTAAAAATGTTGGAGGCTAATCCACAAAGGGTGTAATTGAAAGCAGACCATATGCTGTGTGACTGCAAGCTAATAAACTTGGTTTTCATTTGGGCATGAGCTACAAAGTGAAAATTAGGATTCTTTGCATCAAGAAAATGACTTAATAAAGGGGTTATATGCTAATTATTTCTCGGGGCAGCTACTCACTTACATACTGGATCATCCAACATAAGCAAAATTATCAGTCCCACCTTGGTGCCATTTGCAAATATGATAGGCATGCTATCTAAGCCTTTATCCACGTCATTGATAAAAGTGTTTAACAGCATAGGACCAAGTATGGAATCCTGAGATAGTCTACCGGAGACCTCTTACAATGAACCATCAGCAATTACTCTGAGTCTGGCCACTCATCTAGCTCTGAATCCACCTAATTATACTATTGGGAAGCTGGATGGCACTATGGATAAAGTGCTAGGTCTGGTGCCAGGAAGATTTATCTTCATGAGTTCAAATCTGGCCTCAGACATTTACTAGCTACGTGACCCTGGGCAAGTGATTTAACCCTGTGTGCCTCACCTTCCTCATCTGTAAAATGAGCTGGAGAAGAAAATGGCAAACCACTCCGGTAGCTCTGCTACAAAAAACCAAATGGAATCACGAAGAGTCAGATGCAATTGCAAACACCTGAATGACAAAAATTGTATTATCAACTAGTCCATATCTCTCTAGGGCCACGCAGAACAACATGGGAGAGGGAGGGGAGATCTCAGATCAGCATAGCTGAGCCACCACAAGGTTCTTGGAGCCTTCTCTGCTATTGACAACTGCACTTGCTTCTCTACTCACAGAAACCTTTATAAGGGTTGAGGCCAGTCTGACCAGGGCGCAATCGCATTAAAGACAGAAAAGAGTTGGCTTAAATGTCTGTTCGATCTGCCTGGGGTTGTCTCCGGTCATAACCTTACAGTTGGGCTCCTTTTCCCTGTGCTCTTTAGTCACGCTCATTTTGAGCACACCAGCTCAGTGAAGCTGCTCCACCCACTCTTCTTCCTCTGGGTCACATCTAAGGCGAGATCCCAGCTGAGCTCCTCCACCCATGCATGTCACTGATGTAAGCCTAGTTAATACAATCGAGATGGGCAACTCTAGGCTATATTTAGCCACAGCCCTCATCATCACTCACTTTGCCAATTTTTCTGCATATTATCTGTGGACTCTGGAATAGCACGGAACTCTCCTCTGGACTGACACGGATAACCCACTCCACTCAGCTTCAATTCATCTCCGCCGTTGTTGTTTAGTTGTTTTTCAGTCATGTCTGACTCTTCGTGATCCCATTTGGGGTTTTCTTGGCAGAGATACTGCAATGGTTTGCCGTTTCCTTCTCCAGCTGATTTTACAGATGAGGAAAGTGGGTCAAACAGGGTAAAGTGACTTGCCTAGGATCACATAGCTAGAAAGTGGCCAGATTTGAACTCAGGTCCTCCTGACTCTAGGCCCAGTGCTCTCTGTCCATGTGCCACCTTGCTGCCTGTCTCTCTTCAACACTTGCTTTGCTTCTCTCATACCCCTATTTCTTATTTCCAGATATGGATGTGTTCGATCAACACGCAACATTGATCATTTTCTGTCTTCTCTTAAATGCTCCAGTGACGGTAATAGTTTAATTCTGCTTAATTTATCTGTTTGCAGTGTGGAGCATCCCAAGAGAATCTCCTTTACAGAGTGAAAGGCACTGCCTCGATGAAAGCAGTGTGGTTCAGTAGATGGAGCCCTGGACTTGGAGTCTGAACTACCCGCGTGAACACGGGGAAGCTGCTTCAGCTGGCTGGGCCTCAGTTTCTCCAACTGTAAAATGACGGGCTCGAAGACCTCTAACGTCCCTTCCACCTTCAATCTATGATTCTGTGATCCTCAGCTCCCAGGCCCCGAGCAGTGAACTGTTTCCAGCTGGTCCATGTCGGTTCCATGCATTCAACTGTATTCAAGTCAAAAAACATTGAAGTACCTGCTCTATAGAAGGAGCAATGCAATGGTGCTATAGATAAGGAGGAGAAAAGATGAAAAACAGTAGTCTCCATCCTCAAGAAGCTTATAATCTAAAATAAGTATAAGAATGTACACAGATGAATACGGTATAAGACTGAGTATAACAAAGGTAAAGGTGAAAGCCAGACAAGGTGCTCAAATAAAATTTAAGGAGAGATCCTTTGCAGCTGCAAACATCATTAAAAAAAATCTTACAGGTGTGTTTGTGGGTGACTGATTCCTTCTCAGAGTCTGGTTTCTCCATGCCCTGTTGGCCCATACTGACGGACTTAGCTACCTATGGGTACCTTACATTGCTACCTATGGGTCTCATCTCTCACTCTTTTCAGCACCTACACATCAAGCCAGCTGCAAACGATTATTTGGGGGAAATAGAAACTGCTTAAATTGACCTTTAAGCCATCCAGTGTATACCAAGGCAACATGGAATAATAATAACAACAGGAATTTACACAGTATTTTATTTATTATATTTAAAAATATTTTCCACATGCTATGGGTCTGACACTTCTGTACTGTTGCTGTTCAGTTGTTTCAGTCCTGTCTGAGTCTTCGTAACCCCATTTGGTGTTTTCTTGGCCGAGATATTGGAGTGGTTTTCCATTTCCTCCTCTAGCCCCTTTTACAAATGAGGAACTGTGGTAAACAGGGTTAAGTGACTTGTCCACTTACTCACACAGCTAGTAAGTGTCTAAGGCCAGATCTGAACTCAGGAAGACGAATCTTCTTGACTTCAGGCCTGGCCCTCTATCCACTGTGCCACCTAGCTTCCCCAAGGGAGGAGTTTTGAATAAAAACCATGAATACACAACAGTGGGGAAAATTAAGTAAACTCTTTATCAAGCTCCATATCTTATCACTTGTTTCAGGACTCAGTTATTGAAACCTGAACTTCACCTTTTGTTGACCATGTCTCTTGCAGTTTGTAGCATTCTTGGTACTGACTCTGTTTCCACTTTTGGCACCACTTAATACCTCCAGCCTTTTTGGCTCCATGACCCATATTCTTGGTTCTTGATTTTAAGTGTTCTTACTCTATAATTCTACCTTCCCAATTCATTCTCAAAACTAAGGAATCAACTTCATTCAACACCACAGAACCCATCCAGGCAAAGCCCATGACAAGCCTTGATTTTGGGGCTGGGAACCACAATATACATTTTAGATCTGGATAGTTAGGAAAGAAAATACATACATATATATGTATACATGTATGTATGTGTGTGTGTATATATATAACTTGACTGTAACACATGATTTAAAATCTAGGCTGGGCTTTGACGATTTTTGGAAATGTTTATTTAAATGACTCTGGGGAAGCCTTCTTTTTTTGGTTCTGTTTGCCCTTAGCCCTAATGGCAAAAACCCTTGCCAAGTTAAAAGGCTGTTCCAGGCTTTGGAAGACCCTACACCTGAAAAGGTTATGAGCCAATGCAACATGTGATTTTGAGCCCTTAGGTCCCCTTCTGATTTTCCTTTTAACCCTGAAAAAAAACCTGAATTCTCATTTCAAAAGATTCTCTGTCCCAAGTGTCTTCATTACAAACAATTTGCAGGGTCTTTTTTCCAATAAAATCCCAGGCTTGGTCCCTATATATATATATATATATATATATATATATATATATATATATATATATGTAGACACTCAATAAACTCCAGTGGTCCCATAAGTAGTTCTAGGATTGAATATAAATTCTCCTATTTGGCATTTAAAGCTCTTTAAGACCTAACCCAGGGCTTCCAGGTGGCTCAGTGGATAGAGTGCTAGACCTGGAGTCTGGAAGACCTGAATTCAGATCCTGCCCCCAGATGCTTACAAGTTGTATAACTATAGGTAAATAACTGTAAAATCAGAATGATAATAATACCTATCTCCCAGAGTTGCTGTAAAGATAAAATGAGAACCATGTAAAACATCTTGCAAACTTTAAAGAACTATATAAAAGCAAGCTATTATAATTCTTCTTCTTCTGTACCCTCCACAACTCAGCCATACTGGTCTACCTACTATTTCTCACAAAATACATTCTATATCCCATCTTTGTATCTCTGAACTGGCTGCCCCACCGGGACACCTACCATATAGTAGGAGCTTGATAAATGCTTTGTCTTGTTGTTTTTTGAGTCATTTTTCAGATGTATCTGACCCTTTAGGACCCCATTTGAGATTTTCTTGGCAAAGATATTGGAGTGGTTTGCCATTTCCTTCTCCAGCTCATTTTACAGATAAAGAAACTGAGGCAAAGAGGGGTAAGTGACTTGCCCAGGGTCATACAGCTAGACAGTGTCTGAGGCTGGATTTGAACTCAGGTCTTCCTTGTTCCAGGCCCGGCATTCTATGTACTGCACCACCTAGCCTAATAAATGCTATATATACACAAACACAAACATGCACACAAACACACATATACAATTGGAAAATGTATACACACTTGGAAATTAAATTAAATTTTATCTTTATTCCAACAAAAGAAAATCTAAAAGGGGAAGGATTATTGGATTGTAAAGACTTTACTCCTTTGATCAAAATAGGCCATGAGACATTATTTATTATTAATACAGAGGAAAGTTTAGTGGGACATGGTGTCAGAACATCACTGAATAATTTAAAGAACTCTACTGTAAAACCTGAGGTTCTGCTCTGATGCCTCATCATGGGACAGAAGAGACCAGGCACTAACTCTAATAGGAAACTCCTATAAACTCTACCAAACCAACATTTGTATTTGGAAAGGCCTCCAGGAGAAGTTTAACTCCAGTCTGTGGGTCTGCCATCCAAAGTCTATTCAGTCAACAAGGATTTATGAAGCATCTACTATGTGCCAGGCTGCCCTATATGAATGCCAAAACTGGATGGTTGACCAGGGGGTGAAGCATTTCATGCATAGTAACTCATGAAAACCATCTTCTAAGGCTTGGGGGAAGTGGGAAGAGAACTGGTCTACCACTTATTACCAAGGTAACTTTGGGAAAATCAATCATTCACTCTCATCTTTTGATTCCTCATCTGCAGACCGTAGGGGCTGGATTAAATGTTCTCTAAATTTCCTTCTTGTCTGTATCAGGGGAGGGAGTACCCCATTAAAATTTGGGATCTTTGGAAGTGCAGAATTACTTTTAAATCACTTGGACTTCACAAAGAGCCAGGTTTGGGGGAAGGTAAAATTCCACTATTGATGAGTATTCCTGGTTCTGGTAGAGTACTATGGATTGTGAGCGCCTGCTCAAAACAATCTCTGATTTCCTCCTTCCTCAGGAACAGATATGTTGGGCAGGTACATTGAAATTTTAAATTTCATTATCTTTCATTATCTTTGTTTATTTTGAGGGAAAAGTTCCTTCTTTATTTAAGCACTTGTCATTTGTGTCTTAAAGAGAGCTACAACTGTATTTCAGTAAAATAAACTCAATATTGAAAGAAATGAAAGTAAGACAAAATCAGTCTGGGAGGGAAAGACCCTCAGAATTTCTGGCCAGAACAGAAACAATGGCTATTTGCACTCACTCTGCAGTCATCAAAAGCTAAACCATGAGCTTAGTGAGGCTTGGGCTGAGCACTGTTACTGGCCAATCAGTGCTGAACTGAACCAAATTCAATTGAAGTCCTGGGGGTTGTAATTGCACTGGTTGAAGCCCACCTGGTTTATTGCAAACAGTTAAGTCATCTTCTGCATCCAACCATGAAGAGCCTTCATCAATAACCCCTCTTTACAGCAAAGCGAAATAGTTTCTTGGCTTTGCTCCCCCTCATCTCTTTCTTAGCCCCCTGTATTTCTCTCAAGGGAAAGAAGGGTCACATGCAATCAAGTTAGAAAGCAGATGCAATCCTTTATTTCTTTCCTTGGAAGTACTTATGGCCACCCAAGCTTCTGACGAGGCATATCAAAATCCCACTGATGTTCTGTAGAAAGCAGAGGATTAAATAGCCAGTGATCCCCATTGGGTGCCTCTTCAAAGAGATCAAGCAGTGTAACTGGGAATCTAGGGAGGAATTTGGCAGCAGTGGGAACCATATACTCAGGCTGGGTCAGATAAAGCTGGATACCAAGAGATGCTGATGAAGCTGAAGCTGGATATAACAGACAGATGAGGGGAAAACCAGAGTGGAAGAGCCAAGAGTCAAAATCCATGAGGGAGGTAGGATGAATAGCTCCGCTACACTGAAAAGAAAAAAAACTGTCATATGACAGGACTTGCCTCTTTTAACTAAGAATGCATCTCAAAAAGGGTGTTTGTTTTTTTTAAACACATGGTAACCTAGAGAACTGACAGGGCCAGCTGTAGACAAAGATAGTGACAATTCTTTTTTAAGATTAAGATAAAAAGAATCTTTCAAAAGAGAATCTTTTAAAGATTCTCTCTTCCCACTGATCAAAAATTTTACTTCATCAGAATTTCCTGACTGGCTGGAACTTTCATAGAAGGAAAGAAGATAAGCTTAAGACAGAAACAACAGTGATTTGTCCCGTCATGCGCAGAAAGAAGATTGCTATCTGTTTTCAGAAGGTGCATCTTCAAATGGTGCATTTTGATGTTTCTGTGGTTCAAAGAAAGGCTGATGGGGATCTTTCATTCAAAGCAAAATGGTGGGTCACTTCAGGCCTGGGTTATCAGTAGCAATTCATCTGAAACTGAAACATAATCACATGTAAGGCATCCCTGACTTTGCACAGCTCCCAAAATACAAAAGAGGGCAGTAGAGGGCTATCACAAAGGGTATAATTATGCCCTCTCAGATTTTCCATTTTTCTTGCCTTCTGCTGATGCAGGGGAAAAAGAAAAATAATGCCAAACCAAATGGAAAGTTAAAAAAAAATATCAAGACATCCCAGTTTTACATATGTAAAGCCGCCTTCTGCGGCTGCTTCTGACAAACCTCGGGAAACAATGTTGTCTCAGTAACTGGGGACTGGCTGAGAGTTGGAAAACTCACTGGCTTCCATGTTCCTCTTTCCTAAGTGAATGTCAATGAAAAGAGGTAACCAGCAATGTCTATTGAGTAAACATTACGGGAAAGTTCTAACAAACTTTTCGCCATTTTCCTGGAGAAATGAAACACTTATTCGTGCTCAAGTTAACAATGGAGATATCAACCCAAAAGATGTCAAAAGATGCCACGATCCCCAGCAGGGTGTAAGGTTAAGGTACTAGAAGGCAGAGACTCACATTTTTTCAATTTTTCCTTTGTATTCTTGGTGTCTGGCACAGTGCCATCCACATAATGCTGGATGGATTAAATTGGATACATGCCTGCTTTAACCTTAACTTTTAGGTTTACTAGGCTGGCTTTAAAGACTTCACTGATTTTCTCCTTTCACTATTCTTGTAGTTCAGGTAGCTGTTTCCTATTGAACTCTGATGTACTGAGATCTGGTTGTATAAGCCAAGTATTTAAAACTTTCCCCCACTGTTGATAATTGAGAAAGAATAGGAAGAAAGCAAAGCCTATTTAAAATAGAACTCTTTATTAAAATGACTAAAAATATCTGCTAAAGAATTACAAAACTTTGCCCCCCTCTCCCCCTCCCAATTTAAGTCTAAAACATAGAGATAATCCCATCAAAGTACTACTCGGATGCCTATTTGTAACATGGAGGTGTCCCCAGATTCCTGAACTCTAGTAGAAGCCCAGGCGCATCTCGACAAGCCCAAAGAACTCTGGGTATGGGCCAGGAGAAAGGCTATGTGTCTATTCTCAGCGATCAAGACTGGCTAAGTTTAAAGAGGCTCATTACCACTTGGGTCCTATGGCTATGAATGCTTGAAGACCATTTCTTAAGTTACAGAGGGGAGCTTTGAGCTGCCCTGGTAGAGGAAGCACCCCCTACTAACTGCATCACAACTCTTTGAAGTATTGAAGTACGATGTTCCATGTCACAGTGTAATAGAGAGAAAGATATAAAGAAATTCAAACATCTAGGTATTGTCTAGTATACTGATTACTAAGCTTCCCTTGGTTCCTATTGCTGCTCAACTCTGGTTCTCCTTACTTTTCTTTTAAAAAGAGTTAGAAAACCTCCAGGCAGTTGGGCTGGCCCTGGTGATAAAAATAACAAAATAACATTTATACAGAGCTTCCTATGACCTAAGCATTTTTCAATTATTATCTCATTTGATCCTTACAACAACCCTGGTTGATGGCGCTATTTATTATTATCACCATTTTACAGGTGAGGAAACTGAGGCAGACAGGTGAAGTGACTTGCCCAGGGACTCATAGCTAGTAAGTGTCTGAAGCTGGATTATAAATTCAGGTCTTCCTGACTCCAGGCCCAGCGATCTGTCCATTGCACCACACTGCTTTAGAGCTCTGGGAAGCTAGGCCTGGCACCAAAGCTTCTTGCTTTAGCCTTAAGAATGCTTTAAGTCCCTGTTTACTCTGATTACCAGGATGCCATTAAGCATCCTTTTCTATTGATCTCAGAAATCTAAAGCCCCTGGAGTATTCCCACCAGGAGAAAACTGTCCTCCTTCCATCTCATAGTCTCTGCTCCAAGCCCCTACATATTCTCTCTCCTCCTTCCTTCTCCAGGACAATTTTATGCTAAGTTGCTTCCCTGAGGACCTGCAACTTCTGAAATGTTTTAAAATTGTCTCATTGCTTGGGGACTTCTTAAAGGGACCAAACTTTTTCTTTTGCCTTCCTGAATACTTAAAAAACACAGCTGGACAAAACAAAACAGTTTGGGGACAAAGTTTATACAATGGCTTCTCAAAATGTCCACTTAGGGAATAACTCTTCCTCTACACTTGAGCATCTTAGGAGTTTCATAGAGATTTTACTGATTTTGTGTGCATGTCTTGCTGCAAAACTCCAGTGTGGTGACTCTTTCCATCTGCATGGATTGCAACCCATCTACACCTTCTTTGAGTCTTCCTCCATAAAGGATCTACCTCTATGTGCCACAGCCTTCCTCTTGGGATTTGCATATTCCATGGAAGGAAGAAAAAAAGTGTTTATTATGTACCTACTATATGCCAGGTACTGTGCTAATCACTTTACAAATATTATCTTGGGGCAGCTAGGTAGCGCAGTGGATAGAGCTTCGACCTTAGAATCAGGAGAACCTGAGTTCAAATCTGGCCTGAGACACTTGACACTTACTAGCTGTGTGACCCTGGGCAAGTCACTTAACCCCACTGCTTCACCAAAAAGCAAACATAATACAAATATTATCTCATGTAATCCTCACAACAACCTTTCTGAGATTTAAGTGTTCACACTGAAAATTTAACAATTAGCTCTCATAAGCCTACTGGAGCTGGCTTCATGTCGCCTCTGTTTCTAGCCAGCTCACCAGCTATGATATAGATCTTATCAATTGAATTAGTAGAGGGGTTTTTTGCGTTAGGAAAACTGAACACTGATGAAAACCATAGGTTTTGCCCTCCTTCCCCAAAAACAAAAGGACCAAAGATTCCCCACACTAAGTGATGACTCTTTACTGAGCAGGTGTTCCTAGCCTAGAGAGTCATTTGAGAAAAACAGAATGAGCAAGACAGTTTGGAGGCCTCACTCATTTATAGAAAATAACGGTACAAGTTTCTAGTTTTTAGTTAAAACAGCCCATGATTTATGGCACTGGGACCCCACGCACTTAGATGGGGAGCCCTTCAGTGGATGTGAGTAGACTACAGAATGTTACCAGTGATGTACAAGAGGTAGTATAAGAGATGTCATAGGTGCAGTTCGAAGGAACAAGCACAGGATAGAAAATCAGGCTCTGGGTTCAAATCCTAACTAGGCCACTCACTACCTGTGTGACCTTGGGCAAGACCTTTTATTTTGCTGAGCCTCAGCTTCTTCATCTGTGAAATGAATGAACTGGATAACTAGATAACCACTAAGGTCCTTTCCTGCTCTAATCCTCTGATCTTATATTTAGCAAATGTTTTTTGTTGTTGTTATTCAACCATTTTCAGTTGTGTCCAACTCTTTGTAACTCCCATTTTGGGGGGTTTTCTTGGCAAAGATACTTCAGTGGTTTGCCATTTCCTTCTCCAGCTCATTTTACAGATGAGGAGACTGAGGCAAACAGGGCTTAAGTGACTTGCCCAGGATCACACAGCTACTAAGTGTCTGAGGCCAGATTTGAACTCAGGGAGATGAGTCATCTTGACCTCTGGCCCTGCACGCTGCAGACTGTGGTGCCACTTAGCTGTCCCCACTGTAGCTAGGCTGCCTCCCAATAGCTGTAACTTAGAATTTTGAAGCACTGAGGTGTTAAATGACCTGCCCACAGTCACACAGCCAATATGCGTCAGGAGCAGGATTTGAACCCATCTTATCCTGACTCCAACTCCAGACCTTGTATTTCTGGGCTTAGCACATGGTCTGATAAATAGTAAGTGCTTAATAAATGCTTGTTGTATGATTCTCATTACTTTATTTTATCTAGTAAGATAAATTTATTTAATCTTCTGCTACCAATAGAGACAGGTGAGGGTATTTATTTTGCAAACAGAGAAAATAAGTTTGTCATTTGCCTAGAGTTGTTTTGAAATTGCTAGAGAATTGAGAGAAAAATGCTAAATTCACCATTCCTTGTCACAGGATGAGTACCAATTCATATATTTTTACTTATGTTATTATTAACTGTTATTAATTATATTATCATATTATAATATAATTATCATAGCACAATTATATTATATATAACATAATTATATTTTTAAAATATAAATTCTCTGCAAGTAAAATTCTTAGTCACGTCCCACGTTGATGATGGCCTAAAAATGGAGTTAACCAGAAGTTTATTATTCAAACTTCAGAATTATTGGTATATGCAAAATACCACAAAGAGCAAAGCTGAACATAATGTAGGCTGTCACGTGCCTGTAGACTCATTCCCCTTCATTCCCCCAACATAGCTCTAAAAGTACAGATTGTTGGCTCCTGCTGACATTTCTGGCTGCCATAGACTTCATTGCTGAAGTCGCATTATCTTGGAACTCTGATGAAGTGGGACCACCATCAAAGTGCATGAGTCAGTCTCTTCCTTCAGGTCTCTAAGGGACAGTGTGTTCTTTGGTTAGGCAATGTATTGCTTTTCAATTCTGCTGAAATTTACACCTTTATGTTCAAACTGGGCTGTATGGTTTGTACAATTGGCCAGGGGAGGGAAAAGGGTAGAGAAAGAAAACTCACAAAGGAAAGAGTATGGTTTGGTATAGCAATTTGGGTTTTGGGGGTTGATTTATTATTTTTTAGAGGCAAACCACAAGATTTTCCAAGAATGTCATTGAACCAAACAAATCATAACCATACAAATTATAGCTACAGCTCCTCCTTAGAGATAGCAAATCACAGCATAGCAGGGGGCTAGGGAACCTCCTTCCTACCTCAGATAGCTGATCTGCACAGGACCACAGAGTGAAATATTTTTATCAACTTGAGAGCTCATACAAGTAAAAAGTAACAATGTATTTCAAAAGAGAAATATTAAATGAGCAAAATTAAAAGCAAAAATATTAAAATATATAATGCTTAATAGGAACAGCTAAGTGGTGCAGTGGATAGAGCACCAGGCTTGGAGTCAGGAAGACCTGAGTTCAAATGTGGCCGCAGACAGGCAGTCCGGCAAAAGCTAGATATGGATCAACATCTTATACCATATACAAAGAAAAGCTGAGAATGGGTACATGATTTAGTAATAAAAGATGATATCATAAACAAATTATAGAAGCAAACAGGAAATTACCTGTCAGATCTATGGATAGGGGAAAAGTTCTGAACAAGAGATAGAAAGGTTCATAGCAGGTAAAATGGCCAGTTTTGATTCCATTCAAGGAGAAAGGTTTTGCGCACGCATGCACAACACATGCACACACACACAAACAATGCAGCTAAATGAGAAGAGAAGCAAGTGGGAAAAAATATTTGCAGCAAGTTTGTCTAATAAAAGTTCCATTTCTAAGCTACACATGGAACTGATTCAAATTTATAGGGGTTACTTGACAATTGATAAATTGTTAAAGATATTAACAGAAAGTTTTTAGAGCAAGAAATCCAAGCCATCAATAGCCTTATGAAAAAAACCTATTATAAATTATTCATAATTACGGAAATGTAAATTAAAACTGCTCTGTGGTTTTACATCATGCCCCTAAGATTAGCTAAGATGACAAAAAAGGAAAATGACAAATGTTAGAGTGGCTACAGGAAAACTGATATATTGATGCACTGTTGGTAGAACTATGAGCCATTCTGAGAAACAATTTGGAACTATGCCCTAAAGCTTATAAATAGTGCATATGTTTTGACCCATTTATACCACTGCTAGCTCTATGCCGCAAAGATATCATTTTTTCATATAGCTATATTCACAAAAAAAGTTTTATAATAGTTCTTTTTGGGGTGGCAAAGAATGGCAGACGGAGGAGAGGTTGACTATCAATTGGGGAATGACTGAACAAGTTAGGATCTATGAACGTAATGCAATATTACTGTATTGTAAGAAATGATGAAAGGGAGAGTTTCAGACAAACCAGGGAAGATTTCTATGAACTGATGCAAAGTGAAGTGAGCAGAAGCGGGAGAACAATTTACACAATGACAAATACATACGTGTATACATACATATATACATATCTGTATTTTTATACATGCATACACACGGACATAACCAATGTAAGAATTTGTTTTTCTTGACTACACATATTTATAAAAGGGGGCTTAATTTTTCTTGCTTTCTCAGTGGTAGTGGGAATGGTAGGTAACAGAGAGAAAAGAATGTAGGCTAGAAAATAAAATAAAACTGAATTTTGAAGGGGGAAAATGAAAGAACCAACCCCTGGTCTATTCCTTTTTAGATATGACAGCTCTTCAAATATTTGAAGATAGAAGACACGGTCCCCTTTTTCTTCCATAGACAAAACTTAGGTTCATTGGATTTAAAGGTGAAAAGGACTTAAGATATCATCTAGTTCAAACCTCCTCAGTTTACAAACAAGGAAACTTGAGGCCAAGAGAAGTCCAGTGATTTGTTCAAACTCACACATTTAGTAAGTAGCAGAGCCAGTATTCAAACCTAAAGTTTGTGTTTCCAAATTCAGCCACTTCATACATAACATCTCCACTTCCTTCAACCAATCTGTCTACAGCATTACTCCTTCACGATCCTGGTCACTCTCCTGCAGATGTACCACCACCTAAAATGTGGGAACCAGAACAACATACAATACTCTAGATGTGAGCTGACCAGAAGAGAGCAGAGTTGACCCACTGCTTCATTCTCAGTGGACACCACTAATGCAGCCTAAGATTTTTTGCTTGGTAGATTGCACTGCTGAGTCATATTGCTCTTATGGTCCACAAAAACACACAAGTTCTTTTTTATATGATCTAATTATATCTACTCCATCATGTATTTGTGGGTTTATTTCCTTTAATCTAAGTGCCAAAATGTATATTTATTCCTACTGAAATTTACCTTATTTGATTTAGCCCATATTCTCATTGAAATATTTGTGGGTCTTGAATTTGTCAATCAACATATCAGCTAATCATCCCAGCCTGATTTCACCCACAAATATGGTGAGCATTCCATCTACATATTCATTCACCCCAGCAGAACAGAGACAAGGACAGAGTCATACGGTGTGCCACTGGAAACCTCCCTCCAGGTTGATAAGGACCCATTAGTCACAATTCCTTGAGTTCAGTCATTCAACAAACTGCAAACACACTTTACTATCTTCTAGCTTACTTTTCTCCATCTTGTCAATATGATCTAGCAAGAGACTCACATGACTTGTGAAATCCAGATATACCTATAGAATTTCCTTTGTCTAACAGTCTAATTATTTTGTCCAAAAATGAATGAGGGCACGTCTAGCATGAGTTCTTAATGAACCCCTGCTGGTTCACAGTGATCACCACTTTCTTTTCTAAATTATTAAAGATCTTTCTTGGAGACTTCCATCTTATTCCTCATCGGACTCCTCCCACCCCACTCCCGTAATTGCCAAAAATAATTCTATTTTAGTGGCAGTGAAAGACTTATGAGATAAGACTTTTTAAAATGCGCTTAGCTTGGCAAATAAAAGACATTAGAGATATTTATTGCCTTCCAATAAGTGAAGTATTATTATTCAGAGGGTGGTGATGAGCAGTTTACTATGTGTGTTGAAAAACACACATAAAGGAAATCCCACAGAAGGTTAAATCCAAGAAAGCTGAGGTCACTAAACACTGGAGTTAGTTACTAAGTGATGTAGCAGACTCTCCTTTCTTGAAACTCTTTAAAAGAGTAAGTACCTGATGGGAATAGCTACCAGCAAAATAAAGCAGGGGCAGGGGCAGTCAGGAAGGTGAAGGGGAGGAAAAGAAGTAGAATCTAAGGGAGGACCTTATGTTATCTCTTAGATATTGGGGAACAGTTAAATAAATTGTAACACATGAAAGTAATGGAATATTACTACACTATAAGAAAAGATGAAAGAGATGATTTCAGAGAATCATGGATAGTACCAACTGACCCAGAGTGCAGTGAACAGAACAGGACAGGAGAACAATTTATAAAAGGACAACAACACTAAAAAAAATCTTGAAAGACCTAACTCTGATCAGCCGTGTTTCCAGAGAAAGATTGTTAGTTGCTTCCTGAGATGATGGATGCAAGGTGCAGAAAGAGAAAAACATGTTTGGACATGGCTGCCAAGTGGATTTATTTTGCTTGACTATTTTTATTTGTTAGATGAAGTCTGTCTTCCTTCCCTTCCTCCCTTCCTCTTTCTTTCCTTCTTTCTTTCCTTCCTTCCTTCTCTTGGTTTTTAAGACGGGGAGAGTCAGGAAGAAGCAGGAATATTAGCAATACTCCAAAATACCAAATACCAAAAGCAACACCCAAAAAAGAGAGCCACTGAAACTTTTTTTTTGATGCATGGAAGAGGAAGGTTCAGAGGAAGAACAGATAAAGAAAATTTTGAAACTAACGTGCAGAATTTAGCTAGGTGGTACAGTAGATAAAGTACTGGACCTAGAATCAGAAAATCTTAAGTTAAAATCTAGCATTAGATACTTACTAGCTGTGTGTCCTTGGGCAAGTCACTTAGCTCCTGCTTTTCTCAGTTCCTTCAACTATAAAATGGGGATAATAATAGCATCTACTTCCTAGGGATGTTGTGAGGTTAAAATTAGATAATATTTATAAAGTACTTCACGAACCTTAAAGTGCCAAATAAATGCTAGCTATTAGTACTTTTTTGATAAAACAAGTGGTATGAAATGGAAATTCACAGTGTCATAGAAAAGTCTCTTTTTTGTCTTCTGCTGTGTGTATGGAAATGTTCTTTTTGTGGTATTTAAGTTCAGAATTTTAAAAAAGAAAAGCTACTTATTTTTCAGGGTTTAGATGATATTATCTAAGTCAGCCAGGAGATGGATTATCCATTATTAGAATGAGCTTTCTAATCCTTTCATCCTTAACCAAGACAGAAAGGTCTCAAAACAAAACAAAACATAACATTTTATCTTTGAAGGAAATAATAATTTCGATATTGTACCATGTGGTTTGGAGATAGCATGGAGGCCTAATTAATGATTACTCAAACTCCAGTGGTTCCCAACTACCTCTACGATCAAAAGAAACTTCTCTGTTTGGCTTCTATAAATTGTCATAACCTGGACCCTCCTACCTTTCTAGTCCTCTTGCCTTTTATTATACTCCCCTTCACACATGCTACATACAATCCAGCTGCACTGGCTGCCCCCCATGTCTGGTGTGCTCTCCTTCCTCACTCCCTTTATTTCCCTGTCTTACTTCAAGTCTCCGCTCAAATTCCAACTTCTACAGGGGGCCCTTCCTAGTCCTTCCAGCTGCTAGTGCCTTCCCCTCTGAGATTATCCCCTATTTATTCTGTATGTATTTTTTAAAAGTAATATTTTTAAATTTTGAGTTTCCAAAACAAAGAAAGGAAAGAGGGAAGGCAGAAAGGAAGAAAGGAAGAAGGAAGGAAGGAAGGAAGGAAGGAAGGAAGGAAGGAAGGAAGGAAGGAAGGAAGGAAAGAAGGAAGGAAGGAGGGAGGAAGGAAGGAGAGAGGAAGGAAAGAAGGAAAGAAAGAAAGAAAGAGAGAGAGAGAGAGAAGAAAGAAAGAAAGAAAGAAAAAGAAAGAAAGAAAGAAAGAAAGAAAGAAAGAAAGAAAGAAAAAAAGAAAGGAAGGAAGGAAGGAAGGAAGAAAAAAATAGTATGCTTCAGTCTGTATTCAGACAACATCAGCTCTTTCTCTAGAGGCAGAAAGCATTTTTCATCATGAGTCCTTTGAGATTGTCTTCTATCACTGTATTGCTGAAATAGGTAAGTCATCATATAATATTGCCATTCCTGTGTACAATGTTCTCCTGGCTCTGCTTACTTCACTTTGTATCAATTCATGTAAGTCTTTCCAGGTTTTTCTGAAATCATCCTACTTGTCATTTCTTATAGCACAATAATATTCCATTTCTGTATGCATCTTATGTGTTCCTAGTTCTGACATGTCTCCCCCATTGAAATGTAAGCTCCTTGAGGACAAGAGACTATTGTACTCCCTGTATTTGTACTCCCAGCACTTAGTATAGGGCCAGCACAGAATAAACATCTAATAAATGAATGATTTTTAATCGATTGATTCATGTCTACCAACCTGATAAATTGAGACCATATGACTATTTCTTTTTTAAAATTAATTAATTTATTTTTAGTTTTCAACATTTACTTCCATAAGCTTTTGAGCTTTAAGTTTTCTCCCCCTCCCTCTCTGCCTCCCTCCCCAAGATGGCATGCAATCTGATACAGGCTCTACATATACATTCCTATTAAACATATTTTCACGTTAGCATGACCCAGTATTTCAAAGGTTATTGATTTCTCTCTTGAAGGCCAAGAATAATGTCCCATTCTATATCTGATAAGAGCCCTGGTCTTGAGAGTCAGAATACCTGGATTTAATACTGACTCCAACATTTAGTAGCTGTGTGATGACAGTCAGGTCATTCAATCTCTCTGATCCTCATTTTCTTCATCAGTAAAATGGAGCTAAAAACAATTATACTACCTACTTCACAAGGTAATTAATTGAAGACAAAGTGCTTTAGAAACCTAGAATAATACAGGCACTGAAAATGCTAGGGGAAGTACAATGACATGATGGGTACAGCTCTGGCCATGGAGTAGCGAAGACCTGAGTTCAAATTCTACCTACTTACTAGTTGTCTGACCATGAGAAAACATGTCATTTAGCTTCCTTAAATCTCAGTGTTTTCATTTTTAAAATGGAGATAATAATAACTGAATTATATTGAATTGATAATTCTTAAGTGAATTTCTGTTGGGGCAGCAGAGAAGAAACTCTGATAAATTTAGTCAGTCCCAATACCAGCTCTAATATTTACTAGCTCTGAGGCATGGGTTAATTATCAAATCTCTCTCAGACCAAGTTCTCTGATCTGCAAAATGAAAATAAAAATGGTTACACTGTGAACAGCCAGGAGGACCTAAGTTTTACACCTTGCTGAAGCTGTGTGACTCTAGGCAAGTCACTTAACTCTTCTCAGCCTCCTTTTTAAATCTGTAAAATGGGAATAATATTAATACCTACCTCACAGTGTTTTCATGCTTTCTAAACTTTAAAATGCTCTGTAACTCTGAATTAACATGACCAAATCAATTCCTTCCTCTTGTCATTCAAAGTTGTTCTGATATAATAGAGAATTAGTAAGGTGTTGTGTATGGTTCATCAATCTGCTTCCCTATAAAGTCAGCTGGGGAAAAGTCCAAGCCAACTGTGGAGAACCTGCGGCCTCAAGGCCACACGTGGTCCTCTAGGTCCTCAAGTGCAGCCCTTCATGAAGCTTGGATTCAGTCAAAGGGCTGTACTTGAGGACCCAGAGGGCCTCAAGGCCATAGGTTCCCCACCTCTGTCCTATATAGATATAAACCTATTTTTCTGATATCTTAAAGAGATTTGATTCAATCAAACAGACATTTACTGAGGCTTTACTCAATATCTGCTGATATTTTGGTGACTGCTACACCTGTCTATTTTATACATTGGAGCTCACATCAGTGTGAGCAGGTGGCAGCCTTCTGGCCCACATTCCATCTGCGGCCCCCATGCCACACAGTGCCCAGCCTCACCATACTAAATGTTGCACCTGTTAACTGCAGCCTGGCGTTCTAAAGAGAACACCAGACTTCGAGAACGAAGGATAAACAACAGCCAAAAAGGCATTTTTACTGGCAATTCCTCATGCTTGTGATGCTCTCCCTCCTCAGCCCTGCCTCCTAGCTTCCCTGGCTTGCGTCAAAGTCTCCACTCAAACCAAACCTTCTATCAGAAGCCTTGCCCAACTTCCCTAAATGCTAGTTTCTTCCACCTGGTGATCAGCTCCACTTCGTCCTGTATATAACTTGTTTGTACACGGCTGCTTGAATATTGTCCACCCTGCCCCCTCCTCCATTAGAATGTGAGCTCCCTGAGGGCAGGGGCTGTCTTTTGCCTTCCTTTGTTATCTCCAGCACTTAGCACAGCATCTAACACAAAGCAGGTGCTTAGTAAACGCTAACTGACTGACCGCCTGGCCCTCCTAGCAGTGTGAGAAAGGGCCCATTTCTGGTGTGTCCTGTCTGGATCTCTCATCTATGTCATATTGTAGTGTTCTCATGCTTCATTTTTCTAACTAGACAATAAGCTCATAGATGGATGTGCCAAGGGGTTCAGAGAGAACATTTTTTTGAGGATATACAGATACGGCACGGAGATTGTTCTCAAAGAGTTTGCAATCTATCGGCAAGGGGAGAAATCAGAAAACACTTCTTGGAGGAGGTAGATTCTAAGTTAGGTCCTTTAGCAGATCATGACTGGAAAAGGAGATCGATTCCAGGATAGGGGGATGGCATGAATTAAATCACAGAGACAGGAGATGGTAAGACAAGAAAAAGGAATAGAGAGGTATCCGGTTGGACTGGAATGCATGATACATGAAGCAGTCTGAACCAAGACCAGAAAGATGGGTTGGAATCCAATTGTGAAGGGCCTTGAAGGGTGATATCAGTTTATAATTTATTCAGAAGGCAATGGGCAGCCCCCCAAGGCTTTCAACTAAAGGAATGCCATTATCAGAGCCATTCACTGGGAAGATTGTCAGAGGCAATAGATGAGAAGAAACAAGACAAGTTGGGGTCACAGAGTCATACACATAAAGCTAGAAGGGGGGCAGCTAGGTGGCACAGTGGATAGAGCACCGGCCCTGGATTCAGGAGGACCTGAGTTCAAATCTGGCCTCAGACACATAACACTTACTAGCTGTGTGACCCTGGGCAAGTCACTTAACCCCATTGCCTAGCCAAAAAATAAAAAAATTTAAAAAAAAAAGCTAGAAGGGACCTCAGAGATTATCTATTCCAAAAAAAAAAATGGGGGATAGGGGAGGGCAGAACCAAGTGGCTTCAGTGGGCATAGAAGTAAGCCAGTTACAAAAGATATAAATCAATAAGTAAAATCAATAGGATTCAGCAACTAATTGGATGTGGGGAATGAGGAAAAGAGAAGAGTCAGAGATGACAGAGGTCCTCCATAACTCTGGGTGACTGGAAGTGGCCAGTTAGGATAATAATTTGAAGAGGACAGGGGCCCCAAGAGAAGGTGATGTTTTTGTTTTGTTTGTTTTGTTTTGTTGAGGTTTGAGCATGTTTGTAAGCTCACAGGAAGGAAACAATAAAACAGGAGGATTTGAAGATGCCTGAGTGAAAGGGGATGACTGATGGAACAAGGCCCAAGAGGAGACAGAAGGGGGGTGAAATTGAGAATGTATATGAAAGGGTTAGGAAGACTATTGTTGTTGTTGTCCTTTGTACTCGAAGAGGACCAAAACGACAGCACGATATCAGTGTACAGTATGTCCGGCTGTGGCTGATCAGACCAGTATGAGCTCGGAAGGCTCTGTCACAGGTTGGGCGTGAATAGCCTACATGAACATTTGCGATGCCTCTAAATTTGCACATCTCATACTTCTTTGAGCCGCTGCAATTAGTAAGATCACCTCTTTCTCTGATGCTGAAAGGACTGAGAAGAAAATGAGTATGAACATCGAATAAATGATTGAATGAAGCAAACTTTACTAAGTACTTACTATGGACCAAACTAAGTGCTAGACATACAAATAACAAAGTGTGACATGCCTGGCCCTCAAGGAGCTTACATTATAATAGAGGAAGGAGAGAGAGAGAGAGAGAGAGAGAGAGAGAGAGAGAGAGACAGACAGACAGACAGACAGACAGACAGACAGAGACAGAGACAGAGAGAGACAGAAGAGAGAGAAGGGTAGAAGGAGAGAAAGGATTGAAGGAGCTCATGTATGATAGTCTCAATTTATTGAGTAAAAAGTAGGAGACAGACATATGGCAAGATGATAGGATGTGCAATTAGGACAAAAGAAGAGAAGATAAGGTATAGAATAACAATTACAGGGAATATGGTAGAGTCAATAGAAAATGAATACATTGAAGCCATGAGAAAGTAAACGCTATGCTCAAAGTCACAGAGGTAGTATGAGGCAGAGATGGAATTTAAGCTCAAATCTTCTGACACCACATATAATGCCACTGTTATTATATTACATAGCCTCTTCTAAGCACTGTCTTCAGTAACTGTATTATTTTATGTAATTATTTAGGGCAAAACAGGGCAGCTAGGTGGTATAGTAGATAGAATGCTGGGCCTAGAGTCAGGAAGACTCATCTTCATTAGTTCAAATCCAGTCTCAGACACTTACTAGCTGTGTGATCCTAGGCAAGTCACTTGGCTTTGCTTGCTTCAGTTTCCTCATCTGTAAAATGAGCTGGAGAAGAAAATGGCAAACCACTCCAGTACCTTTGCCAAGAAAACCCCAAATGAGCTCATGAAGAGTTGGTCACAACTGAAAAATGACTGAACTGCAGGGCAAAACTAGGATCAATGAATGGAATGTACATGGAGCTGGTTTTTGGTTCAGTCTAGGGGACTTCTTAACAATTAGAGCTGTTGACAGGATTCTGGGAAGATGATAGAGTAAGTCAGAAAATTCCAAGCTCTTCAGATTTCCCCCACAAACAAGACAAAATAGTGCCTCAGGGTGAACATAGTGCCAGTAAAATAAACAAGAGTTGAGGTAGGACAGTAATCCTCCCAGGACAACAGGAGAAGAATGGAAGAAAAATAGCAGGACTGAGGTTTGGTCTCTGTGAAGAGTAAACACCTCCAGGCTGGTTCCACTGAAACAGCAAGTGGTAGGCCCTAGGGCTGGGTTGGGAGGTAGCCTTGGCCCCAGCCACAGGAATTTTCACCTCCAGGACAAGGTGGGGAATCTGCATGTGAAGAGGGAGGGAACCTCTGCTGATAAGGGACCAAGATTAGCTGTGTTGCTGAGATGGTGCCCTGGGTGAGAAGAAACCAGAACACTTAGTGAGTGCAAAAGCAATACAGTGTGGACACCACTGGCTGTGGGTACTCACAGGAGGACAGAGTTCTTGGTTTTCGTTCCAGGCCAGAAAGGAGAAGTGAAGTAGGACCTGAGGCCAGAGGCACCAATCCCCATACCCTAGGATTATAGGTGATTACAAGAAGTTACTACAAATTAAAAAAAAAAGTGCAGACAAAGGAGAAAGAACTCAACCATAGAAAGTTATTATGGGAATAGAGATGACTGGGGTTCATCTTCAGAGGAGGATACTGAAGCAAAAAAAAGCCTCTTTTACCTCAAAGAGTAATGTCAAATGGTCACCTGTCCAAAAAGAATTCATAGAAGACTTAAACAAGACTTTAAAAATCAAATGAGAGAGATTGAAGAAAAATTTTTTAAAAATAAGAACAATTCAAGAAAAACAGCAAGAATATGAAAAGAAAGTTAACCAACTGGAAAAGGAGATCCAGAATTTTAAGGAAGAAAACAACTCCATGAAAATTAGAATTGGGCAAGGGAAAGCCAGTGAAGTTGTAAGAGACCAAGAAACAAAATATAAAAAATGAAAAAATAGAAGAGAATGTGAAATATCTCATAAGAAAAACATTGATCTGGAGAATAGATCAAGAGGGAAAAACATAAGAATAGTCGCATTACCTGAAAACTACAATCAAAAAAAGAATCTTGATATAATAATACAAGAAATAACTAAAGAAAATTGTCTTGAAGTGTTAGAACAAGAGGAGAAAGTAGAAATTGAAACATTACAACTATCACCACCTGACAGAGATCTTATGAGGAAAACCTACAGGAATATCCCAAACCCCTAGCTCAAGGAGAAAATATTAAAAGAAACAAGAAAAAAAAATCAAACATGACACAACCACAATTAGAATCACACAAGACCTAACAGCTGCTATGCTAAAAGACTACAGGTCTTGGAACACTATATGTTGAAGAGAAAAGGAATTGGAGTTGTGGCTGAAAATATCATACCCAGCAAAGTGAAACACAACCCTTAACAGAAAAGAAGGACGTTCACTGAATTGTCACACTCTAAGGATATTGAAAAAAGACCTGAGTGTAATAGAAAATATGATGTACAAGACCCCAGAGAAATATGAAGTAAACATCAAAGGCTAACTACAAGGGACTTAGGAAGGACAGAATACTTTTTATATGAGGAAATGTAAAATGTATGTCTAAGATTGTAATTAGTCATTGGGTAATTCAAAAGAAAGATTGGAGTAAAGCTGAGTATGATGTGATTCTAAAAAGTAATCCTGTCTAGGAAAAGGCAATAAGAGTAAATATCTTACACAAATGAGGTTCAAGAGGAAGAATTGATAAAGAGGAATTAGATGGGGGAGGAGGACTGGTAGTTCTGGAACCCTATTCTCATAGAGAATGGGTTAAACAGGGAACAATACATATAAAATTCAGAAAGAAAGGAGGCAAAGGGGATGGGGGGGAGAGAATAAGGGAGGGATTTTTAGAGGGAACTCTACTCATATCAGATGTGGGAACAATATATGCACTTAGAAGGGAATAAAGGTCTTCTAAATTTATAAAGAAATAAAAGGGTAAGGGAAGAGCATAAGGGAGTGAGTATAGAAGGGTGTCTATATTAACAGGAATGGGATAAAAAGGGAAGGTTATAAAAGTCTTCTAAATTCTGATAGAAACAAGAAGGTAAGGGGGAGAGGATAAGAGAGAGATCTTTGTAGAGGGTGTAGGTTAAGTAATAGGAGGGCAAGGTAGTGTTAGAAGTAAAGTAGGGGAGTCAGGAGGGATAGGAAATAAGAGATACACACAAACATAAAATAAAGATCAGGAACAGAATTTATTAGGAAAAAAAGCAGGGGTAGTAATTATGAGCTCAAGCAAAGTTAAAGCTAAAATAGATTTAATCAAATGAGAAAAATAGGAATACTACACTATATGTCAGCCATATTAATCAATATTGTTTTAGGCTATATAAAATAACTGGACAGTATAAGGTTGGAATATTGCTGTGGTATAGGAAATGATGAGTTGGTGGACTTAGAAAAATATAGAAAGACTTGGACTTATCAAGGAAAATGTTCTCCACCCTCAGAGAAACAGAGAACACACAAGTATGGTATGGTCTTACATAGATGCAAATGAATGTATATGTCTATATAGGAGTATGAGTATAGATACCTAAGTATAAGTATGTGTATGTAAGTGTATTTATGTATGTATATGCTTGTGTATATAGGTCTACATATATGTATATGTGGGGGAGTGTTATGTGTATATATCCACACATATATGTATATGTGGGGGAGTGTATATGTGTATATATCCACACTTAATTGCAGCCTTTTTGAAGTGAAGGAGGAAAAAAGAACAAAGTAAAAAGTGAACAACAAAGAACAAAAGAAAACTTACAAGGAAGCAAAGAAAAGATGGACAGCTCTGAACACAATGTGTAGTATTTATTTCTTTGGATTTCTTGAAATGGAAATTTATTGCTGTATATTTTGAATCCTCTCATGTTTTACTGAGCACGTGACAATGTTCCTTTTTCTTTTCTTATTGTGTATTTAAGTTTTAGTATTCAAGTTTAAAATAAATAAAATTTAAAAAACAATTAGAACTGTCCAAAACTGTGAAGCTTCCTTGGTAGGCAGTGAACTCCTCCATCACGAAAGGTATTCAAGTGAAGATTGGGTTTTACATGTCACAGATACTGAGATTTATGTACAGGGTAGGGAGTTGATGACTACTAAGGTCCCTTCCAACTCTAAGATTCTGGGATTCTATTATATTTAGTAAATTGGCATGTGAAATCTATATTTAACTGCAGGCAATGTGCAAATTGCAAGCATAAATGGAAGTACAAAAGGTCAGATGTTCTTGCATTCAATTATAAAACTGAGAAGTAAATAAGAATCTGCTAACAGTTTTCAGGCTGTGAAGAGTTGGAAGGCACTTCTGAGGTCATCTTTGAAAACCCTGTACCTAATGCACGAATCCACTCTATACCACCCCCTACCAGTTATCATCTGGCTTTTGGTTCAACACAGTGTAACCCAGGAAAGGCACCGCATTTGGTATTAGAAAACCAGGATGTGAACCATGGCTCTGTCATTTATTACTTGTGTAATCCTGAATAAGTCACTTCAGCTCTATGGGTCTCAGTAAAATGGGAGGCTTGGGCCTAAATCTTTTAAGTTTTTCCTAGCTATAAATCCTATGACCTGATATCTTTTCTTCTCTAGCTTAAGCATCATCAGTTCCTGCAATTCATCCTCCTAAGACATGGCTCAAATATCCTCGCCAGCCTTGTCAGCCTTCTTAGTCCATGCTCCAGCTTATCAATGTCCCCCCTAAAATGTCAGTCTCACAACTGAATACCATGTGGACCACCACAAGAATATGCCTCCCTTCTTATGTCCTTGTTAGGCCAACCTAAGACTTCATTAGTTCCTTCAGCACCCACATCCCACTGCTGACTCCTATTTGGCTTCCATTTTACTTTAGTCTACTTCTCCCAATCAGCTCCTTGGAGTTTACCTGGAACTCTTAGATTCTGGTTGTTAGAATCTGAAAGCCAAATCTCTGACAATTAATCAGATTACTCTTGTCCTGAACAGGTGTCCTATTGCATAGATGATCCTCAGGGCATCACTACATTTTCCTCATCCATTCCAAACACTCTTCCTGTCAAAATTACCCTTCAATGCTTTTTATTCTTTGATGTACATTTATGTTGTGCCTATTTGTCTAATTTAGATTATGGAGTCACAGGGCAAGGGATATACGTTATTCTGTATTTCATATACGTCCTATGCTTCTTGGCATACAAGTACTTTTGATAACAGCAATAGGAAAGACAGTGGATAAAACACTGCACTTCATGTTCAAAGATGGGGTTTCAGATCCCACCTCAGATACTTACTAGCTGTGTGATTACAGACCAATCATTTAAACTCTCAGAGTCTTGATTTTCCTATCTTTAAAATAATAGCCAGCATTATATAGCACTTTTAAGGTTTCAAAGCCCTTTACAAATATAACCACATGTCATCTTCACAGCAACCCTGGAAGGTAGTTTTATAATTATTCTCAATTTATAGATGGGAAACTGAGGCAAACTGAGGTTAAGTGACTTGCCCAGTGTCACATAGCTAAGTGTCTGAGGTCACATTTGAACTCAGGACTTCCTGACTCAGGTCCAGCCCTCTATCCAAAGCACCACCTAATTTAGTGAAGAAAACAAAATTTGGACTTCATTTGTAAACAATGTTTACCTCACAAGAATAATGTGAAAAAGATATTTTGTGAATCTTAAAGTGTTTTTTTCTCAATACAGGCATGTATCTTGTGATTGTGCATAATTTCTAGTTCCTCTTTCCAATTATTTTTATAATTATGTTCTCAAATTAAAAAACTGATAGTTTCTCATTAACATCTACTGCTATGCAAATCCGTCAGTTATCTGATTTTTGTTGTTGTTACCAAGTCATGTGTTATTAACAGCAGTAATTTTACATTTAGGCATTATCAGACTAACAGGGTTTTTTCCAGATTGGATGAGATAAAACCAAGAAAAATAATTTATATTAGATTAGATAACACAAAAAATAAAAACCTATTTATAGAATGTCTCAGATGATCCTAACCTGAGCCTTTCATTCTATACATGAAGAACATGAGGCAAGGAGAGGCTAAGATTAAGGAACTAGTTCAATTTCATAAACTAATAGCTAAATGTAGGTCTCCTGACTAATGCCCATTTGAACACTCTAACCATTGCAGCCCCGAATTATCTTTTCATGTGGGACCAAGAGGAAAGAATACTGGATCATAAGACCTACTTTAAACTCCTCATCTGTCACTTGCTACTTGTGTGACCTTTAGCAAAAATCAGTTCTCTCCTAGAACATCAATCTCCTCACACATAAATTAGAAAGTGGATGGAGGGGTGGGGGTGGTCAGATACAACTTTAAAATACTGGGATTCATGAGTAAGCAGAATTGAGGCACGAGATGTTTTCTACTTCCATATTTTGGGAAGTTCATATATCATTTTTAAAATTATGATTTCACACATAACCTGTAGATTATTCTACATGACTTATTTGCCAACAAATCAATATTCTCATTATGTTTTCATTTCCTTTCTACTCCCTTATGCCTTGGACTGGGATCCTACTTTACTAATGACCAATTTTTATTCAAAAGATGTACACTGAAAACCTACACAACTAAGGAGACATATTTTCAAGAAACCTATTCATACACTGCTGAGGTTTAATATTCAAAAAATAAGCCTCTATGTGACCTTACATATTTTAAAAGAAAACACTTAATCACTTGAAATTTGATTTTATGCAAAGGCAGCTTTCTAATTATTGGCACTTTTTCTGCCTTCCCAGCCCCCTCTCTGAATAAAAATCCTCCAAATCAGACCCCTAATTGCAGAGGTGATTCTTTACAAGTGTCCTAGCGTGATTTTTTAAAAATTATAGTAATTAATTTTTTTAAAGTTCACTAAAACACTACCCTCAAAGTCATCATTGCTAACGTTTTGCTACAGAAAAAAGAAAAGTCCTAAGCAGTGACTTACCACGATTGTCAGCTTCCTGTAGCCTTGGAAAAGTATCTTTTTAAAAGTTTGTTGTGCTGTCAGAAACTTCCAGCATGAAATGCATCCCCCTAAGGCTGCCTGGTGTTAGTAATTTTGTTTATTTCACTGGATATCACCAACAGAGCAAAAACTCAGTGAGAGGCATCTCTTCTTTTTCTCACCCCTCTTCATTTGTCTCCACTTAAAAGCCATGGAGAAGGAAATGAAAACAAAAACTTGGCTCCCTTGTTAGTAGGAGGAAAAAAAGGTGTAGAGTGTACATGCCACTAAGCCAGTTAGAAATCTGTCATCTGCAGGATCCTAATGGAGGGCTCCAGGAAATAGGAACGGTTAGCCCCTCAGCTGCTTGTAAACACTTGGTAAGAGAGTAAGTTTCACAATTGCTAGGGTGATGTAAATGCAGCAAGGGACGCTTCTGGTAGCTGGGAGTTGGGAGTGGGGGCTGGGGGAAAGGATAGGGTAATAGGACCCTTCCTTCAGACAGCTAATCCAAAGCACATTCCAGGAAGTGCACTGGTTGGCTAAAGTTAGAGAAACAGTGTCCTCTTATGGAGCCCTGATCATATACCGTGTGGAGATCTGTTGTGGTTTGCTTTGATTGGTAACGTGAGTTGAAAACAAGGGAAAAGGTGGGGCCCCAAGGAAAGTCATCCTATACACATTTCTTGCTTTGATTATAAAGAAGGTCAAAATGTTTTACTCTGTAACCATCCTAAGCCTTCCTCCTTTGCAATGTTTATCTTCCTTCTACTAGGCATTTTAAGGACATAAGCCTACTCTGCTGGGAGACAGGATTACTTTGGATAAGTGAACTCTGAACAATTCTAAGTTCACTGTAGTTTCCCGAGTGCTGGTGATTTCCTTTGGGTTCTTAGAGTGTTTACAATGCCAACTAAATGTTAAAGAATGACTAAAAGGTGAGTTGTGGTTTTAATTATAATTTTATAATGAGTTTTGTCACTTTCTTAAGAAAAAAATAGGTTGGAGTCTGGTATTTAACTTATTTGACTGTTCAGGCACTTCTATTAATCTAGTTGCTCACTGATCTTTTTCTGTCCTTCGATGATGCTGGTTTAGACTGTTTTTTTTTTTATGACTTAGAGCTTTGTTAAGGGAGTTAAGCTCCTTGAAGTCAGCAGGGACTTAAGTGTTTGTTGGTATTGATTGGATTGGTGACATAACCAAGATTCATCCTATAAGAAATCACTGTAATTAAACAGTAACTTGCTATGATGATGATTATTTGTTGTTCATTTGGGGGCTCACAGAACTTTGTGCTTGCAGAAGAATTCTGCATGGCTTGTAGGAAAACACATAAGGCGACAAGATGTAGAGAGCTGCTATGGGAGTCAGGAATACCCGGCTTTAAGTCACACTGGTTGACCAGGGAAAGTCATTTAATCTCTCGGTGCCCCTGAGAATTTTCGACGATTATAAATTGCCTAAAAGTTGCTGATCTGCCTCAGTAGAGAGCACCCCTTTGCCAGGGACATCACAGGTCCAGAAAGGAAAAACAACAATAAAACAAAGGCTAAGAGGGACTATGGGGTCACTGATAATTACAGGCAGATGATGTAAATTGGAAGGCATAGGAAAAAAATTTGAAGATGACTATGTTAGCTTTGTCTACATGCTATATTTGCTAGACATAACTAAAGGCAAAACAAAAGGGAAGGATCCCTATTTGCAAATCACCTTTAACAGATAATTAATGTAGGTTTTACTTTAGACAATGACAATCAAACAATTCCTATTAAGATATATGTGATATAAGAACAATTGTTATATAAGAATCAAAAAATTAGTTTATGATATCAGGCGCCTAACTATGAAAGGCAGAACATCTAAATGTATAGTTTTTGTGTTAAATAAGTACAGTGTACTACAATGCACCAGTAGTCTTATCCTATGAAAATTATTAGAGATTTAAATCAGGCACCTCCTTAAGCAAATAAGAGCATCAAATCCCTAGACATGTGATGCCATTCATAAATAATTATTTTTTAAAGCCTGTGAATGACTTACAATGCATGGCACCAATAACACCCAAATTGATGAAGTCAATGATAATAGACAATAATGAAGATTACACTCAAATTTGCCTCCTGCAAAAATACTTTCCAATTCCAAAGGACAAAAATAGTATGACTGCAAAGATCTCTTCCCCATTATTGAGCCAGCATCTTCTGAAATATCTCATACAATAAAGCATTGTTTGGAGCTGTGGTAAAACTCTACTCTTATCTTACTTCCAGAGCTCTTTTTGTGTTTCTCTGAGTCTTAATCAGCTCCCATAGACCAGACCTTACTGTAGAGGGTAGGGGTAAGAAGGGAAACAGTCTGTCTTCCTCTCAGCTTAAGACACTTCTCTGCAGTCTGCTATTACACAGCCTTATCTTCTTTCATTCTCTCTCTGTTCCTCTTGAGTGGGATTGAGATCACCTATCCAAATAAAAATTCAGAGGTTTCTCTAAGTAGAAACAGAAGTTTTATTCTAGCAAATCTCGCAGGAGAATTGGGCATCACCTACCCAGGGTGGACTGGAGTAGGGAGGCAGGATACAAGCAGCAAGCAAGCAGTTATATACCCCTAGACAAACAATTCTAAGAAAACCCCGCCCTCCCACCGGTTAACCTGAATCTCTTTATCCCCATTAGTTGAGGTAAAAGACCTTACATTCTACCCAGAAACTAAGCTTGGAAGCTAGAAGATTGCCTTATTTGGCAAAGATAAGCCTGGGGTGGTGGTTACAAAACAAAGGAGTGGGTGGCCAACAGCTGTATGACCCGATCACGTGATTTACAGGAAAACAAAACTTAGGGCTGGCTAATGCTAAAGCCTTAACTAAATTTTGGGGTGTAGCTTCCATTTCATATGAGAAACTTTCAGTTGTCCCACATACTCTGAAGGTAATTCCTCCCTTTCCAACACATCTCACTGGCCCTTATTTCAACAACATGTTCTAAGTCAGAGAGAAAAGTCCGATTAGTCATTACCTATTATAAATTATTTTTCTTTTAATTTGAATTGGTTGTAAGAGTGGAATTAATGTCTCTTAAGATTTTATACAATAATAACCGCATCTCCTGTTTTCCTATTAAATGTCCTTAGAGGTTGAAACCAATGGTTACAGCCAGTGCAATAGACAGCCATGTCCTTAAATTCCCTATAACTTCATTCACCATACTGTGCCAAAATACCCCACTCCCTGGCCAGTTCTGCTACAGGCGTTGCCTTCCTATGTTAGAACATAAGCTCCTTGAGGGCTAGGACTGTCTTGATTTTTGTATTTGTATCACCCATGCCTTATGACAGTAAGACACATAGTAAGTGCCTAATAAATGCTTTTTCCTTCCTTCCTTCCTTCCTTCCTTCCTTCCTTCCTTCCTTCCTTCCTTCCTTCCTTCCTTCCTTCCTTCCTTCTTCCTCTCCTCCTCCCTCCCTCCCTCCCTTTCTTCCTTTTTTCATGGCTTAAGGGTTTCAGGAACACCAGGGTGGTTTGACTTACCAGATTTGGAGACTCCACATAAAGGTTCAATTCAATTCAATACATAAGCATTGTGTCCATCCTATGTGAAAATAATAGTGTTAGACATTAGGGGAACTAGAGAAAGAAGACATAGCCTCTATATTCCAGGAGCTTACAGTCTAATAAGAAGGTAAGTGAATCAGTAAACAAGCATTTCTTAAATTTCTGTGTGCTAGGGACTGTGCTAAGTGCTGGGGGTATAAATACAAAAATAAGATGGCCCTTGTGCTCAGGGAGCTTGCACTGTACGGAGATGGTACAACCTGTTCACAGCTAAGTAAATATAGACTAGGAAAAAAATTATACAGAGTGATTGGGGGTAGGAATCAAGAAAGACATCTTAACAGCAGTGGCATTTGAGTTGAGCCCTGAAGGCATTAGCATGGAGGACAGATAGCCCATGTAAAGATACAGAGGCATTAGATGGAAGACATATATAAAAAGAACTACAAAATAAAACATTGTAAATGCCTGAATGGCACACAGCTCCTTGAGAATTCAAGGGAAGCAACAGTCAAGTCAAATTGACATTTATTCTGGAAAATAATTAGGTCCCCAACTGATAAATAGTGAAGGGATATGAACAGGAAGTTTTCAGAAGAAGAAATCAAAGTAATCAATAGTCATTAAAAAATGCTCTAAATGACTAATAATTAGAGAAATGCAAATTAAAACAACTCTGAGGTACCAGCTTACACTCATCAGATTGACTAAGATGACAGAAAAGAAAAATGAAAAATGCTGGAGGGGGGATGTGGAAAAAATGGGTGCAGTAATACGCTGTTGGTGAAACTTAACTAGTCCAGCTATTCTACAGAGCAATTTGGAATTATGCCCCCAAAGCTATAAAACTTTGCATACCTTTTGACTCAGAAATACCACTACTGGGGTCTATACCCCTCCCCCCCAAAAAGGAAAAGGAACCATATGTACAAAAATATTCTTAACAACTCTTTTTTGTGGTGGCAAAGAACTGGAAACTGAGGGGAAGTCCATCAGCTGGGGAATGGCTGAACAAGTTATAGTACATGACTGTGATGGGACACTGTTGCTGTAAAAAACGTTGAAAGGGATGGTTTCAGAAAAATCCAGAAAGACTTACATGAATTGACGCAAAGTACTGTGAGCAGAGCCAGGAGAACAATTTACACAGTAACAGAAATATTGTACAGATATTCAGCTGTGAAACACTTAGCTACTCTGATCAATCCAGTGATCCAAGACAGCTGCCAAAGCACTCATGATGAAAAATACTTCCACCTCCACATAGAGAACTGAAAGGCTCGAGAGTGCAGAATGAAGCATATTTTCCTCTTTCTTTTCTTTCCTTTTCCCCTTCTTTTCTTTCTTTTTTGGAACATGGCTAATGCAGAAATATATTTTACATGACTCCATATGTATAATGAGTATTGTATTTCTTGCCTTCTCAATGGGAGGGGGAATGGGTCAGGGAGGGAGAGAATTTGGAACTGAAAATAAAATATTTTTAAAAAAAAATAATTAGGAATCATGCTAAAATATGATTTAATTGTTTAATCCCTTTGAATTAGTTATGCTTTAGTTATGCTTTTTTTATGAATTAGTTATGCTTTTTTTAGAAGTCTAAATTGGTCAAAGACACATGGACAGATCCCACACATATCATGCTATTACATTCACTTTCAGGGTGCCGGGACTAACTGCAGTGTGTACATAATCTGTCTCTAGACTCATGATTGTAGCTATTGAACTTCCAACAACATACTTCTCTTTTATACAAACCAGGCACAAATTTAAAAAAAGGTTTTTTGCAATTAATAGTAATTGATTTTCTCTTCCTCCCACCTCTTCCCCATTGGGGGAAAAAAGAAAAGAAAAACAAAATCCTTATCAACAAAATGCATAGTTGATCAAAGCAAATTCCTGCATTGACTGTGTCCAAAAATGTATGTCTCATTCTGCATCTTGAATTCATCACCTCTCTGCTAGGAAGTGTGTAACAAGCTCCACCATTATTAATTCTTAAATATAAAATATTTACTAAAGACGAAGGCAAAAGCAGAAATAGTCAAAACATAAACCCTTCACCTGTGGGCCTAGATCACACTCTTTCAGTAATGCACATCGCGTCTGGGGTGGGGGTTGGAATGGGCTCAAAAATTAAAGAAACCTAGCAGTGAACCACATGAGTAGTAAAACTCATATGTCCGGAACAACTTATGACTCTAGACTACAGTCTTGGATGCCTTTGGGCTCCGCGTGTCATCACTAGATGGGACCATTCCTCTTCTTACTGTCTTTGTTCTCTTGCCGGACAAAACCACTTCTTTCCTTCTCCTAGACCACTGGAACAGAGACCAGCTCTTTCAGCAAATATCAGCCTTAAGCCTAGGATCTCCAGAGCTTCCCAGGTCTGTTCTCTTCCCCACCACTGAAACAACATGATACTCATCCAATGAAAAAGCAACTCGCTTTAAACTTGAAATCTTCAATGCTCTTTAGGTCTAGTCTTTATAGCAGAGGTTTCCAAACTCATTTGGCCCTACCACCCCCTTTTAAAAAAAATTACTCAGCACCCTTCCTCCCCCCCCGCCCCCGGGCAATCTACTTTCTTTATCCCTTTGAAGGTTTACTTTTTTGAAATTCACGTCATTTCAAAAAATATATGATTTTTAAAAATTATGCATCTTAAATTTAATAATTTATTATAAATTTGTGGGGTTTTTTCCTCCATTAAAATTATGATGACACAGTATTGTGTTATGTAACTGTATAGTATTGTATTGTAAACAAGTCATTACATGCACAAACTCCTGCAGAAGCATGCTGGACTTCCCAACAACATGGGACACATTTTTCTGCCGACACTTGCTTGTTAAGACTTGTTGGTGGACTTGACCACTAATTGGTTATAACTTACATTTTGTGTGTTTATTTGGAAAATAATGTAATCGCTACGACTTTAACTCTGTTGCACAACAGATGAAACGTGTACAAATGGTTTTTCAAAACTTTCTTCTCTTCTTTCCTTATGATTCCACCACCCTCTAATTTTTATTCAGTGACTCCCAGTTGCCCCTGAGGCTACTATTGCCCCCCTGCATCTTCCAGTACCTTCTAGGGGGAACCTATGCATAGGCTTTAAAGGCCTTTCTTACAGCTTAGAGAGCTATATAGAGCATAATATAGGCAAGCCCCTGAGAAGTTTCCACACCCTCAAGCTGTAGATAGCATTGTAGACCAAGATAGCTTTCCCTAAGTAGCTCTTCAAACAGTATAGGATTCTGTTTTATCCAGTCAGCTCTCAGCAATCCAGTAAGATCAGCTCCCTACATCAACTACAGAACCTGTCTGACTCTCATCAGGTAGTCTGATTCTATCAATTTTTTCTCCTCTAATGGCTTCTGTGTTCTAGCTTCTGACTTCTGATGTAATAGCATCTTTAAATATTTTATCTTGTAGCTCCTCAAGCTGACTTCTTATACATCTTTTTTTATTGTATCTTTTTTATATTAAATATTTATTAATTTATTTATTTTTAGTTTTCAACATTCACTTCCACAAGATTTTGAGTTCCAGATTTTCTCCCCATCTCACCCTTCCCTCAGCCCAAGATGGCAAGCATTCTGAATACCCCTTCCCCTAATCTACCCTCTCTTCTATCACCCCTCCTTCTCTTATCCCCTTCTCCTTCTATTTTCCTGTAGGGCAGGATAGATTTTTATACCCCATTGCCTGTATATCCTATTTCCCAGTTGCATGTGAAAACAATTTCTAACATTTGTTTTTAAAACTTTGGGTTCCAAATTTTCTCCCTTCCTCCCTCCCTACCCACCCTCATTGAGAAGGCAAGCAACTTGATACAGGTTATACATGTGTAGTCATGCAAAACACTTCCATAATAGTCATGTTGTGAAAAAGTAACTACATTTCCTGTCATCCTATCCTGCCCCCCCGTTTATTCTATTCTCTCTTTTAACCCTGTCCTTCCTCAGAAGTGTTTGTTACCCCCTCCTCCAATCTGCCCTCTCTTCTATCGTCCCCCCCCATCCCCTTTTCTCCTAGTTTTCTGTAGGGTAAGATAGATTTCCATAACCAATTGAATGTGTTCTTGTACATCTTCTCAATCACAAATGAGGTGTGGTGACCTCATGTGTAGTGACCTATCTCAAAATTGAATTGAAAAAACCCAGATCCCTATTTCTCTCAGATATGATACAAAATTGTCAATATAAAATAGTCCCATGGTCCCAAAATAGTTCCTTGATTTGCAATTTCCCAGCAATAAACTTCCAGTCCCTAAAAGCAGTCCTATGTAATAAGGCTACTGGGAAATAATGCACTAAATTATCTTTACAGTCAATCAGTACTCTGAGGGGTATGCTTTCACTCTAGGCTTATCAGAATTTTATTTCTTTCCTCAAGTACTTTTATTTAAGTGACTGTTTTTCTCTCAGATTCTTTCAGAATTGTGTTTCTTCTCAAGCTACTTCTCTCCAGGTTTTCCATGAAATCTTCTTTCCCAACCTTCTCAGTAAATGAATGCTTACATTAGAAAGGATCAGAACCATACATCTTTATCCCAGTGAACATTTGAAGTCCCTTATGCTATGAAATTGTTTGTGGAACGGTTGTTATCCTAAGATATGTTAAGGGATGAGACAAAGCTAGAAAGGTAGCAGCATATTGTAGGGGGCCCTAAATGAAGGCATTGGACTTTATTCAGTAGGACAGTGGTCTCCAAAGGGGGTCCTGGTGTCACCTGGGAGACTGTTGTGTCAACCCAGGGGAGCTGATCTACCATTCAGATGGTGGGAGGACAGGTTGAAGTCCACCCTTTTGGTGATAAATAATCCATAGCCTGTTGGGGAATTTGCCTCCCACACAGCTACGTTTATCTTTATTCCCTAACACTTTGCCCTTTTTTCGTGTATGCAGGCTTCAAACTCCTTCTTTCTGAGTCAGGCTTTGGCCCTTTAAAACCTAAACTAATCTTTCTTCAAGTTACTCAACACATGGCATTAAGAAAATTCTATCCTCACCTCTTGACCCCTAGGTAATTTTATCACTATGGCAAATGCCCTTTGGAGGGTATTTCAGGGCCATGACTAGTAAGTTAAATCTTCACCTCCTCCTACCACCTTTTCATTTCAATGAATCATACAGGATATACATGTACGCATAGTTTATGATCTGGACAGAAGATAATATATTATCTTTCTCCCAAAATCCATCTGTCTTCCAAACTTCCCTATTACTGTGAGGGGCATATCCATTCTTCTAGTACCAAGGTTTTCACAACTCTGATGTTATCTTCAACTCCTCATTTTTTTCACCTTATATCCACATATGGGAGCTAGGTGGTGCAGTGGATAGAGTGCTAGACCTGGAGTCAGGAAGACTCATCTTTGTGAGTTCAAATCCAGCCTCAGACACTTCACTTACTATCTTTGTGAACCTAAGCAAGTTGTTTAACTCTGTTTGCCTCAGTTTTTCTTCTGTAAAATGAACTGGAGAAGGAAATGGCAAACCACACCACTATCTTTGCCAAGAAAATCCCCAAATGGGGTCACAAAAAGTCAGACATGACTGAAATGACCAAACAACAGCATATTTATATATCCAATCAGTCACCAGATCCTATCAGTCCTACCCTCACATTCCTCACATCTGTCCCCTTCTTTCTACTCATACAGCCACCACCCTAGTTGAATGAATGAATGAAACTTTTATTAAGTCTTTACAATATGCAAAGCATTGTGATAAGCATGGGAAATACAAACAGAAAAGATAATTGCTGCTCTCAAGGAGCAACATATATGGAGAGACAATATATATGCAAGGTTTTGGCTGCAAGTCAGATGGAAAGGTCCCATGGTCCTTAGGGCAAAGTGGAAAAACAGATGGTAATGGCTCTTCTTGAATGTCATTTCCACTAATAAAGTGACATCAGTTTCTGAGGTTGAACCATTTAACAATGTCAGGTACTTTCCTGGGAAGAACTTTCCCAAGGTCTTCAGTAGCTATGGCTGTAGTACCTGTAGGAGAAGGTGCCAGGGGCATCTCCACATGGGTTTCTTCCCAGGATGATGGTTGAGAGCAGCAGTTTGGAATTCTTACTGTTTCTAAGGCTCTTGGTTTCAGTATCCTGGGCTATTTCCATCGGCATCTGAGGGAAGATTGTGATCAAGGTGGTAGTGGTTTGACTTGCCTGGCACCTGCTGCCTCCTATCTCTCCACCACCACCACCACCACCCTCCCTACCCCAGGCTCCTTGGAGTGCCTTGCTGCTTCATCTGGGCTGGCTTCACTGCCCTATGTGAGGCCCTGAGGTTAATGGGGAACGGCTGACTCCTTTTCCACAAGATTTACTTCCCCAAATGATGGCTCTAAGGGCTGCGATGGAAGCAAGGTTGGAATCGGTGCTGCTACTCCCAGGGCTTCTGTGCCCATCTACTAGTTGGTGGCAACTGGTCAGTGGTTATTGCTGGTGGTAATAAGGAAGGTAGCCTTACTCTCCACAAAGATTTCTCCCCTCTGTAACAGCTGTGAAGACTGGGTTGGAAGCAAGCCTGATGGCTTTTGAGGCCCTTATCACCTCTTACTTGGACAATTACCTTTTAATTGGTCTACCTCAAATCTTCCTCCCACTCCAGTCTATCCTCTATATGGCTACCAGCATGATTTTCTAAAGCACCATTCTAACCACTTCACTCCCCTATTAATCAACCTTCAGAGGAGAGGGAGAAACAGGTTCTATGAGAGAGAAGGGATGACTGATAGACCAAGGTCCTAGAGAGCATGGCATTAATGGAGGCAGCATGTTGCCTTAGAAAGAACACTGTTTTAAGATCAGAAGACTTGTAATTCTAGTCCTATGTCTATCACTAATTTGCCTGGCAACCTTGGGCAAGTCTTTCAGCCACTCTGGATCTCAGTTTCCTCATATCATTGCTAATTGTGGTGGTCCTCAAAATTTTTATCATATATCTTATTTGCAAAATTTTTTTGATCATGTCTCCCAATATATGCATTTTAATTATTTATAAATTATTTACATGTGTTGCTATACTAACAGCATTATCATTTCATTTTCAAATATACATAAAAATAGAATTTTTAAAAGGTAAGATAAAGATGAAATTTATTACATCCTAGTGTCAAAAGAGATCCACTGCAGGTCAGACTTGTGCTTTAGGAAAATACAATATTTTTTGTTGGTGGAGGGAGGGTTGAGGAGGTGTTTGGGTTTTGTTTTGTTTTATTGCACTATGAAAGGGCTCTCCCCATTTAAAAAACCCTAGAGGTAGGCCTGGGTGTCACCATTAGCTGGGAGTCTTCAAGGGGAGGGGATGGAAGAGGAGCTTAAATAGGGAAGCAGAAGGCTCTGGGTCTGATCTGGAAGGTAAGGGTGATCTGGCAGAAGGGGAAGGGTGAGGAGCAATGTTGGGGGCTTATAATCTAAGGCCTGGTGGATGGTGGGCACTTTAGGTGGGGAGAGAGGAGGAGGAAAAGGAGAAGTAGGTTCCAGTGAGGGAGCAGCTGCACACCTGGGGTACTAAGCTCATGCTGGTGATACAGTAGTACAACAAATTATGATGAAAATTGCACTGAAGTTCTAGAATATGAAGGCAAAGCAGAAATTGAAAAAAATCTATCAATCACCACCTGAAAGAGATCCCAGAAGGAAAACTTACAGGAATATCATAGCCAAGTTTTAAAGTTCCCAGGTTAAGGAGAAAATATTGGAAGCAACAAAAAAAAAAAACAATTTAAATATCATAGAGCTACAATGAGGATTACACAAGACCTCACAGCTACTGTGTTGAAGGACCATAGGTCTTGGAATATTATATTTTGTAGAGCAAAAGAGCTCAGGTAATGACCAAGGATAACTTACCCAGCAAAGTTCAGTATAATCCTGAATGGAAAAAAAAATGAACATTTAAAGGTATTGTGACAAATAGCAGAATTTAGGGAAAATTCGGTATATAACAACCAGGAGAAATATAAGGTAACTTTAGTTGAAGACCAATTATAAGGGTCTCAATAAGGTCAAATTGTTTACTTCTCATATGTGAAAACATTATCAGTACTCTTATGACTATCATCATTACTTGGGTAGTTTGAGGGAAGGCTTAGGCATAACTGTGTATTATGGGGTGAATCTAAAAAAATAAAACTGTAGGAAGAGATAAAAAGGAGTAATTTTCTCATATAAATGAGGCAGAAAAGGAAAAACTGATATGGAAGAAGCTAATGGGGGAGGGTGGGTAGTGCTGGAACCTTATTCCTATCAGGAATGTGTTAAAGAGGGAACAAATATATATATCTAGGAGGGTAAAAAAGTCTTCTAAATTCAGAAAGAAATAAGAGGGCGAGGGGATAAGAAGAGGGAGAAGATAAGGGAAGGACTATTGGAGGGATGGGTAGGTTAAGGAATAAGAAGCCAAAGTAGCAAGTAGAAGTAAAGCAGAGGAGTGAGGAGGATTAGGTATAGGGTGAGAAGGATAGTGAGGAAAAACAGGAAGGAGGAAAATACACAAGTAATTATGGCTTAGAAATGAATGGGATGAATTTACCCATAAAATGGAAACTGAGAGCAGATTAAAAATTTGAATTCAACACTATGTTGCTTTCAGAAAATGCTATAAAAGTGAGAGATACACACAAAGATAAAATAAAAGGCTGGAATAAAATTTATTATGTAAAAAAACAGGAATAGTAATTATGATCTCAAAGTTAAAGCTAAAATAGATTTAAACAAAATAGAAAATAGGGACACTACACTATGTGTCAGCAATTTTATTCAATATTGTTTTAGACCATTTAAAATAACTAGACAGCATAAAATACTGCCAAAACAGACACAAGAACTATATGAGCATAAATATAAAACACTTTTTATACAAATAAAATTAGATCTAAATAATTGAAGTAGTATTTATCATTCATGGGCAAGTAAAGCCAATATAATTTTTTTAATGACAATTTTACCTAACTGATCTATTTCAATGCCATCCCAATAAAATTATTAAAAAAAAATTATCTTACTGAGTTAGAAAAAATAATAACAAAGTTCATTTGGAAAGAACAAAAGGTCGGTAACTTCAAAGAAACCAGAGGAAAAAAGATGTAAAGGTAGCAGATTCAGTAGTATCAGACCTTAAACTATGAGAGCATTGTTGAAGTGTAAAAGGACAATTTTTATTATTTTGAATTAAACATTTTCTTGTACAAATAAAACCTATACAGCCAAAAATAGAAAGAATGCAGAATATTGGGGGGGGGATTTTTCATAGTCTCTCAGATAAGATATGATTGGGTTGGAATATTACTGTGGTGTAGGAAATGATGAACTGGTTTATTTAGAAAAACATGGAAAGACTTGGACTTCCGAAGGAAGATGCTATCCACTTTCAGAGAAACAGATGACAAGTGGAAATAAGCATATTAGTGTATTAGTGTATATGTGTGTATGTTTTGATATCCGTGTATGTAAATATGTGTGTGTGTTTAATTGTGTCCTTCTTTAGGCGTGGAGGGGTGGGGGGAAGGAGGGGAAAAAATAAAGAAAAAAGTACACAGCAGAGAACAAAAGAAAACCTAGAAGGAAGGGCAGCTTTGAAAACAACGTGTAGTATTATTATATAGGTTTTCTTGAAATGGAAACTTAATATTTCATATTGAATCCTCTCTCATGTTCCGCTGTATACATGGCAATGTTTTTTTTTTCTTTTCCCTCTTTGTATTTAAGTTTAAAAGGAGACAAAAGAAGCTCGTGCTGGGAGCCTCGTGGCTGGGTAGGACTGGGAAGGGTCCAGAGGCTCAGGTTGGCGGTTGCGCCTGGAGTTCTAGATGTCTGTCCTACTGGCGAAGGGCGAGGGAGAGAAGTTGTGGTTTCCACTTCCACAAGGTCAAGCATCCAAGCAAAGCTGGAGGGACAGAACTTGGCAAAACCTGGGGTAGCCAATGAGGCCCCCTCGCGTCAGCCGCGGGCACCACACACTCCCTTAAGGTTCTCCTATATTGGAGAGCCGCTGCTGCAGGAGAGTTTAAAGGACATGGAACAGCTGATGCAACTACGGGGCTTGGAAGCGTTGGACTGGCTGGAGGTGCACTTCGGAGGCGTTTCGGGGCTGTGCCGGCTGCTGCAGACGGACCCCGAGCTCGGGCTCCCCTTGGACCCAGGCGAGCTGAGCCGCAGGAGGGAGCAGTTTGGCACCAATGAGGTGCCAAAAACTCGGAGCAGATGTTTCTTGGAGCTGGTGTGGGACGCTCTGCAGGACACTACGCTCATCTTCTTGGAGTTGGCGGCTGTTGCGTCCCTGGCCCTGGCCTTCTATGAGCCCAAGGTCAGCGGAGACACCAAAGGCTGCTATGTCAGCGGGGGCTCCGACAAGGAAGATAAGGCAGTGCCCTGGCTGGAGGGAGCAGCCCTGCTGATGTCAGTGGCTTTGGTGGTGCTGACCACAGCCTTAACTGACTGGAAGAAGGAGAAGCAGTTCAGGAATCTGCAGGACCGAGTGGCCCTAAATCAGAAAGGAAAGGTAGTGAGGGCCGGCCAGATCCTGGAGGTACCTGTCAAGGACATCGTGGTGGGTGATGTAGTCCCAGTGTCCTATGGAGACCTGCTGCCTGCGGACGGTGTGCTGCTCCAGGCACAGAACTTAAAAATGAATGAGAGCTCCTTGACTGGAGAGTTGGACATGGTGAAGAAGTCCCTGGACCTTGATCCAATTCTTCTGTCTGGGACCTATGTGATGGAGGGCTGGGGAAAAATCCTAGTGACTGCTGTGGGACCCAACTCACAAACTGGGATCATCCTGACCTTGCTTGCTGCCAGTGCCCAGCAAGGAAGGTTGGAAGACCATAGAAAGGTCTCAGAGTGGGCAAGTCAAGGCAAGAGCATAATAAAACCAAAACATTCCTCCTCCAAAGCAAAGCCAGTGCTACAAAAGAAACTGACAAAATTGGCAGTCCTGATTGGGAAGTGTGGTATTTTCATGGCCACCATCACAGTAGTTATTCTTGTGACCTACTTTGTAATTAATACTTTTGTGACTGAGAGGCAAAAATGGACTTATGGTTGTACTTCAGTTTATATCAAATACTTTATTAAATTTTTCATTATTGGAATGACAATCTTTGTGGTGACTATACCTGAAGGTCTTCCCCTTGTACTTACGCTGTCTTTGGCTTACTCCATAAAGAAAATGATGAAAGACAAAAGTTTAGTAAGGCATTTGGATGCTTGTGAGACAATCGCAAATGCCACAACCATTTGCATAGACAAAACTGGAACACTGACCATGAACAGAATGACTGTGGTCCAGGCTTATATTGGTGAGACTCATTACCAAAAGCTCCCCAAAACCAATTCTATCCCAGGTGCTATCCGGGAGTATCTTTTAAAAGGTATCACTGTTAATTGTTCTTATACTTCCAATATAATTCTTCCCAAAGATGGTAAGAAGTCAGTACAACAAATTGGCGATAAAGCCGAATGTGCCTTATTGGGATTTCTCCTGCATCTGGAATTGGATTATGAAACAGAAAGAAACAGAATACCACAGCATAGTTTGTATAAAGTGTATACCTTCAGCTCAGACAGAAAATCCACAAGTACTGTATTAAAATTGCCCACCGGGGGTTTCCTGATGTTTAGTAAAGGTCCTTCTGAAATAGTCCTAGCAAAGTGTTGTAAAATCCTGAACAAAATGGGAGAGCCTGTGGAATTGACAGAACCCCAAAAAAAAGAAATTGTTCAAAATATCATTGAGCCAATGACTTCTGAAGGACTTCAGACTGTCTGTCTGGCCTTCAGAGAGTTCTCAGATCAGGAAAAAGAACCAGACTGGGACAGAGAAGAGGATATCTTTACAGAACTTACTTGCATTGCTCTTGTAGGTATCGAAGATCCTGTTAGACCTGAGATTCCGAGTGCCATTAGGAAGTGCCAGCGAGCTGGAATCACTGTCCGGATGGTCACTGGGGATAACCTCAATACTGCACGGGCGATAGCATTCAAATGTGGCATTTTGGACCTCCGTGACAATTATTCTTGTCTAGAAGGCCAAGAGTTCAACAGGCTAATATGTGACAGACGTGGGAAGGTCGAACAGAAGCTTTTAGACAGGATTTGGCCTAGACTTCGTGTGCTTGCAAGGTGTTCCCCCACTGACAAATACACGCTTATAAAAGGTATAATTGACAGTGATATTTTGGGAGTGAGGCAGATTGTAGTCGTAACAGGTGATGGTATTAATGATGGCCCAGCATTAAAAGTAGCAGATATCGGGTTTGCCCTGGGCATCGCCGGAACAGATATTGCTAGAGAAGCTTCAGACATCATTCTAATGGATGACAGCTTCACGAGCATTATGAAAGCAATTATGTGGGGGAGGAACATTTATGACAACATCTCCAAGTTCCTCCAGTTTCATCTGACTGTCAGTGTAGTGGCAACGGTGGTGACGTTTATAGGGGCATGTGTGACGCAGGATTCACCGCTTAAAGTAGTACAGATGCTGTGGATTAACCTCATAATGGATGCATTTGCTTCTCTTGCCTTAGTCACTGAAAAGCCAACTGAGGCACTTCTGATGAGAAAATCTTACGGAAGGAAACAGCATCTCCTTTCCATTTCCATGGTAAAGTATATTTTGGGCCATGCAGCATACCAGCTTACAGTCACTTTTGTTCTTATGTTTGTTGGTGAAGAGCTGTTTGATTTCGAGAGTGGAAGAAAAGCTCTTCTCCACGCGTCTCCTTCCACCCACTATACGATGGTGTTCAACACTTTTGTTATGATGCAGCTTTTCAATGAAATTAATGCTCGAAAGGTTCATGGTGAGAGAAATGTCTTTGAAGGAATCCTCAGCAATAATATCTTTTGCGCCATTGTTGGGGGAACATTTGCCTTACAGTTCCTCATTGTTCAATTTGGCGGAAATGTTTTCAGCTGCACCAATCTTAGTCCAGACTTGTGGCTGTGGTGCATTTTCCTAGGAGCAGGGGTATTAGTGTGGGGTCAGTTTGTAACCACAATTCCCAGCAAGTATGTGGAACCTCTTATAAGGTTGATGGGTGGGAGATTAGAAGAAAGGGTTGATACTATATGCCATATAGCATCAACCACTGAGGACCTATTGTGGGTTCAGAACCCAAGCAGAATCCAGAATCAGAAAAGACTGATAAAATCATATCATTCTTATTTTCACAGGAGTGTGTCCCAAATTACCCAGTGACTATGAGAGCCAATGGCATGACAAGGATTCTTTCCCCCCCCAATATTGTTATTTATTTTCAATACCTTTGGCTAAGCCAAACTGCAAATTCACTCCTTCATCCTTTCCCAGATATAAGGTTTTTACAGTGAATGTAAAGCCCAAATTATCTGCATTGGCAGAAACAAGCAAACGAAACATCTTAAGGGATGTTTTTTTTTGGAAATAGACAATGTGAACACAATTAGAAACATGAATTAGATGGAGAGGTAATACAAGAAATATCTAAGGGAACAACTGAGAGGCAATACTTATAACTTTTTTATTTTTCTGCTTTTTCCCTTTTTTTAAAAGTCTCATGGGTAAAGAATAAATGTGTGCATTAATATTTGCCATTAATGACAAGATTGGGTTGCATGTATTGTAAAGGATAAAAGCCTGTTGAGAAGGTATAGATTCTAACTATTCTTGTTCTGTTGCAAATAACAAAAATTCAGTCAGCAAACCTCAACCTTTAAATATTGTTACATTTAGAGGAGTAGAGGGTTTTCCTGGAACCTGTATTGACTTCTTTCTTGTTATATATTGTATAAAAAGAATAAATGCTATTACAGAAATGTAGGCAACATGAGTGCTTTGTGAAAATACAAGCAGTTGTGATCTAAAGTTAATGCCTTTTTCATTAGTTTTTCACTAACTAGCCCACTAAGTTATATTTGTTTCTTAAAGTCAACTCACAAAAATGATATTGATAATAATAGTAAATTCAAATAACCTTTGCAGTCTTTGTTAAGTGGTCCAAATGACAAATTGAGCTGAGGTATTGCAGCATATCTGAAATATGGATAAGGTCTCTACCACCAAAGAGATTTGGAAAGTTAAAGGAAGGAGAAGGGAGAAAGGAATAAGCATTTATTAAATGCCTAGTAGGTTCCAGACACTATACTAAGCACTTTACAAATATTATCTCATTTGATCCTCACAACAACTCTAAAAGGTAGATGCTATTATTATCCTCATTTTACAGATGAGACAAACAGAGGTTAGGTGACTTGTTCAGGGTCACACAGCTCATAAGTGTATGAGGCTGGATTTTGACTCAGATCTTCCTAACTCCAGGCTTTGACCTTTGCCTATGTAATACAAGGAAATGCATCAACCTTCTGCTTTATTTTGGCTGTAGATCCTTTTATACAAATAAAGGGAAGATATATTAAAAGTTTTTATGTTCTTTTCCTTCCTGCATATATCATTGATAGTCTATAGCATAAGGGGCAGCTGGTGGCGCAGTGGATAGAGCACCAGCCCTGGATTCAGGAGGACCTGAGTTCAAATCTGCCCACAGACACATAACACTTACTACTAGCTGTGTGACCGGCAAGTCACTTAACCCCATTGCCTAGCTAAAAAAAGATAGTCTATAGCATAGTCAAGGTACTTAGTTCCAGAAATTATGCTCTAGTTTGGGGTGAGGAGTGGTGGGTGGAAGAATGAAGAATGTATCCATCCCTTTTCACATTCCTGTGTATTGACTTTTTTCTTCTAGAAGTTGAAATTAGTGCTTAAAAGATTCTACATTTTTTTTTAAAAAAAGATATCTAAGGTTTGTCAGAAAATTAAGAATTGGATCTAGTAGTTGTTGTTTCACAGTGAAGGTGTTGTCACCTCCTGAACCCTCCTCATTCAGTTAGCCAGTTAATCAATAAGCATCTTTTAGACACATTAGATTGTAAACTCCTTGAGGGCAGGGACTATCTTTTCCCTCTTTTTGTATCCCTAATGTTTAGTACAGTGCCTGGCACATAAGCAATGCTTAATAAATATTTATTGAGTGAGGCAACTAGGTGGCAGTGGGTAGAGCACTGGCCCTGGAATGAGGAGGACCTGAGTTCAAATCCGGCCTCAGACACTAAGTGTGACCCTGGGCAAATCACTTAATCCCAGTTGCCTCTGGGGAAAAAATGTTTATTGACTGACTGACTGACATCTGTGATGTGCATAAATGCTAGACTAGATGCCTGAAGGGGTTAAGAGAAAGTAGAAGACATGTCTTCTGTCTTCAACAAGCTTTGGTGAAAATTGAACATGGCAGAGCATTGACTAAAAACAGTGTTTTTAGATATTAAATCACTTTTGGCAGGTCTCACCGATCTCCTTTCTCTGAATTCCAACTGTGTTTGTAGTTTCTACCACCACTTAAATATGCACAGTCTTAAGGTGAATGTTAATCTTCTCCCTCCAACTAGACTATAAGGTCAACAGCAGAGATCATATATTCTTCTTCCACTTTCCTACAATGCTGAGATAAACAGATTCTCCTAGGGAGTAGGCTAATGATGATTATGATGATGGTATATTAAATTGTCATTAACAATTAGTTTATGGGGAAGAAATCAAATGACAAAATAAAAATGATAAAATACCGTTCTGACAATGGATCTCTATGTTTGTTGGTTATAAATGATCATTTGTCTGAATGCTAACAGACTAGTACTAATTATAATGTATGCATTAGCTGAGATGCCAGGGAAAGGAATGTTATGAGACCAGTTTAAAAAAAAGCCCAGGAATCTTGAGGGGCTAGGAGGGGAGTTATGACTAAAAGGCAGTTTCCAAAAGGAAACCTAAGGGGAGCCACAAAGGATTATGTGGCTTTCCTTGGGAATCTTAACCAGAACGTATGGAAATGAAGGGAATTGTATCAGTGATCTATACCGTTATATTTGTCTTCCTTCTGGAGGCAATTGGCCCAGCTATGTATATGTTAAATGGAACTTAGTCTCCTGACTTAAGAGGAAAGTAGCATCATGGTTATAGATGTTACAATAGACACCTTTTTAAAGCTATTTACTAAATTTTAATACCAAGAGAAGCATAAAATAAAGAATTAGATACAAGCCGAAGGATCATGTCACTGTTATAGATGACCCCCAGGGCAGAGTACAAATAAAAGTGAGTTCCAAATAGGTGGAAACATTCTCCAGATGCTTCAGCCTGTAGATAATATTGGGCTGATTGCATCAAGCTCCAGAACATTGCAAGAATTCCTCAATGAGACCCATGATTATTTGAAAGAGATTTACCTAACAATCCAAACTAGAAAAGCAAAATAGATGAAAATTTATCATTGCCCAGATTATGACTTTACATCAGGGCTACTCATTGTAGCAATTTGAATGAGTGCTCCATGAATTTTAAGGGGTTTTTAAAAAATTAGGAGATTTGATTAGTTTTTCTTGCCCATTTTTATTCCTTATTTGGCAACAAAGACCTCTCCAGGTGGGTGACTATGTGATAAGCCAAGTGTCTACACTAGGGAGGGGAAAAGGAAACCTATGCGTGACTTACATGTTCAAAGAAGCTGTATTAAAGGATCATCTTTATAGGAGCTGGAGGTGAGATGGGACTCTTTGGGCTTCCAAATTTGCATTCCAACTAGGGCAGTGAATCGGTACTGTGTTGAACTCTGGGAATACTAAAAAAGACAAGGACGCAGTCTAATAGTGGAGACAATATCCAAACAACTTTGTAAAAACTATCTAATTGGAGATAATCAACTGAGAAAGCACTAACATTAAGGAGGATTGAGAAAGGCTTAAAGAAGATGCGATTTAGCCAAGACTTGAAGGAAAGGGAAGCCAAGAGATGGAGGTGAGTAGGGAGAGAATTCAAAGAGAATTCTGAAGGACTTCAAAAGCCAAATGGAGGATTTTATATTTGATCCTGAAGATAATAGGGAACTGCTGGAGATTTTTTAAAATGGGGTGGGGAGTGTGTGTGACATGATCAGACCTGAGCTTCAGGAGGATCAATTTGATGGATTGGAGTAGGGGGAGACCTAAAGCAGGGAGACCAGTCAGAAAGAAGGCTACTACCTGGAAGTGATGAGAGTGGTAGCATTGTCAGAGGAGAAAGCGGAGCCTTTACGAGAGATGTCATGAAGGTAGAATTGACAGGATTTGACAACAGATTGGATATGGGAAAAAGAGAGAGAGAGAGAGAGAGAGAGAGAGAGAGAGAGAGAGAGAGAGAGAGAGAGAGAGAGAGAGGAGAGGAGAAACAGAGGGAGAGATAGAGGAAAGAGAGAGAGAGAGAGAGAGAGAGGTGTCAAGAATGACACCTAGATTAGATTGTGAGCTGGGTGACTGGGAAAAAGGTGTCACCCTAGGCAGTAATTGGGAATTTAGGAAGAGGAGAAAACTTGAGGGGAGGGTAATGAGTTCTGTTTTGGACATGTTGAGTTGAAGATGTCAATAAGACATCCAGTTCAACACGTCCAATAGGGAGTTTGAACTGTGAGACTAGAGGTTAGGTTGTCATTCAGTCTTTTCAGTCATGTCTCAACTCTTTGTGACCCTGTTTGGGGTTTTCTTGGCAAAGATACTGGTCTGGTTTGCCATTTCCTTCTCCAGCTCATTTTACAGATGAGGAAACAGAGGCAAACAGGGTTAAGTGACTTGCCTAGGGTAAGATTTTCTGAGTGTCTGAGGCCAGGCTCCTAGCTATTATGATTATATCAGTGATATATCTTCTGATATAACACTAGAAAAAAAAAGCAATGAGCAGCAATCATACTCAGCAAGGGTGGCCTGATCTGCAGATAGCACCAATGAGGGCATCAGAGTGCCCTCTGGTATGGGGGATGGTATGGGGGATCCTTAGCATCCAAGAAGAAGCTTGAGTTCCAATGAATTCTGTCCTCCCTGCCCTCTCGGCTTCCTCACCTTTGACATACATTACCTAATGCCTGTCTATATCCTTTGGAGGGAATTTCCACACCGGGAGCTCAGCACAACAACCCCCCCCCCCAAAATTTAAAGGGCCAGGGTCTAACCAATAAATAACAGTTGAGGTGTCTGGGTTTGAATCTTGACTTGTTACTAACCATTTGACCACATGCAAGTCACTTAACGTCTCTGGACTCAGTTTCCTCATCTGTAAAATGAGAGGATTGGACTATTTGATCTTCAGGATCCCTTTAATTCTAAATTTCTAATCCTACTAATTTTGTCCTTTTCCCTGAGCTGTTGAACTCTTTAATCAGAAATTGGTTCCTCTGCTTTCTTAAACCTAGATCATAGGAGTCCACAGTTACTCTGATATCTGACTTGGTGGGATTTTCAGAATAGGCAATCCTCTTGTCTTTAGACTCCTACCCTCTTCCCCAGATTAGGATTATGTCCCCTGCCCCTCAGAAGCCGCTGTCTGGGACTTCTGATTATTGGAACTAGCTCTGCCTCAAGAAACAATTATTGTCCCGATAACATCTGGGCCTCCCAGATATAGGCCAATTTTGGGTGATTTCTGAGCAAAAGTCAGTCATTTGACAATATGTTTTTTCCAGAAGGTGTCACTGATAAATCCAACATGTCAGCAACTCCCAACTCATGACCATAGAAATTCCTCTTCGCCATGATTGTAGGAATCCTCTCTGCCATGACTGTAGAAATCCTCTCCAACATCACTGTAGAAATCCTCTCCACCATGACTGTAGAAATCCTCTCTGCCGGTGTAATTTGGTCTAGACTGGCAACTACAATCTTCACAGCTCCAGGACCTTCAGTTATCTTGTCCTGGGGACCTCCCCCTGGACGTGCATGAGAGCCAGCCACATGGCTATCCCAAGGGCATATTTTTCATCTGGGTAAATTTTCAGTCAAGCTTCAGTAGTTGTCAGCTCTGCTAGTTCTCCCCCTCTTCCCTGAGTGAAAGGAATCGCTGACTTTTACCTATTTCTTTCTTCCCACTGTGAACAAATTTAAGTATCCCTTTGAGAAAAGCCTTTAAGACCTGAGTCATTAAATAATTGAAGACCTGAATTAGAGTCATTTTAAAAATCATTTGATATTTTGCCATATAAAAAAGGCTCAGTTTTTAAAAATCGCTGGGAAAGGATCAAGGCAATTCCATTAAGGACAATTGACTAGAGAGGAAGACTAGATATCTCAGCAGGTACCTAGTTCACCACTTCACTTGAGCCTGCCCAGTTTATCTTTATCTGTGAGCAATCTAATTAGAAACTTGAACTAGGGTAGTTCACATTCTACTCAAGGCTAATACTTAGTTACTATAGAAACTGGGCTTGGAAATAAGACTCTTTAGCAACTCAGTCTCTGAATCTTGTGGCCCTCAGAAGGGGCAGGGGAGAAGATCTTCAGCCCCTCTATATCATCCCTAACAGTAACTTTATGATAAATAATAATACTGAATTTGTATATTACCTCCAATTGCAAATCACAGTTACATACATTATCTCAATCCTCAAAATAATCTGTAAAATAGGGAATTCAAGTATTATTTGTTAATTTTTTTCCATTTTTTTCATTTTCAAGTTTTATTTCAAACTTAATCAACAAACACAAACATTTCAAGATACAAAAAACTGGGAACAGATGTATAAGAAACCATAATGTGCGTAATGTATAGTTTTACTTAAAGAAATGAGAGAGAATTTGGTTTTTAAAAGTAGTCATAACATCGTTGCTTTATTTGAGTTCACTCTTCTTTTTATTCCTTCTATTCATTTAAAAAATATTACTGCTCTTCTTTCAAGTCGATCACTATTTACCAAAGCACCCACTTTACCTTAAGTTGAACACTCTCCTCTCATAACAATTTACGTGTACTCAGACAAAACAAATTCACATATTGGCCATGTCTGACAATGCAGGCATGATTATACTTGTAGTCCCTCACATCTCTGCCAGAAGGTTGAAGGTATATTTTCTCATCAGTGTTTTGAAGTTGCAGTTGGTCAATGCTTTGGTCAGAGTTCTGAGGTCTTTAAGTGCTGTTTCCCTCACATTATTATTCTACTCATCTTGTAAATTATTCTCCTACTTCTGCTTATCTCATTCTGCATCAAGCCTTTAACATATGCAGTTTGAAATGTCCAATGGGCAGCTGATAGTGTAGATATACAACTTAGGAGAGAAATTAGGTTTGGATGTATAGATCTGAGAGTCATCTATGTAGAGTGGCATGATAATTAAATCCATGAGACCTAATGAATTCACCATGTAAGGGGGTATAAAGAGAAAAGAGGACCCAGGAGAGAGTATTGGTGTTAGGGACATGACATGGCTGATGATCCAGCAAAGGAGACTGAGAAAGAGTAGTCAGGCAAGAGGAAGGAAATCAAGAGAGGGAGCAGTATCTAAATAGCCCAGAGAGGAAGGAAAATCGATGAAAAGAGAGTATGTAGAAGGTCAGCTGTGTTGAATACAGTAGAAGAGAGAGTGGCTTTAGTAGAGCGATGATATAGGGAAACACCCAGCAAGGGGTTGAGAAATGAGTCTAGCTTAAAGTGGAGGCATTAACCATACATAGACAGCTTTTTGTCGAAGTTTCACTGAGAAAGGGAGGAAGGAGAGATATAAGGCAATAATACAAAGAAATTGTAGCATTGAGTGAGAGATCTTTAAGAATGAAAGAACATGTTTGTAGACAACAGGGATGGGACCAGTAGATAATAAACACTTAATAAATGTTTGTTAGGTTTAATTGAACCCATTTCTTCTGGCTCCAGATAGATTATGCTTTCAACACTACATTATAGCACCTCTCTCAAAAGATGGCACAAAATTCTTTTAAAAATAAATAAAACTTTAATTTTAAACATTTGTATACAAAAGATCTCAGCAGAGACCACAGTAGCCCTGTCATTCAAGAGAGTAGCTAGTATTGCCCTACCATTGCAAGGGGTATGGAGGTGATGTTATGTGTGGTACTTAAGAAAGAACAAAAGGCTGCTAGTGAATAATTAAACTAGCCATAACTGTGGTGCTTCCTGGCCATTTGATTTGTTTATAGACCCAGGTAGGTCTCTGGGACAATGGAAAAGGCATGAGTGAATTTTCCCAAGGGTCAGTCCCAAGGGCCAGCCCCCAGCTCCCTGATATGGCTGTATCTGTGCCTCTTCTGTGGCATGACCTGTACATAAGATTCTGGGGAACAGCCTCAGTTTCTTTATCCAGTAATGATCAGGTCATTCTATTTTGCTCTATCTTCATTTTTTCCTTTGAAAATGGAATATTGTATTATTTATTTCACAGAAATGAGATCAGAAAATGAGATTTCCCTCCCTGCTTCCCAAATGAATTAAATTTCTTTGGGTGAATGAGCAATAAAGGAGTCAATATATGAATCTGTCTATTGAAAAGAGTGTCAGGTCTACTTCTGATCAAATGGAAAGAGCTCAGGATTTGGGGTCATAGGATCTGGGTTCAAATTCTGGATCTTCCACTTACTACCTATATGATCTTGGGCAAATCACTTAAATGCTCCATGCCTCAGTTTCCTTATCTGTAAAATGAAGAGTTTGGCCTAAATGATTTTGTAAGGCCCTTCTAGCTCCACATCAATGAATCTATAAAATGCAGTGCCGATGGCCTCATTAAGCATGGTGGTGTGAAACAAACCAAGATGAATTTCTACAAATAGTCCATTCATTCATTTAATAAATATTTATTGTTTATTGGCCTAAAATTTATAAATCACGTAGCTTGATTTAGAAAGTATTACACATGCTTCCCAAGATCAGGGAGTTTATAGGTTAATTGGAGAGATAAGACTGACACACATGAAACAAAAGCAAATAATATAAGACAATACAAAATTAAATGATAAGTTACATGTTCAGATGATAACATGCTATAGGAATTTGGAGAAGACAATCAAAGATGGCAGAAATAGTCAGGAAAGAGCTATGGACAAAGGAGGAATTGAGCTGGGCTTTAAAGGATGGTTTGAGGGAATTTGAGAGGATTTAAATAGGACTGAAAAGACATTGCGTACTTTCCAAAATAAGAATGAAGATGACATGTGTGTGGAACATCTAGGAAGACCTTCTGAAAAGAGTATAGAGAATATGTTGGGAAATTAGATTGGCTAGGCTGGGTGGGGCCAGATTGTGAAAAGCCTTGAAAACCAGGCTTTCTATAATGTATGGAGCTGAGAGAAGTTAGGAAGGGATAAAAGCCTCAAAAACCATGAGAAGGACTCTCCTGACAAAGCCAAAGGCAACAAGATCAAAAGGAGAGAGTCAGTCAATCAATAAACATTTATAGAGTGGCCACTAAGTGCCAGGTACGGTGCTAAGTACTGGGGACACAAATATAAAAAAGAAAGACAGCCCCTGCCTTCAAGGAGCTTACAATCTAATAGGGGAAGACAAGACATAAAAGGAAGCTGAAAAGGGGATGGGGGAAAAAGGTACCCAGCATGGGGCATAATGGAATCCAAAGGAGTCCAGCTGGGTGGGGAATGAAGGGATGTCTGGCCTGAGCCCCTTCTTAAGTGGAGGCTAAGAGAGGAGTTTTTCAATCTGCCCTCTAATCAGAAAGGTCACAGGGCAGAGGACACTGATGAGGCTTAAGAACCGGGGCTGCTGCAGCCTTGCAGGAAGATGAGGCTCATGTGGATAAAGTTCTTGGGCGCATGATAGAGAAGTCCAAAATAGGACAGCCAAGTGGGAAATGAGATAAAGGATCAAGCAGATCCCTTCAGACCATTGAAAAATGCCTTATTCTTCCTCCAGGGGCCTAGGGATCACCTCAAGAAAAACTGGTTTTCTGTCCTTCAGACTTATATCCCTATTCATCCTTTTGGCGGAAATAATACTATATCATATTCGTAGAGTGATTTATAGTTTATAAAGAGCCTCCTTATAGTCATTTCATTTAATCCTCACCATATCAGATAGGCAGTATTATCCCTCTTTTACAGATGTGAAAACAAATGAAGAGAAATGAAGTGACTTGCCTAATGAGAGGCCCAGTGTGTGGGAACATTAGCATTTGAACCCAGTTCTCAGGATCATATAACATAGGATCCATAGATTAGGATCTGGAAGTGACCTGAGAGTTCCTCATTTTTCAGATGAGGAAACTGAGGCCCAGGAAGGTGACACAGGTAGTAAGTAATAGAGCTAGAATCTGAACCTAAACTCGAATTCCTAGTCCAGGGTTTTTTCACTACATACAATACGCTTCCAGTGATTTGAGAGGGACATATATCAGTAGTGATATCTGCAGCTCCAGACTTATTGGAAGCAGCATGTGCACCAGGGTAGAGGGACAGGGTTATCTCAGGGTTATCTTCCATGTATCCCTAGCAAAGTGGGACAGCAGCCCCTCTGAGGCTGTCAACAAAACTTTGTCCTCAGAAAAGCACAACAAAGTGCTTAGCCTTACCTGGGACTCTAGCCCAGTGAAATACATTCATGCTCTTTCCTACAGACATTCCTTCATCAAACTTCCACACTAAATTTAGCCCAAGTGTGTGAAAGGAGAGAGAATAATACAAATGCCATTTAGACTATTAAGGTTACGTTAGAACATTACATCTGCATGCTCATTATCTGTACCCAGGAGACTAGTGTCTCTTGTCACAGAATACCTGGAAATGAGGAGCTATTCATTAGCATTACTTTGTATCTACCACTAAAGCCCTTCCCATGCCTCATCATTCTGAGGAGTTGAACTCAAGTTCTCCGAAATCACAGAATCTCGAAGGAGACTTCAAAGGCCATATCATCTAGCCCATTCTGGCATGGCGATCACTTCTGTACCATCTCAAACAAGTACAAATTCAGCCACCGCCTGAAATCCTCTAGTTAGGGGGAATTCTATTGTTTCCCAAGGCATTTTATTCCATTTTAGGACATCAGTAATTGTCAGGTAATTAAGGGGAAATAAGGGAGGAAAAAATCTTTGCAATTCCCACCCATGGCTTCTAATTCTGCCTTCTAGAGCTAAGCAGAACAATTTTAGCTCACCCTTTTTAAAAATTTTATTTATTTTATTCTGAACTTAAGAAATAAAACATAACATAGTAGAATAGGAAAAAAAGATGATTGTACATGAAACTGCAAATCTATTATGTACTACTTGCTATTCCTTTTAAATATATAATAAAGTTATCATGTAACTTTTTTTCCCCTTTTTTCTTCCCTCCCCCACTTCTACACAATAATCCTTTAGATACTTGAAGACATCCATCATGTTCCCCCTAAATCTTCCCTTCTCCAGGCTAAATAATTCCTGGAAGCTCGGATCCTTACAAGGCATGGCCTCTAGGCGTATGTCTGTCCTCTGAATCCAAAGGATTATCGTTGCAGAAAAGATGCTAGGCTTGCTCTGCTTTGCTCCAGAAGGCAGAACTTTGAGGAACAAGTGGAAATTGCAGAGAGGAAGTTAGAGCACTGGTCTTGGAGTCAGAAAGACCTGAGTTCAAATCCTGCCTCAGACACTTACTGGCTATGTGGCCCTGGGCAAGTTACCTAACCTGAGAGCTTTGATTTCCTCATCTGTAAAATGGGGATAATAACAGCTCCTATCTTCCAGGGTTGTTAGGAAGATCAAATAAAATAATATTTGTAAAACAGTGAGGTGCTTTATTTATTTATAGCACTAGTATTTATGTAGCTCTTAAGTGCTATATAACATCATTAATTTTATTATAATTATATAAATATTCAAATTTAGTATAATTCAAATATTTAAATTTTATATTAAAATTTTCTAAATAATGATATCATTATAGATATTTTCCCAGTTGCTCTCCTGTGAACATAATGCAGGATTTCAATGACCTTTCTAAAATGAGGCACCCCTAAAAAAAGAATACAACACTCCAGATGTGATCTGACCAGGGTATAGTACAGGAAGACTGTCATCTTCCTTGTTCTGTATGCTATGTCTGTCTTCATGCAGAATAAAATAATATCACCTTTTTTCCTTTTTACCATGTCTGTTGATTCATACTGAGTTTCAGTTCAATGAATCTCAGATTCTTTTCAGGCTAACTGCTGTCAATCCACACCTTCCTCATTTTGTACTTGTAAAGTTGATTTTTTGAATCCAGTATGAGACATGACATTTGTTCCTGTTAAATTTCCTACTTTTAAATCTGGTCCATTATTCTATTCTACCAGGATCATTCTTGGATCTTGACATCCGCTATTAGTTGTTTTTCCTAGCTTATTTCATCTGGAAGTTTGATGAGTATGCTATCTATGCCTCAATCCAAGGTACTGCAATTTCAATAGACATAAATATAAAAGCATATACTTGGATAAAACAAAACAAAACAGCCATTTTTGCAGATAAGAATTACCTTTAAAAAAAAAAGCATTTGTCAAATATCCAAGGGGAAGAGAAGTTGGGAGGGGGAAGAGGGTACCGCATATCTATTTTATATATTCATACCTCTTTGTGCTGTCTTGCCCATTAGACTGTGAGCTCCTTGAGGGCAGGACAGCAGTTCTTGCCTTTCTTTGTATCATCAGCACTTAACACAATTCCTGGATACTTAACAAATGATTTCTGAATGACTGACTAATAAAAATACTAAGCAACATAAGGCCAAAGACAAATTCCCAGAGGCATTCCATTGGAGACCTCTTTCCAAATTGTTATCGACTCCAGGAATGATAGCTCTTTGGATCCATTCATTCAACTACATCTAAAGCCATCCAACTGCATTAGCATTTAGCCCATATCTCCCCCTATTCTAAACAATGGTAACATTCAAGATTTTGTCAAATGTTTTTGCTGAAATCCAAGCACAATATGTTTGTAGAATTTCACTGATCTATCACTCAAACAGCCCTGTCAAAAAATGAATTTAGCTTAGGTTGGCATGACCCTGAAGAAGTCATACTGGTTCCCGATGATCACTGCTTCCATTTTAAATCCGTACAAACCATCCTTTTAAAAATACATTCTGGAATTTTGCCAGGAATCAAAGTGAAGTTAACCAGCCTAACATTTTCAAATTCTCTTTTCTTCTCAAAGGCCTGGGATGGCCTACCTAAGATGAAAAGGCTTTGGATATGGGCTCAGAAACAGACCAGAAACAGACCAAACAGGGGCATCTAGGTGGGGCAGTGGATAGAGCACCGACTCTGAAGTCAGGAGGACCTGTGTTCAAATCTGGCCTCAGACACTTAACACTAGCTGTGCGACCCTGAGCAAGTCACTTAACCCCAATGGCCTAAAAAAAAAAAAAGAAAAGAAACAAAGAAACCAGACAGTGAATTTTCTCACCCTCAACTGTTTATAAATTAAATCAGTTCAACAAACATTTATTAGACACTATATGTATGAGGCACTATGTAAGGCACTAGGTATCTTTTTAAAGACACTACAGATACAAAATAAAAACAAAATAATCCTTGCCCCAAAGAAGCTTACATTCTATTGGTATTCTATATGTATGCAAATAAATATAGACAAGGAAAGTTGAGTGGGGGGGAGAGAGAGAGAGAACACTAATTCTTGGGGAAGGGAGAGAAAGATGAGGAAGGTGGAATAAGGAAAGATTTCACAGAGAAAGTAATACCTAAGCTGGGCATGGAAGGAAAATAAAGATTCTGAAAGCTGGAGATGAATAGGTAACAGCTAGTTCAGGTGTATGGGACCCTGGAAGATGGGAAATGGAGTATCCAGTCCGGGGAATGAAATAACTGCTTGGTCAATTTGTCCAGAATGCAGAATTCATAAAGGGAGTAGTATGAAGTGAGACTAGGCAGATAGGTGGGAGTCAGATTGTAGACCTTAAGTGTCAGGCTAAGGAATTTGTATTTTATCCTGTAGCCATTAGAGAGCCAGAGGACGTGCTCATACCTGTGCTTTAGGAAGATTATTTATGAACACGCTTTATAAAGACATAGACATATCAATGGTATATTCCCAGTTTGTCTATTTGTATTGTAGACTCCTTTTTTTTGAGTTTTTTTGTTTTTTGACTAGGCAGTAGGATTAAGTGACTTGCCCAGGGTCACACAGCTAGTAAGTGTTAACACACTTATTAGTGTTATTAGTAAGTGTCTGAGGCTGGATTTGGACTCAAGTCCTCCTGACTCCAGGACTGGGGCTCTATCCACTGCGCCATCTAGCTGCCCCTGTTGTAGACTTCTGTTTGTCCAGAGGACCACAATACTTGACAATTCGCATCTTGAATGTGCATATTTATCTTGAAATGATGTATTGCTATGAAAGCTTATTAATTTTGAAGTTTCTGTATTCATAAATGTATAAGCATATATTTGGGTCAAAAAAAATCAACCATTCAAGTGCAGATGGGAAGTATCTTTAAAAAAAAGGCAGTTAGCAAGTGTCCAGGGGTAGGGAGGGTGTAGGAGAGCGAAGATCTTCTCCAAAAGGCAAGACTGAACAAAATGACCCAGCAAATTTATGGACTGTAATCCCCGAATAAGCGCAGATGAACCCATAAATTATGGCCAAGAGAATGGGTGGTATGTGTTTGTTTCCTTGTTGTGTTTCAGGATTGAAGAAGTAGCCATCCTCGTTGGTCTGGCTTCTTCCCATACACACAGTATAGGAGATACAGGGGTCTCTTAGGGTCCTATAGTGCCACCTACAGGAAGGAATATTCCAGTTCACATGACTGAGTTATAAGTAGTGAACAAATATGCAGTGAATCAGCAGCAACCTTATGTCTGCGATGATGATGATTTTCCATACTCCGAACTGGTATACATTTTTTCACAAAAGGGATTTTTTTGGGGGTCATTTGATTTATAGAGATGATACAATGGAATATTTAGGATTCAGACTGTCCTGGAAAACCCCAGATTTGTGGTCACCAGATTTATAAACCAGACTCACAAAAATGCCTAAATATACTCACATTTCATGTCTCCCCCTGTTAGAGGCAAAGAGATAGGGCCTGCCAAAAAACAGGACCATTGACTCCTTCTCCCCAAACATGAGATGAAAATGGACTTCTAAAAAGAGACTGTGTCTGAAGTTACTTAAGGGTAGGTTGCTCTGCAGATTGATTACCTTTCCTGGTCCCCCTTAAGCTAGTGCCTTCAAGCTTATCTCCAATTTATCCTGTCTACATCTATTTTTACCTAGTTTTTATTTTATTTTATTTTTAATTTCTGGAATAAGAAGCATTTCCATAACATAGTACAATAAAAAATGTTGTACGTGAAACTGCAAATCTACTATGCACAACTTGCCATTCCTTTCAAATATACCAAATTATCAGGGAAATTTCTTTTTTTCTCCTCCTCCCACCCTAGAGATGGCTACCATTAGATACAAATAGGTGTATATATATGAATATATGTATGTATGTATATAAAATTATTCTTTACATATTTCTATTTATCAGTTCTTTCTCTGGAAGCAGATAGCGATGTTCTTCATATGTCCTTTATGGTTAATTTGGGTATTTATAATAGTCAAAATGACTTATCTGCTCAAAGTTGTTCTTCAAATAATACTAGTTATTTATAGGTTGTCCCCCCCCCCACTGCTCCTCACCCCTTTTCCCCATCATGAGCTCTCTGAGAGCTTGCAATGTTTTTTGCCCTTCTTGTATCCCTAGTGCTTGGCACAGTGCCTGGAACACAGTAGGCACTTAATAAATGTTTGTTGGTCTGACTTAAAGAAGACTTCTATTCTTCTTGGCCCTCTCTAAAATAACCACTGTGCAGTTTATAAAATAGAAGACCATCTTCTCTCTAGAAGCAGATATTATCAATGTAGTCTGGCAAATTGGGGAGGGAGAAAGTAAAAGAATAATAAAAGTTTGCATTTATATGGTGCTTTCAAATTTAGCAAAGCACTTTATATATGGTGTGTGTATATGTATATACATATATATTCCATTATTGCTTCCAATTTGAAAATGAGGAAACTGAGGCACAGAGAGTTTTAGTGACTTTCCCAGGGCTCACACAGATAGCTGGCACGTGTCTAGTGCCCGGGCTTGGTGTCAGGAAGACCTGAGTTCAAATACGGCCTCAGAGAGTTACTAGCTATATGCTCCTAGGCAAGTCACTTAACCACTGTTTGACTCAATTTCCTCATCGGTAAAATGAGGATAATAATAGGTTTGTTATAAGCATCAAATGGGATAATTGTAAAGCACTTAGCACAGCGTCTGGCACATCGTAAGCGCTATATAATGTGAACTGTAATAATAATAGTGATAATTAGCAAGGTGGATAACATGTCCCAAAGTGAGGTGGCCATCTTTGCCTCATCTGCTAAGTGGGTGTAACACAGCATCATAGAATCTAAGATCTGGAAGGGAATTCAGAGGTTAAAAATAATGTGAACCTCAACAAGGTTCCCATCTATAACATCTCTAATAAGTAGTCATCCAAGCTTTATTTGAAAATTTCCAATGGGCTAGCTGTGTGACCCTGGGCAAGTCTCTTAACCCCAATTGCCTTTAAAAAAAAAAAAAAAAAAATTCCAAAGGGGAGGAAACCACTGTCTCCCAAAGCTACTCCTGTTCCACTTTTGTATAGCTCTGATTGTTAGATTTTGCTCAGATCAATACAAAATCTAGCTTTCCATAACTTTCCTTTTTTTAATTTTATTTTTAATATATGGAATAAAGCAAGCATTTCTGTAACATAGTACAATAAAAAAAGGTGACTACACACGAAACTGCAAATCTACTATGCACAACTTGCTGTTCCTTTCAAATATACAACAAAATTATCATGTAAATTTTTTTCTTTTTTTTTTCTTCCCTACCCCGTCCCAGCTACCATCAGACACAAATAGGTATATATGTGTAAAGTTAGTCTATACATACTTCAATTTATCAGTTCTTTCTCTGGATGTAGATAACATCTTTCTTCATATATCCTTTAGAATTAATTTGGGTACTTCTAATACACAAAATAACTTATTCGCTCAAAGTCACTCTTAAAACAATATTGCCCTTACTGTATACAGTGTTCCACAGCTTTCAAACACTGGTACAGTATCTGCTCTCCAGGGCCAACAGAACAAGTCTAAAACCCTCTTTTGTGAGATAGTCCTTCAAATACTTGAAGGTGGCTACAGTGTTTAACCCAAATCTTCCTTCCTTTTAGCTAAAAATCCTTGTTTCCTTCAATAATAGTAATGATAACGAAAATAATATTTATATAGCACTTTTAAGGTCTGGAAAGTGCTTTATTCATATTATCTGATTTGATCTTTACAACAACCATATGAGGCAAGTGTGATTAGTATCCCTGTTTTACATATGAGAAACCTGAGGCTGACAGAGATTAAGTGATTTGTCCAAGGTCACACAGCCAGTAAGCATCTGAGGTAGAATTTGAACTCGGGTCTTCTTGACTCCAAGTCCACCATGCCACCTACCTGCCTTCAACAGATCTTTATATGGCATATTCTTCTAGTTCCTTTCCTCTGTTAATTATTTCTTATTTAACCCATATATAGTTTGCTGTGTATATATTTGTTTGCATGTTGTCTCTCCATTAGACTGTAAGCTTCTCAAGTGCAGGGACTGTCTTTTGCCTCTTGTATCTCTATCTCTTAGCATGGTGCCTGGAATATTATAGGCATTTAATAAATGTTTACTGATGATTGTTTCTCCAAGGTCTCTCACCAATCCTGCTTACTTTCTTATTTTTGTTCCAGCTTGAATAAGTCTCCCAAAATGTGATGCCCCAAGCTCAGCATAGTCCTGCAGATACTATATAGATTGTATTGACCAAGGAAGATATAGTGGAATTATAATCCACCTCCTTCCCAACACTAGGTTTTCTTTAATCCAGCTTGGGGTATTAAGCGTTAGCTTTTCTAGCTGCTGAGGCACACTGTTGACTTATTTTGAGTTTATATTCCACTAAAACATACAAGTCTTTTTTCACAGATAACTATAACCTAGTCATACTTCAGCCATCTGGTATTTGGGAAGGTTTGTTTTGTTTTGTTTTGTTTTAACATACAATGTAGAACTTTATATTTGACCTATTAAATTTAATCTTATTTATTTATGCCTCTAGGCCTGGCTTATTAGCATCCGTTTAGAGCCAGACTCTCATTTAACATGCTAGATATCCTTCCAAACTTTGTGTCATTTAAAGTTTGATAAGGCTGACTAAACCTTTATCCAAGCCACTGATTAAATTGAATAGCGACAGGGCCAAGGGCAAGATCCTGGAGGCTTTCCCCCAGAGACTTCCCTCCAAGTTGCCATTTAGCCGTGAACAGCTACCCTTTGGGTCAGTTCCAAACCTAACTACATCACCGGGCTATTGTCTAGTCCGTATTTCTCTAACTCATCCACAAGGAAATATGTAACAAAAGAGTCTTTGATAAATGTCTTGCTTCCTCCAGCTTGAGTTCAATATCTTTATAAAATGGTATGATAGATAGAGGGCTAGAAAGACCTACCTCTGACACATCCTAGCTACGTGACCACAGGCAAATCATGTCAGCTTTCAGTGTCCTAGGCAACTGTCTAAGAGTCCAGGTAATAAACCATTTTTCCATCTGTTTGGGAGGAGGGAGTTCCCTTCACTGATGAAATCCTGGGTCCATATGCCCTCTGCCTATCTTCACAGAAAGGAATGAATAACCAGAGATGATGTTTTCAATTATTAATTATAACAAATGTGTATAGCAAGTACATACACTAAGGAGGTCCATGACAAAAAGAAAGGACCTATATACAGCAAATATTTATAGCAGCTCTTTATGTAGTAGAAAAGAACTAGGAACAAAATAGATTCCTATGAAATGGAGAATGGCTAAAGAAGCTGTGGTATATGAATGTAATGGAGCAACACTGTGCTATATGAAATGATGACTAGGATGACTACATGGAAGTGGGAGGATTTATATTAACTGATACAGAATGAAATAAGCACAACCAGGATGACAGTATATACAATGACTACAACAGTATAAGCGGAAAGAACAGCAAAACAACAAAAGTGAATGCTGAAAAATTATAATGAACAATTTTGGCTTAAAAAAAAGTCAGAGAGAAAGATATGAGAAGCTGCTTCCTCTTTTTTCTTTGCAGAGGTGGGGAACTATGGGTGTGGAAGGCTGCATACCATGTTAGTCTTTTTCAACATACTAGTTAGTTTTTCAAAAATCTTTATTTATTTATTTTTGGGTTGGGCAATGGGGTTAAGTGACTTGCCCAGGGTCACACAGCTAGTGTTATGTGTCTGAGCTCAGATTTGAACTCAGGTCCTCCTGAATCCAAGGCCAGTGCTCTATCCACTATGCCACCTAGCTGCCCCAACATACTAGTTAGTTTTGCTATATTCTTTTCTTCCCTCTTTTTAAAAATTATGTGTTATAAGAGATGGTTATTTCTAGGAGTTAATGGGGAAAGATATATTGAAAAAAGTGAATGATGTCAAAAAGGTATCAATAAAAATTATTTTAAAAATTAAGAATATGTAGCAGCTATTCTTAATAACTATGGCAGGTCTGTAAGTAGAAATCAGGACTCACCTTCTGGAATCTAACTAGCAAAGCACTTTATATTGTGCCTTCCAAAAATTGGGCCCTTCATAAGTGCAGATATTGGTGGTGTTAATGAAAGTAGAACTATCCTGACAGAAGATGGGAAATATAGCATTGCCCCTCCCTTGTCAGTCAGTAAATCAATTTATTTTATTTTTTGGTGAGGGCAGTTGGGGTTAAGTGACTTGCCCAGAGTCACATAGTTAGTGAGTGTTGTATGTCTGAGGCCGGATTTGAACTCAGGTCTTCCTGACTCCTGGGCCTGTGCTCTATCCACTGCGCCACCTACCTGCCACTAGTAAATCAGTTTATGAAGCACCTGCTATGTGCCAGACATTGCTAAGCACTGGTCGTACAAAGAAAGGCAAAAAGTAGTCCCTGTTCTCAGGAAGTTCATAGTGTAGTGAGGGAGATAATATGTAAACAATTATATGCAAACATGATACACACAGGATAAATGGAAGATAATCCATTAAGTGGAAGATGCTAGCATGAAGAGGGATTGAAGAAAGGCTTCTTGTAGAAGCTAGTGTTTGAGGTGGGATTTGAAGGAAGCCAGGAGGCCAGGGTGAGGAGAGAAAGTTTTCCAAGCTTGGGGAATTTTCCAAGCTGGGAAAAATGCCCAAATATGGGAGATGGTGAGTCTTGTTCAGGGAAAAGGAGACCACTGTCATTGTAGACACTGTAGAATGTGTGTGGGTGTGTGGGTGTTTGGGGGGGGGAGTTCGGGGAACAGTGTAAAGTATAAGAAGACTGGAAAGGTGGAAGAGGGCCAGTCTGTGAACAGCTTTCAAAGACAAACAGAGGATTTTATATTTGATCCTGGAATTGATAGGAAACCACTGAAGTTTATTGAATACAAAAGTGACATGATCAGATCTGCAAATTAGAAAGATTAACTTGACAGCCGAGTGAAAGAAGTCTGGAGTGGGAAGAGTTGAGGCAGGGAGTCCCACAAGCAGGCCATTATAATAGTCCAGGCTTGAGATGTGATGTGGGTCAGCACCACAGTGGTGGCAATGTTGGAGGAGAGAAGGGACATAAGTGAGAAATAATATAAACGTAAAATTGACAGCAACAGATTGGATATGGCAGGTAAGAGAGACTGAGAGGTAGAGAATGACCCCTAGATTGTGAGCCTGGGGAACTAGAAGGATGGGTGACATTGACAATAATAAAGAAGCCAGGAAGAGCAGAAGGTTTGGGAGAAAAGATAACGAGGTCAGCTTTGGATATGCTGAGTTTCAGATGACCATAAAACATCCGGCATGAGCTGCCTAATAGACAATGACAGATGGAGGGTATTGCTTGGAATGATTTGGGAAGGGGAGCTGCATAAGTCTGAGGAGGTGGGGGTTTAGTCTAGTTTTGTTTTTATTCTGAACATGAACATGGTTTGCTAAGGTAAGATTTTTCAAACTGAGTGAAATAATGGAAGAAGCTGGATTTTTTGGCACTGCTGTACCTCAGTCCCATCCTATCTCTGTCCTTTGTAGGAAATCTCTTTGTGAGGTACCTAACAACCACTTGTCTTAAAATAAAAAAAAGTTCTTATGGTGCTTCAATACTGTAAGGATTTCAGATTTTTTAGTGAGTCTGCTCCCTAGACTGATGGAAATTACAATCTCTCTTCAACTTACTGGATGGTTTCAAGCATTGGCCTTTGGCCAACCTAGTGATAACTTTCTCCAAACTTCGCAAGCCTGGTTCTCAAACAGCAGAAACTTATAATCTGTCATTGTGTTCATTCCTGGAGCTATTGTCCTCCCAGAGCATACTTTCTACTGGAGTCATCTTTAAGAACATGGGGTTCACAGCTATACCATGCTGAAGATCAGTATAGTAGAGTGGCATAAGGGCTGACCTTGGAGACAGGAGGACCCCAGACTCAAATCCCATTTCCAGCATTTAGTTTGAACCCTGAGCAAATCACTTAACCTCTCTGAAACTGTCTCCTCAACTGCAAAACAGATAAAATAATAATTCATTCAGAGGACTGTCAGGAGTAAGGCTGGTACTTTTGATTTAATCAGTGTTGGGAGCTCCCAGTGAAAAATGTTCTCTACCAATGCAGCTCCGTACGTATATATTTTTATCAGTTTATACTCTTAGAGAATTGTCTAGAATACTGTGATGAAATGACTGACCCAGGGTCACACAGCCAGGATGTGTCAGACGTGGGTCTTCATGGCTTCTAGGATGACTCTCTGATCCACTATACCACATTGTCTCTACTGAGAAGCCACGGAGAGAAGATTCAAGGAGAGAAACTTGCTTCAAACTTTACTGAGAAAATGAAGGCCATATGCCATGAACTCCCATTTCTCCCCTAACCTACATCCTCAGAACCTTTACTCACATTCCCCTCTCCTCTATTCTCCCCCCTTGCTCTGGTCTTCCAGCGGCCTTCCCCCTCATTATCATTAACTCCTCTGCTTGTAAGCTTTCTCCCACTCCTTCTTTCTTACCTTCTGGCAGCTAGACATCACAGTGAGCCTGGAATCAGGAAGATCTGAGTTCAAATCTGACCTCAGCACTTACTAACTGTGTGAACCTAGGCAAGTACTTAACCTCTTTGCTTCCATTTCCTCAACTGTAAAATGGGGATAAAAACAGCACCTACCTTGCAGAGTTGTCTTGGAGATCAAAGAAAATATCATTTGTAAAGCATTTAGCAACATTCCTGATATAAAGCAGATGCCATATAAATGCTTATTTCTTTCTTCCTCACCCCCATCAGTCATCCCCTCTTACCTAATTTTCAATCACTTCCCATCTGTTAGCTCCCATGGGCCACAAGTAGTAGTGGTGGTTACACCAAAGTACAGTCCTGATACAGGACTGGGGCGTGTGTGTGATTTAGATATAGAAGTTGATGTTGAGCTGAGCTGAGCCTGAGGAACAGATGGGTCGAGATGAAGAGTGGCCAAAGCTAGAAAGCTGAGCACCAGCGGTGAGGAGGGGAGGTTGCAGAACCTGAGAACTGGTGAAGAACCTGACAAATGGTAAACTGAGGCTGGTGATGGGGGCAACAGATGAGACATGGGCAACAAGTCGGGCTCAATCTGGAGAAACCAAAGGGATGGAAGGATGGGGTAGGGGGACAAGGGGATACGAAGTAGGGCTAAGCTGAAGTCAGAAGCAGCAACTGGATTCTTCACATCAGAGGTAAGTTTGGGTTACAGCATTCCTGGAAAGGGTCCCTTTCGAATACGCTACTCCAGACTTTCAGAGCAGCCCCCCACCCGGGGAGTACAGTCTGCCCCAGCCTTGGGAGGTCTGTCACTGGAGACGGGTTTAGCTAGATTAGAATATTATTTACCTCCCAGGCTCATGCGGGGTTGTGTGGACAGCCCTCTTGGGGCAAAGAATGGGCATAATCTTTCCAGGGTTATCAGGGCTTGAAAGAACAGAAGTCTTCCTCTAGGGAGGTTGGGAAGGTGGTCTAGTGGAAAGCAGACTGGACTTGGATTTGAATCCTATTTATACTACTTAGCCAGATGTGAACCTGGGCAAGTTACTAAATGTCCTGAAGCCGGTTTACTCCTCTGAAAAATGGTGATTAAAAAATGTGCATTAGCTGCTTAATAAGGTGGTTGTAAAAAAAAAGTACTGTGCAAACCTTAAAGTGCTATACAAATCTGAGTCATTATTATATACATGGCATTGTGCTAGGCACTGGGGAGAGGGAGAATATAGAAGCATAAGAGATGGTTCCTGTCTTCACTTTTATAATCTCACAGGAGTAGCTTGGGGGTGCAATGGATAGAACACCGGGAATTCCCATACTGTGGAATTCACCCTACTTTCCCACATCAAGGCATTCTCAGTGTTGATGAAATTCTAGATCCTTTGGGGAATTGCACATAGAAGTCTTGGGAAATTCAGTGGATGGTGATATTTAATAAGGGCAGCTAAGTGGCAAAGTGGATATAGCACCAGGCCTGGAGTCAGGAAGATCTGAATTCAAATCCTACCTCAGACACTTACTAGCTGTGTGATTCTAGGTAAGTCACTTAACCTTGTTTGCCTCAGTTTTCCTCCTCTGTAAAATGGGGACACCGTGGAGAAGGAAATGGTAAAAGGAAATTTCAGTATCTTTGCTAAGAAAACCCCATAAACAAATCATGGGGTCATGAAAAATCAGACATAACTGTACAACAGCAACAAAAAATATTTAATAAAGAAGAGATGGATTTGGGGTGAGAGGAGGGACAGAGAGAGAGACAGAGAGACACAGACAGAGACAGATTTTATCAAGTCCTACCACAAGAAAGCTCCTGGCCTCCAGGAGCTTACCTGTTTACATTCTAACAGGGGAACTCAAAACATCACGGGCTGGGAGAGCCAGAAAGAAGTGGGGCAGTGCTCCAAACCTGCCCGGGTTAGGAGCTGGTAGCAGGTAAGTGAGGTATAGACCAAGTTCAAGGCAAGATAAGGTGAATTTTCAGAATGTCCAGAAAGTAAGGTGGTTTGGGGCATATAGTCCAAGAGTCCTGTGGAGAGGAGGTGGGTAAAGTAGAGCTGGCCTGGTTTGGAGCTGGCCAAAGTGACTAGGCAGAGAAATAACAGAGGAGAAGAAAAGGGAGGAGAGTTGGAAGGAGTGGAGGAGGTGACAGAATGAAAGATGACCCTGGGCAGGAGGGCCTGAAGCAGAAAACACACAAAACCGGGCAAAAGTGATGTAAAAGAAATTGAGTTCTTCTCTAGTCTCCTATTCCCATTCCCCCTATTTAAGGTCCCTGGAAGAGCTGCTCAGATCCCAGTGCAAACTCTTCTTGCTCATTTTGATTTATCTCAGAATCTGAGCTGAGAAATAACAGCCTTCGGAAAAAAAAATTAAAAAAATACCCAAAAAATACCCCCCAAAAAAAAGAAGAAAAAGAAAAGAAATAGCCTGCAGTGCCAGGCTCTGGGCTGCTGCCATTCATCTGAGAAGGAGCAGAGACCTCTAAGTTAGCTGACTCACGGCCCTCGCCTCTCTGGCTCCCTTGCCAGCTTTTGAGTCTTTTCAATCTTCACCCGAGGCTGGCATTCAGCCTCTATCACTGGGCTGGTGAATGTAGTTTCAGTTCTGTTCAGAATATGCTGAAGTCTCAAGAAGGCACTTCAGTGTATTTTGCCCTGAGGGTCTGGTGGTTATTTTTACATGATAAATTCTCATCTTTACTAGGGACCATGGCCTTGATGTTCATTACTGTACAGATAAGGCTGAGAATATTGCATTCTGTTATCAAATTAAGGGGCAAGGGGAAGGGATCAAGTGTTTATTAACCACCTACTATGTGCTAGGCCCTGTGCTAAGCACTTTACAGATATTAAGGAGCTGTCTCTTCCATCCCAACTGTTTAGATAATGATAGTAGGCATTCATATAACGTTTTAAGGTTTGCAAAGTACTTACAAATGATATCTCATTTTATCTTCATAATAACCCAGGGAGGCAGGTGCTATTTTGGTAGTTGTCATTGTCGTTGTGTTGTTTTTCAGTTGTATCCAACTCTTCATGACCCCATTTGGGGTTTTCTTAGCAGAGTTACTGGAATGGTTTGCCATTTCCTTCTCCAGCTCATTTTACAGATGAGGAAACTGAAGCAAACAGACTTCTCGTGGGCCACCACACCTAGTAAGTATCTGAGGCTGGAATTGAACTCAGAAAGATGAGTCTTCCTGACTCCAGGCCCTACTTTCTATCCACTGCTCCACCTAGCTGCCCAGGTGCCATTATCATCCCCATTTTACAGAGGAAGAAACTAAGGCTCACAGACTTTAATAATTTGCCCAGGGTCACATTGCTAGTAAGTGTCTGAGGCTGGATTTGAGTTCAGGTGTTGCTCTATTCGCTGCAGCACCTGGCTGCCTTAGACAGTTTGCCTGGAGGCAGAGGGACCTACTTATTAGTGTAATAGCTGATAATTGCCATTTATCTAGTCCTTTAAAGTTTACAAAGTACTTTACAAACATTACCTCGTTTGGCTGTTGATGCCATCATAATCTAGGCAAAAGAAGGAGGTGTAGAATTAGGGTGGTGGCAGCAGGAATGTATAAGAGTAGACAGATACCCAAAAAATGATGCAAAGGTCATCTCCGTGGGGCTCGGACATGAGAGCTGAGGAAGATGATTCTGGGGCATCCATGGTACCACTCATAGACATAGGGAAGTCAGGAGGAAGGATAAGTTTGAGGAGGAAGAAGGTGGAAGGAAGGAAAAAGTTTTAGAAACATTAAACTTGATTGGCCAGTGAATCATCTAAGTATCAGTGCCAAGCAGGCAGTTACAGATATGTGTCTAGTGCTCAGGTAAGAGGTCATGGATAGAGATAAAAATTATCATTGCTGCTATGGAGAGTGGAAGAGATTACTAAGGAATGAGAGAAGACAGAGTGTTGGGCAAAGCCTACATTTAGGTTGTGGAAAGAGGGAAAGGAGTCAATGGAGACCAAACAGGAACAATCATGTAAGACTGAACATGGCAGTGTGGCATGGTGGACAGAGTACTGGACTTGGAGTCAAGAATACTGGGGTTCAAGTCCTACCTCAGACACTTCCTGGGCAAGCTGCTTAATCTTTCTCAGCCTCAGTTTCCATATCTGAAAATAGGATTGTTATGATGATCAAATGAGAAAATAAAGGTAAAGTGCTTTGAAAACCTTAAGGAACTTTATGAATATTAACTTTGGGGAACAAGGAGAATGTAGCATCACGGAAGCCAAGGAAAGTTGTCTACAGTACCATCAGTACTGTAGAAAGGGCAAGAAGGGGTTAAGTAATTTGATTGGCAGGGCATCTGGCAGCTTATCAGGGAAGGCAGGCCAGCTAATTTGTGGCAATGAGAAGGAAACGCTAGTGTGGAGGAGGGCACCAGCTTTTCTCCCATTTGGAGGTGGCTGCTTGGATGTTGTTGCTTGTGCTTCATTTTCAAAGAGGACCAGTTCCATCGTGGGACAATGTCTTGACTCGAGAGTGAATTGGATTTAAGTGAGGCAGAGTTGCCCAAAGTCATCAGCCTCACTGTCTCTTCCTTAATCATCCTGACCAGTGAGAAGACCAAGGTCAGGATGACTGGGGATGGACCAGGGATGCAGTGGATGGCCTTGTCATCTTCAATGTTTGACCAGCTTGGTGTTAGCATATAAAAGAAGGCAGAAGTAAAGCCTTTATTGCTGCCATTTGAAATTAGCCAATGTGATAATGTTCATATAGAGACTTGTAGTGATTGATAGAGGTGGATACAAGGATTCACAGTCAGAGAATCTAGAAGTCAGAAAGGACCTCAGCGACCACATAGTGTAACCCATATTCCAAAGGACTCCCCATTATAACAGCCAAAAAATCTTCACCTGCCTTCTTGAAGCCTTCAAAGGAGGAAGAACCCACTGCCTCTCGAAGTCTCCCATGACACTTTCCAACAGCTCTAATTCTTAGAAAGTTTGTCTTTTCTTGATATTAAGCCTAAATTTGTCTCTCTGAAGCTTCTCTCATTGCTCCTGGCTCTGCCGTTTTGGGGCCAAAAAAATCCAAGTCTAATCCATCCTCCATATGACAGCATTTCTAAAACTTGACAATGGCAATCATGTTCCCCATGTCTCTTCTCCAGGCTAAACGTGCCCCATTCCTTCAATTACTCCGTAGGACCTCATCCCAGCAGGAGAATACAGCTGCAGGGTTTAAGTGTTCCTGTTTGCCTTTCTCTATATTTATTAATGTGTTGTCTCATGCTTGTGTGTGGTCCCTATGGCAAATTTGTGTTTGACTGAGTTGCCTAGTTGCACTAAGGCCTCAACACACAGATCACCAGAAGGATTTCATGATGATATATCTGGGTCATGAGGTCAGTAGAGGTTATTTCCTCAACTGTGACCTTAGAACCTTTCTTGTGTCCCTAGATTATGGGAATCATGACTGGTTAAGTGATTTGTCCAGGGTGACATAGCTAGTATGTGTCAGAGGGCACATCTTGATCCTGTCTTCCTGACTCTGAACCCAACTCTTTCATCTACATAATGTTGGCAAAATTATAATAAATTGCCCCATTATAGGCTGTTCTGCTTCACACTCCCATTACTTTAAATATTATTCTTCAAGGCTTTCAATCAGTTATGTAACTTTTCATCATCTCTCTTTAATGTTTGGCTTGGATTTTTCTCTCCAGCCAAACAAATTTGCCTGCTGTCCAAAACACATGACATGTTCAGTCTTGCTTTTGAGCCTTCATACATGTCATTCCCCCCTAACTGAAATGCATGCAACTCCTCAGAAAACATATTCTTCTTTAAAATCCTGCTCAAATGCTCTTCCAAGCAGTCCTCTGTGATTAACTCTACCCAATTTTGATCATGTCACCTCCTAAAAGATAGTCTCAATAAAATAGCTCTGTGAGCACATGAGTTTTCTCCCAGAATACTAGAGTTATATTTGGGTATTTCCTTCAGTGATACTGATCTGAATGCATCCATGCCTGCACATCCTGTTTGACTTTTGTCCACATCCTCCTATAATTTAATCTTGGAGAGTTCCATCCAAAATCAAAGTGCTCCAGGTTTGCTCTTGACACGACCGATACCAGTAGTACCATATAATGCCACTTAGATTAGGTATTTTGAAAGCCTGTCTTCTCTAGACTCTCCCCTATCCTTTCTACCTTCTGTATCAACAGTGTCCCAAAAGCTTTAATAGCTTAAAACTGAACTAAAACTTTTATCTTACAACACCCCTCCCACAATGCTCTCTGGGAACATGTGCTCCACAGTTTGCAAACTTACTTTCATCTTAAAACTTTCCCTTTCTCATTTGTCTTATCTTCTGGCATTTGGTGAGACTTGGCTCCCTGCTGATGACAGAGCATCACTGGCCACCCATTCCAATACTACTTGCACTTATACTCATATACCCCAATTTACTGATCAGGAGGAGCTGGAATGCTCTTTGCTCCTCATTGCTACTTCCAGACTCTGCCCCTGCTACCACCACTGAGCAACCTCTCCTCCTTTGAGAGGTTATTCACATTTATCACTCAATCCAGATACTGGTGACTATTAGTTATTGACCTCTGGGACTTTCTCCTTCTTTCCTCAGTGAGTCTAGTGCCTAGCTCACAGTCTTTTTCTCTACTCCAATTCTTACCCTTATATTAGGGTACTTCAATATACATGTTGATATTTTTTCAAATACCCAAATTTCATGGTTCCCCAATCTAATCAATTCCTCTGAGGTAGTCCTCCAACCTATCTCAGCTCCATACAGAGGTGGTCATAACCTTGATCTTGCCATCAGCCACAAGTACTTATGTTCACAAACTCTAACTTTTCTTTATCAGAGCATAACTTTTTGTCACTTCATTTTTCCCACTGACTCATGACCCCCTTCCCTGTTATTCATCTTCATTGCATCATCCAGTCTCTCCATCCCTTAGTTCTTTCCTAGGGCATCACTGGCTTGAGAGAAATCATTATTTCTCTCTTGTGTTAATAGCTAATTATTGGAATCAAAACCAAGGTTTCCCCCCTTTTCTATTTCCTCATCCAGAAATCAACCAGTGTGGGAAATCTTAGAGGAAGACTTACCCAGGCTAAGATCTAATCAGACAATAAAAGAAATTCTAAGTTTGGCTAATGGGAGGATTCTTGCTCATTGTGTTTACCCAGACAGGTCTGACAAAATGTGGATTCTCCTTTTGTCAGGATAGGTGATATGGACATTGTTAAGTCTCTTTGACCAAGACTTGGGTGATCCAAGTCATTTACTCACAAGACCCTCTTTGGAATATAGCCCAACCTCTCATTATTAATATGCATCCTCTGATAATTGTTAACCAATTAGAGTTAATTGCCACCCTCAGAAACATCTGCTCTTCCAAGGGCATATAAATTGTGAGCCCATCACCATTAGGGGTCTTTGGCATTTGAGAGGGTCATTGACCTCTTTTTTTAATAAACATGCTAGCCTTATTAATAAAACGACTAAATTACTCAGAAAATGTCTCTCAAACATTTTAAATGTCACAGGCTGAACTCTCTTCCTTTCCTTATTCACTCATTGATAAATCAGTTCAACCCTACACTATCCTCTGAACCTGCATCTTGCTCTCTGTTCTTTCACCAATCACGCCTCAACAAGCCCCACCCTTGGATTACTCCTTCCATCTTTTCTTTACATTCCTAATTACACACTTCTGGACAGAGCTGGAGAAAGTCACAAAACCCTACTGATTAGTTCCACTCCATATTTATGCTGAACTGGGCCCTCACTGCAAGGCAATCCTTTTATACCTTCCTAATTGAGTCACTATTCCGTTCACCAAATCAGCTTTTACAAACTTTTTTAGCCCTCCTAAAGCTTCTCATAGCACTCTTTCCTTCTATCCTCTTAGCTGAGGACCTTGCCTAATCACTGAAAAACTGAAGTCATTCAGTGAAAGCTCTTTCTTCTTCCCTTTTCATTTTATATAACTCAGACATCTCCTACTGCTTCTTCCTTTACCCATATGCAGTTAGATGGTGAAATGCATAGTGTTGGAGTCAAGAGGAACTGAGTTCAAATCCAGCCTCAGAAGCTTACTAGCTGTGTGATCCTGGGAATGTCACTTAACCTCAATTTGCCTCAGTTTCCTCATCTATAAAACAGGGATAATAATAGCACCTATCACCTTAGGTCATTGTGAGGATCAAATGAAATAATTGCAAAGTGCTTAGCATAGTCCCTGTCACATAGTTAGTATTTAATAAATACTTGTTCCTTTCTCTTTATATCCTTCCTCCCGCATCCCTCATGAAGAGGTAGCCCTTCAGCTTGCCTAGGCAAACACATCTACATGCATCCTTGATCTTATTCCATCCCATTTTTCCCAGTAAATTGCCCCCTTTATCCCTCCTGCTGTCTCTCTGATCTTCAGTATTCTCTGTCTACTGGTTGCTTCCCTGCTTCTGACAAATACATCCACATATCATCTATCCTTTAAAAACCCTATTTGATTTTACAATCTCTGCTAGCTATTGGTCCATATTTTTCTTTCATTTATCAGCTAAATTGTTTGAGAAAGTTGTTTACGCTCCCTGTCTCTACTTCATCTCCTAAGCCTTCTTCAGCCTGGCTTCCAACTTCATTCAACTGAAACCACTGTCTCCAAAGTCACCAATGATCTCTTAATTGCCAACATTAAAGGTGTTTTTTTTTTTGTTAATCATCCTCCTTCTTGAACTCTCTGCACTTAGCATCACCCTCTTCTGAATACTCTCTCGTCTCCAGATTTTTGTGATGCTGTAGATGATTCTCAGACTTATTTGTCCAGCCCTAACATCTTGCCTGAACTCTGATGTGTCACTATTTACATTTTGGACATTAGAAGTGGCCATCCTTTAGATATCTTAAACTCAGCACAGAATTTAGTATTTTTCCCCACAATCCCTCTTCTCTTCCAAATTTCACTATTATTAATTGAAAGCACCACCATTCCCCAATTAAGCAGGTTCATATCCTAGGTGTCATCTTTAATTACTTTCTTGTACTCACTCCACATATTCAATCTGTTGTGAAATCTCGTTATTTATACCTTCATAACATTTCTTGTATATGTTCCCTTCTCTCTACTCCCACAGCCACCACTGCAGGTTCTCATTATTTCATACCTAGACTCCTGATGAAATTTTAAAAATTTGTCTGACATGATATCTGTCGTGAAGCCCTTTCTATAGTTTGCTCCCTGATATTTAGGTTACATTGCTTAATGTATTTTTCCCACGGTGTCCCAGTGATTGATACTAAAGATGGTTAGAGAACATTTAGGTGAAAATCAATGGATAGAGAAATAGAAGCAATATTGTCATGGGAGCATATTACATACCACTGGGTCAATTACTAAATTTTAATAGGAAGAAATGTAAAATGCCAAATCAGAGTTTTAAAAAAATATCTTAAGTGCAAGATGGGGGGTGGGTCAAGCAATAGTTATTGTCAAACAGATCTGGAGCATTTTGTAGACTGTATGCTACATGTGAGTCAAAGATGCAACATGGTAACCAAAAATGATAATGTGATCATAGGCTGGATTAAAAGATGCATAGTAGATAGAACAAAGGTTAGAAAATGGTCCTGCCATCCTCTGCTCTGGTCAGATCATCTCTAGAAAACCATGTTTACTTCTGGGCCCCATTTTAGGAGGGTGGCCATGATGGAGAGAGGATCCTTGAGAACGTGACAAAGATCAATCAATGACCTAGGGAGAAGAAAAGAGTTCGGGAGCACATGACATCTATAAATATCTGAAGGACAGTCATGTAGATCAGGTGTTAGACTTGTTTTATTTGACCTAAGAGGGAAGAATAACAATGTGTGGTAGTTATGGAGAGGCAAATATAGGCTCAATGTAATAATAACAACAAAACAAAAACCTTCTTAATGAGGGTTATTAAAAATGAAAAGGGCTGCCTTGGAAAATAATGAGTTCCTCCTCAGAGGCTGAATGATCACATGTTGGGAATATTTTAAAGTGGATTCCTATTAAGGCATGAGTTATATTAGATGACCTCTGAAATCCATTCCAACTCTGACATTCCATGATTCATCAACATTTAATTTTTATTGTATAACAGAAATAATAAGAGGAAGTCTTAGGGGGAGAAGGAGAATGGTATTCTGAACTTCTTCCTTGTTTTTTTTTTAATTATAATTTAGTACCTGGTTGTTAATTCTAGCCTATTTATTTAAGTGACCATTGCAGCTAGCCTGCTACAAGCTACCCAGAGCTGGCCATTCACTTTCTCATTAGCCTGTGCACTGCACCATGAACCTGTCAACAACTTCATGAAAGCACCCCCTCCTCTCTAACCCAAGTGCTAACAGAACTGTCAGAGCTCATCTTTAGTCTATGACCCCACCTGTTTCTCCGTCCCATTATGCATTGCTAACAGAAATCAGCTCCACCCCATTTATCTTAGCCTGAATTTGCTGAGCACCTACTATGTGCCAAGAACTTATTGGAGGGATAAAAAAGAAATATATAGTGGTCCATAACACCAAAAAGCTTATAAACTACTTATTAAGACAGATTTACATGTACAAAGCAATTAGAGGATAATAAAAGAAGACAGAATCGAATTGACCAAATGTGTGACCTGGTGCTGTCAGGAATGAAGATGGGAAGATATTTATTTCATTTTGTCTATTTTCTGTGAGTAGTCTGTCTCTAGCTTACAAATTATATTTGTTGGCTTGTTGTTATTCAGTCATGTCTGACTCTTTGTGATCCCATAGAGCATAGCACACCAATACTGTCCATGGGGTTTTACTGGCAAAGGTACTGGAGTGGTTTGTCATTTCCTTCTCCAGTAGATTAAAGCAAGCAGAGAAGTTAAGTGATTTACCCAGGGTCACACAGCTAGTTATGTTTCTGAGGCTAGATTTGAACTCAGGTCTTCCTGACTCCAGGCCCCATGCTCTATCCACACTGAGCCATCTAGCGCCTCTATATTTGTTGCCTACCGCTCAGTAACTCATGATATATGAGTTTTACCATGTTTTTGAACAATTCAACAAACATATAATTTACCAGTTTTACCATTCGACAACTATATGAATGATATATGATTTAATGAAGGTAGTATATTAAACAATGAATTCCAACTAGGCTTACTTCATAGCCTGTGTCAAGTGTTTATGACCTGTAAGCCTAATTTGCAAGTTATGTTCAATAACTACTTGAATAGCACCTTCATTCTAAGGAAATCAAAGATGTCAGAGTCTCTTAAAGGAAAAGTGCCTTATCTGATGTCAGCCTAAAACCAGTTGGGCAGCTTCACCTCTGTGAAAACTCACTGGCTTGGAAGGTAGTTGTTCCAACCAACTGCTCACAACATTGCTACTACTCTTTTCTGGCCAGAAAAGAAAGTATTCCTGCTAGAAGAGTCTAGTTTTCTTTTCTTTTTTTTTTTTTTGCAGGGGGCGGTGGTGGTGGTGGTGGTGGTGGTAAGGCAGTCGGGGTTAAGTGACTTGCCTAGGGTCACACAGCTAGTAAGTGTCAAGTGTTTGAGGCCAGATTGGAATTCAGGTCCTTCTGACTCCAAGGCTGGAGCTCTATCCACTGCCCCACCTAGCTGCCCCTGAGTCTAGTTTTCTTCAAAGGTTGTGGGTTGACTTACAGAAAAGCAAGAGGAATGGGGAAAATACCAGGAGAGTTTTTGTGATGGAAGGGTAGTTGAAAGAGAGAGTGTGGCATGGTGGCCAGAGGGCTCACTTTGGAGTCAGAGAAATCTAGCTGCAAGTCTTGCCTGTAACAAATACTGGTCAGGTGACCATGGACAAATCACAACCTCTCAGAGCCTTAGGCCAGTTCCTAATCTGTATCTGTGCAGAGCTTCACCATGAAGTCACAGGCACAGACAAAAAAAGAGGGAGAGAGAAAGAAAATAGGAAGAGAGGGAAGAGAGGGAGGAAGAAGGAAGGGAAGGAGGGAGGAAGAGGAAAGGAAAGAAGAGAGGGAGGGAGGAGGGAGGAGGGAAGAGGAAGGGAAAGAAGGGAAGGCGGGAGGGAGGAAGCAAGGAAGAAGAAAGATAGGAAGTGAGGGGGGCTGCTAGGTGGTGCAGTGGATAGAGCTCCAGCCTTGGAGTCAGCTGGACCTAAATTCAAATCTGGCCTCAGACACTTGACACTTACTAGCTGTGTGACACTGGGCAAGTCATTTAACCCCAATTGCCTCACAAAAAAAGGAAAGGAAGAGAGGGAGGAAAGAAGTAAAGGAAGAGAAAATGAGTGTTTCAACTGATTTTTTATGGATGTAATACATACATAAAAGTCTAGAACTATGTTCTTTGCATAATCCCCAGTCATATCCAGGTATATTATATAGCTAAGGAGATAATAAATAGGTAGGAATAAAGCAAGTTTTATATGGCAGTATATATAATCTGCACATTATTTCTATGTGAATTTGTATCTATATATCATAAAGTTTATTGTCCATCAATTTGCAAGGTAAACTTTCAGAGAAGAAGTAATGAAATGGTTTACTGACTTGACTTGATATAACATCATTCGAACAAGTTTCTCTGTTCCAGAAGTGCTCAGAAGAGCCAGGGAAAGCAACAATGTGTTTTGACTTCAGAGGAGAAGAAAGTGGTCAAGATAGTGGAGGGTGGAAGTCATCTCAGTTCTCTCTCCCCTCCTTAGTGACCAGGCATCCTGGGAAATTACATGGGCTGGTTTGTGGAGGTTACTTGCACCTCCCACCCGACCTCCCTACACACAGCTGATATGTGGAAAGTACCTAATGAAGTTTATTGGACATGCAGTGAGTCAGGGCAGAGTTGGGGCAAAGATCTTGGTCTCTTGACTCTAAGATCTAATATCAAACCCTCGGTTTGGCTTTTAAAGCCCTTTAAAACATGGCCTCCTCCTACCTTCCCAGTCTTCTTCCACCTCACTCCCCTCAAATAACACTGGCCTCCTTGTTCGTCAAATGGGAAACCTCATCTGCCAGCTCTGAACTTTTCCCGTGGCTGTCTCCCATTCTTAGAACTCTCCCTCCCCCCTGCCCTTAGCTCTGCCTCCTGGCTGCCCTATCTTTCTTCAAGTCGCAGCTAAAAACTTCCCACAAGAAGCTTTTCCTAGTTCTCCTTAATCTTCTTAGTGCCTTGGCTCTGAGACTATTTCCAGTTTATGATAGATAGATGATAGATGATAGCTAGCTAGCTAAACAAGATATATGTATATATATACATATATATATATGTATATGCGTGTGTGTGTGTGTGTGTGTGTGTGTGTGTGTGTGTGTGTGTGTGTGTGTGTGTACAGACATGATTGCCTCCCCCATTAGACTGAGCTCCTTGAGAACAGGGACCATCTTTTACCTTCCTTTATATCCCCGACACTTAACAGGTGACTGGCACTTAGCAGGTACTTAGTACATGCTTGCTAATTGACTGATTCCCAATCAAGGTCTTTGCCCATTAAACCATACTCCTTCACTAAACCTCTCACAAGACAACATTATAACACACAAACGTCCCTGAAGCCTAACAAAATGAACCAGCTACCACACATATTTTGGGGTTTGGATTTTGCAACACATCCAAAAATTTAACATTTGGAAGTATTTTGTTTGGTACCTTAGAGTAAGGTGAGACCTGGGGTCAGATCTTGCCTCCTATACTTAATTGGTTACAAGACCACCACCAGCAAGCCACTTAACTTCTCTATATCTCCATTTCCTCATCTGCAAAATGAGAATAATACTACTATTTACATCACAAAGTTCTTGTGATCAAATGAGATCATGAATATAAAGCATTTTACAAATCTTAAAGTCCTCAAAGTCTCCATACTGTTTTAAGCTATTAAAGTTTATCATGTAATAATTGTCGGTTAGTACTTTTTCAGTCATGTCTTACTCTTCATGACCCTATATGGGGTTTTCTTGGCAAAAATATTGGAGTGGTTTGCCATTTCCCTCTCCACCTCGTTTTACAGATGAGGAAAATGAGGCAAACAGAGGTGTGACTTGCCCAGGGTCACACAGCTAGTAAGTGTCTGAGGCCAGATTTGAACTTAGGTCTTCCTAACTCCAAGCCCAGTGCTTTATCTACTGCCAACACCTAGCTGCCCAATATAATAATTAAGAAATCATTATTATTATTATTATTATCTATGATTTCAATAGTGTGGGCACTACCTCCACAGATGCAATTAACAATCCCTCCATGCCTTCCCATAGAGAGAGATCCTTCTTCTTCTTCTTCTTCTTCTTCTTCTTCTTCTTCTTCTTCTTCTTCTTCTTCTTCTTCTTCTTCTTAATAAAAGCTATCATTCGTTTAGTACTTTAAGGTTTACAAGGTAGGGGTGTGTGTGTGTGTGTGTGTGTGTGTGTGTGTGTGTACTCTAATTTGATCTTCACAACCCCATAAATTACTGTCCACATTTTACAGATGAGGAAACTGAGATTGAAAGATTAAGTGACTTCCCTTGGGTCACATAGCTAATAAGCATCTGAGACCAGATTTGACTTCAGATTTTCCTGACTGCAAGTCTGGCTGGCTGTCCAGTAGGCCATCTCACTGCCTCTATTCTTGTCCAAGTTTTCTTCTAAATCCTTCATAGAGTACTTACAGTATATTCCCAGGGCTAGGTTATGAGGAGGATCCAGTGTTCTGTTACTAATGTATAAATCATTATCAGTAATTAGCCAATGTTGAATCAAATCTATTAAAATGATCTTTACAAGAGACAAAAAAAATTTTTTTTAACGGAGTAGACACACCCTCATTCTCTCTGACACAACCAGAATTTCTAGCCCTGTTTCATTCCATACTCAAACCATTAGGTGTCAGCTCACTTGGGATGCCTGACTTGCAAGAGGAAGTGCAAGCCTCAGTGAAATGGATGGTCACGTCAGCCCTGATGGCTTCACATCTAAGGGTGAGGCAGCTCTCTGAGCACCCTTTACTCAGAGCAGATGGGTTTGGAATGACACCTGCTGACTGATCAACCACCTTTACCACCAGCCTGTTCCCTGGAAGGGAGTGGCCTTAGGTGTTGTGGTAACAAGCAACTATTTATAAAGCCTGGAGCTAATCTGGATTCTAACTTCCAGCCCTAAGACTGCCATTCATTACTGCTTATTGAAGGTTCCTGGGGTGTAGTGGAAAAAGCATTGGGATGGGCATCAGAGGGCCTGGGAAAGAGAACCTAGATAGAGATAGAGAATATGTAAACAGTTTGGACAGTGGCAGGCAGAATCTGAAGGCAGTAGATAGAGCATTGAGCCCAAAGTCAAGAAAACCTGAATTCAGATTTAGACTTAGATACTTACTGTGTGACCCTTACTATGTAAGAATCTCTGTCTGCCTCAGTTTCCTCAACTCTAAAATGGGGATAATAAAAGCACTCACCCCCTCAGGGTTGTGAGGCTCAAGTGAGATAATTGTAAAGTTATTAGCAAGGTAACCAGCATATACTTAATAAATTCTTGTTCTCTTCCCCCTTCCAGATTTATTTTTAGTTGTTGTAACTATGTGTGGAATACTTGGTGGAACTGGGAAGTCCATTGTTGAGATGCCTTTGATTCACTTAAGATTCGTATTTAATGACCAAGAGCTTCTCAGCTTCTATTATTTGACCTGGAAGGGACCTTAGGAATCATCGGATGTGACCCTTTCATTTTATAAATAAGGAAGCTAAGGCCTAGTGAGAGGAAACAACTTACCCAAGGTCAGTTACCAAGGTAGCAGCAGACCTGGGAGTAGATTGTTGGTCTCTTGACTCCAGTCCAGTGAGTGATCTTTCCACCGAAGGGGAAAGGCTTGGCTTCCCACTTCCATCGCCCTCTCAGCTACTGGTTAGCTTCATGCAAAGGCGTGCAAAGAGCATGGTCAGATATTCCTAGGTGTGTTGACACCCGCTGGGACAAGCATTACCCTTCCTCTGTGCTATGCAAGTCTATGGATCCATGAAGGAAAGGTGTTTGGGCAACAGAAAAAGGTTTCTAAAAGTAGCTGAGCAAAAATAAATCAATATTTGCTTCAACTAAAGTTAGCAAGTAAACAACTACCTAAAACTTCAAATTTAGAGACAGGGTTAGTACTTTGCTCTTGAAGACAAATAATTTTCAGTTCTCAGTTCTCTGCCTCCCTCCCACTCCTTCCCCATCCTTTGAGAAGGCAATGTGATATCAATTATATATGTGAAGTCATTTCTCTGCTTTAATGGATAGATCGTCTTCCCTTTCTTCCCTGGTGCTAGAGGCACAATGCTGTAAAAGTGTTTTTGAATACTGTTAGGAATGGACTTTGGCAGACTTAAAAGTTATGACTCAAAGCTATTATCAAAGGTCATTTATTACCTTCTAGCCCATAAGAGGTAATCCTGCTACCAACCACCACCTCATTACTTTCTGGCCAAGTACTTTCAATCCACAGCGTTTCTGCTTCAAAGGTAACAATTCCTTCTGCCATCTTGTAATGATACCACAAGGGAGGTCAAGAGATTAGGAAGGGAAAAGGATCATTATGCCCATTCTTTTCTCATTATTTCACAGGGTAGGAAGAAGGGACCAATACATTACTCCAAGTCTAAGATTTTGTTTTTCATTAAATAATACCAATTAGATTGAATGAAAAGAACTATTTTTTTTTGTAAATTTGTACAGTGAAACTTGGTTACAATTTACATGTTGCCATGCTAACCTCATTGTTTTGTCCTGATAAAGTCTCACTACCTCATCTCTGAAAAACAAATCCAAATGGCACATATTAAAAACTAGCTGCATAGACTAAACACCCTCTGAAAAAAGATAAATAGAAATTAATGATAAACAGGATGGTGCAAAGTTGTAGAAAGTTGTCTAGCACAGTGCTGCAAAATCTAAGGTGGGAGTTAAACATGCTGGTCTTCTCTTCCAAACATTGATTAGGACGTGGCATGTGACAATGAAATTTAGGAGAAATAATCAACTGTGAAGGACTGCAGGCAGGGTTGAAGAGAGATAAGTAATAAGAAAGAAAGAAATTAGAAAGAGGGCATGGAGAGGAAAATGCAAGAAAAATGAATTCCCATAGTATATTTTTTAAAGCATGTGCAAAATTAGAGACTCTTAACATGAAAATAGATGGAAAGGACAAAGCTGAAAAATAGTCTTGAGGTGTAGTGTAATGATTTACTCACCAAAGAGGAAACTAGTCATCTAGTTCATATATATGGCTCACATAGACCCATTTCCTCAAAATAAAATGGAGGAAAACTTCCCTATACATGAAAAAATGTCCTCACTAATAGATCCCCAAAACAGATAAACCAGAAATTACATGTGACTTATAGATGGAAAAGACCTTAGAAGTATTTAGTTCAACTCAATAAAAGATTTAACATACAAGATCCAAGAGAAATAAGGTACATACCAATTACAAGGGACTAAATAAGTATAGAATGTTTACCTTTATGTATGAAAAATGCAAAACTTATGTCTAAGATTGTTACTAGTAATTAGGTAACTTATCTCTGTTTCTTTTTTTTTTTTTGGCTAGGCAGTAGGGTTAAGTGGCTTACCCAGGGTCACACAGCTAGTTAAGTCTCAAGTGTTTGGTCTGAGGCCAGATTTGAACTCAGGTCCTCCTGACACAGGGCCGGTCTCTATATAATTAGGTAACTTATAAAGAAGATTGGGGTAGACCTGAGTATGATATGACTTCAAAAAGTAAAACTATTCAAGTACAGCTAAAAGTAATTATCTTTTACAAATGAGGTGCAAAAGGAAGAACCAATACAGAGGAATTAGATGGAGGAGCGGGGCTATTAGTTCTCAAAACCTACAGTCATCAGGAATGAGTTTGAGAGGGGAAAATACACATACATTTGGAAGAGTATAAAAGTCTTCTGAATTTAGAAAGAAACAAAACTCTAAGAGGACAGGGAGGGGGGAAAGGATAAAGGAGGGATCTTTAGAGGGGAGGATGTGGGAATAGGTTATAAGGGGGATAGAAAAGGGAGTTTAGATTTAGGGGAATGGGAGGATAAGGGAGGGATTGCTGGGATTGAGGGTAGGTTAAGTAATAGGAGGGTAAGGTAGTAGGTAGAAGAAAAGTTGAGGAGTTAGGAGACATAGGAAAAATAAAGATAGGCACAAACATAAAAACAAAGATTAGGAGTAGAATCTCTTAGGGAAAATATATGTGTATATATGTATGTATATGAATATATGTAAAAGTGTATGTATATATCAATAACTATATATAAATATATCTAATGCTTGACTGTAGCCTTGGGGTGGTGCGTAGGGGGGAGGGAGGGGGAAAAAGAACAAAGTAAAAACGGTACAGCAGAGAATAAAAGAAAACCTACAAGGAAGCAAAGAAAAGATGGATAGCTTTCAACATAATGAACAGTATTTAATATATAGGCTTTCTTGATATGAAAAGTTATTGCTATATAATTTGAATCCTCTCCTATGTTCTGCTGTACACATGACTTTTTTGTTTTTTCTTATTTTGTATTTAAGTTTACAATGTTTCTTTTTTTTTCTTATTATGTATTTAAGTTTTAGCATTTGTCTAAGAGAAAAAAAAGTATTTAGTTCAATCCTCCCATTTTACAGATGAGAAAACTGAGACTCAGAAGGGTAAGGTGCTTTGCCCAATACCACACAGATAGCAAATGACATTCATGGTTTGAACTCTGATCCTCTGGTTCAGTATAATTGTCATGTGCCACAATGCCTGAGTTAATTATAGGCATGCAAAAATATAAATAACTGGATGGGAGTAAGGAAGGTAAGGGGCAGCTAGGTGGTGCAATGGATACTATGGATGCAATGGATACTCCCGGAATGTTGGGCCTGGAATCAAGAAGACCTGAATTCAAATGTGGACTTAGACACTCAGAAAGTATGACCCTGGGCAAGTCACCTAACCCTGTTTTGGTTTTCCCATCTGTAAAATGAGCTGGAGAAGGAAATGACAAACCACTCTAGTATCTTTGACAAGAAAACCCAAATGGGGTCACAAAGAGTTGAACGTGACTGAAATGACTCAGCAACAAGGAAGGTAAGAGAATTGGAGCCGAGGTTCTTATGCCCTCAAATGTAGCGATGGCCCCAAATCCTATGGGATTATGTTTCCAGCCCAACACAGCCCAGAGGTCATCCCAAGGCCAGTGTATACAGCCTGAGGAGCTTCTCACTAGAGCAAGCTCAGAATTGTGGTGGGAAAGAAAGAGAAGATGAAAAAAAATGTCAAAATAGGAAGAGAGATCAAAAGTGTAATAATAACGTGGGAGGCAATGTGGTTTGGTGGAAAAAGCACTAGGTTTTGGGTTAGAGGATCAGGGTTCCAATCCAGCTTTGCCACTGACTACTTGTATTACCTCGGGCAAGTCATTTAACTTCAACAAACTTCAGTTTCGTCATCTATAAAATAAGGACATTGCAAAAAGTGACCTCCAAGGCCCCCTCCAGCTCTAAATAGATAATTATTTTGCAGTTCTTGGCCTCAACCTTACATTTCAGCCCAAGGCTAATCATCTGAAATGGGATTCAATCACGCTTATGTCATGCTGAATAGGTGCCATGCACTCAGAGTATGAGTAATAAATATTCACTGAGTTGAATGTTATGTGAGCAAACACAAGCAAGAGACCTATTAAAAGGAGGAAGAATACTAAAAATAGAATCATCTACTTCTATCAATCAATTAGCATTCATTAGGTGCCTACTATGTGCCAGGCACTATGGTATGTGTTGTTCTTGTTGTTCAGTCAGTTTTCAGTCATGTCCAACTCTTCATGGCGCCATTTGGGGTTTTCTTGGCAAAGATATTAGAGTGGTTTGCCATTTCCTTCTCCAGCTTATTTTACAGATGAGGAAACTGAGGCAAACAGAGTTAAGTGACTCGCCCAGGGTCACACAGCTAGTACATGTCTAAGGACAGGTTTAAACTCAGGAAGATGAGTCTTCCCAACTCTAGGCCTGGCACTCTGTCCACTGTGTTGCCTGACTGCTCACTATTGTATGTATTGGAATAAAATCAAAGCATGAAGTAATTTAATGTCATAAGCAGCTTATATCTTTTCTTTTTTAGGCAGTTGGGATTAAGTGACTTGTCCAGGGTCACGCAGCTAGTAAGCGTCAAGTATTTGTTCTGAGGCCGGATTTGAACTCAGGTCCTCCTGACTTCAGGGCCAGTGCTCTATCCACTGAGCCACCTAGCTGCCCCCCAGCAGCTTATATTCTAAGGGAACAGGCAACAAAGATATAATATCAGCACATGCTGATATTATATTATGTATTATATTATATAGATATATAGTATTATATATGCAATAATATAGTATATATTTGTATATTCTATATAACATATATAATATCAATTCTAGAGATAAAAAGAGAATAAATATAAAATACCTAAATGCAAGGTAGTTTGGGAGGGAAAACACAAGCATTTGGGATCAGGAAAGACTTGAGCTGCATCCTGAAGAAAAAGAGGAATTCTATGATGTGGAAGTGAAGAGAACATGCATTCCAGGCATGGGGGAAGGTCGGTGCAAAAGCATGGACATGACAGCTTGAGTGTCATGTTTGAAAAATAGACAGAAAGCCTTTTCGGCTGGCTTACAGAGAGTGAGAGGGGGCGTTATCTGGAGTGACACTCGAAAAATAGGTTGGTGCCAGGATGTGATGGGTTTTAAAAGCCAATTGAAGGAGCTTATATTTGATTCCAGAGGAACTAGGGATCCACCAGAGTTTGCTGAGCAGAGTAGTGACATGTTCCAGTTGGTGCCCCACATTGCTGAGAATCACTTTGTCAGCAGTGTGGGGCACCAACTGGAATGGAGAAAGACTGAGGAAGACCAACTAGGCTGTTGTTGTAAGACGTGATGAGGGCCTGAACTCAGATGGTAGCTGCGGGTGTGAAAGACGCCATGGTGGTAGAAATGGCAAGAAGTGGCAAATGAGTGGATAAGCAGGGTGAAGGAAAATAAGGAGTAAATGTTACAAAACTAGGAGTCTAGAAGAATGACCATGTCCAGCAGAAACAGGGAAGGATGGAAGAGGGAAGCATTCAGTGAGGGAAAACTCTTCTTTCCTTTATCATCTTCCTGAGTTTTAAATGTCTCCAGGACATCCAGTTTAAAAGGTCCAGTAGATAGTTGGTGAATAAGCAACATGATTTTATGGCCGAATCATAAATAGAATTATTGAGGAGTCCCCTAATCCATTCCCTCCCTTTTCTTAGAGTAAAGTGGAGACTTCACTGTGGAATGATGAGAAACAGAAGTCCTCCGAAGTTAGATGTTTCATTCTCAGGGTTAGACTTAACTCCACAGAGCATGTAGGGTAAATTTCTAGACTTTTTCCACTAGCATCTTAATTTCTTAGTTACAAGGTTGTTTTCCACTTTCATCACTGCCCCTCCCCACCCCCAATGGGTAGAGTATGGGAAAAGGAAGGGAGGTAGGACAAAAGAAAGAAAGAAAACAAATGCATGTTGACTGAACATTTAAAATTTTTTAAAGTACTTCCCACCCTTTAGTACAGTCTTCAGAAAAGTCAGGTAAATGTTTATTTATTCTGTGGATTATAGCCTTACTATGACAGATGTTTAGTAAGACAGTATAATATAAGAGGAAGAGCATTCCTAATTAGAAGGTCATAATTCTGGAGTTAGTCTTTCCATTAACTTAATATAGGACCTTAGGCAAATAGCTTGGCTGTGCTGTATCTCGATGTTCTCATAAGCCACGTAAGAATAGCATTACTTAGCTCAGGATTTATTGTGAAAATTAAATTAAATAATAGATGCAAAAGTGTTGTACAAAGCTAAACTTTTGTATCTGTTATTTCCCAGAAATGATATGTTGGTATGACTGGGAAGCACTGGGATATTGTGGAAAGAAGCTCAGCCTTAGAATTAGGAAGTCCTGGGTTTGAGTCTTACTTCTAACAAATTCTAGCTGTGTGACTATGGGCAAGTTATTTAACTTCTCAGTGGCCCAGGCAACTTTCAAAGACTGTAAGTTCCAGGTAAATTGCTCCTAAGCATTGGCCAGAAGAATTTTCCACATCAAGAATTCCCTATACAATGAAATCACAAATATAGACACACACACACACACACACACACACACACACACACACATACACACACACACACACACACACAGAGCCCTTTACCTTCTTCCTTTCAAATAGAGATGGAGAAGCAAAGGAAATAAACACTTATTAAGCACCACTTAATACCATGCTAAGTGTTTTATAAATATTATCTCATTTGATCTTCACAAGAACCCTAGGAGATAGGTGCTGTTATTATCCCCATTTTAGACTTGAGGAGACTGAGGCAGAAAAAGGTTAAGTAACTTGCCTAGGGTCACATAGCTAGTGTCTGAGGTTGGATTTGAACTTAGGTCTTCCTGACTTTAGACCCAGTGTTCTAACTTGTTTTTTGTCCTTCATTCTCCAAGAGGACGGTGACATCAGGGAGGTGATGCCATGACATGCAAGTGACTGGGATTTAAGTGAAGGAGGGCTGTGCAACACCAGCCTCACTTTTTCCTCCAGAGCCGTCTGGGTCCAGTGGTCAGATATAGATAGATCAGAATGCCTACCACCTAGCTGGCTCAAATAATGTCAGATTATAAATTTAGAGGTGGAAGGTACCTTTTTTTGTTTTGTTTTGCTTTGTTTTGTTTTTGGCTAGGCAATGAGGTTAAGTGACTTGCCCAGGGTCACACAGCTAGTAAATGTTACGTGTCTGAGGCTGAATTTGAACTCAGGTCCTCCTGAATCCAGGGCCGATGCTCTATCCCCTGTGTCACCTAGCTGCCTCTGGAAGGCACCTTAGAGGTTATCTAGTTTAATACTATCATTTTACAGATGAGGAAAATGAGGAGCAGAGAAGTCAAGTGACTTGCCTTTGCTCCCAAAGGTAGTAAGCTACAGAGCCGAGTTTCAAACCCAAGGCCTCTGACTCTAAACTCAGGACATCCTACATTTCAGTATCATCCCTTTAGTGCTATGTAACTTCCTAAACAGAACTCAGTACTTTTATTTTTTTAAAGCAATATGATATGTTTCTTTTATCTGGAAATTTAATTGGAAACCCATTCAGCCAACACAGGACAGCTGCTGAATGTGTAGCATAGAAAACAACAGCATTCTTATTTTTAAAGCCTCCATTCAACAGGAATTCCACTCCATGCACTAAGGACTTTCAAAATCATTTCCTGATGCCAAAGGCATTCTTTCTTTCTCTCTTTTATGAAGAATTCACTGTCAAGTGATCAGCATATATTTGATATATTTGACTTTCAGTGATGGAAATCAGTTAACAAATCTACTAAAATGAAAGAAAAAGCTAATTAAACAAAACAATAAAACTGTTAATTTTTTAAAAATCAACTCCATCGTCCCAGAATTTTTCTCTGTATTCTTGTTCCCACTTTTCATTTTCTCTATGTTTCCCCCTCTCTCCTCTTTTTATCTTTACTTCCGCAGTCAAGATTTTCACTAAATAAATGCCCAGCGTGAGTTAGTAGGGAGTTATTAAGTCAATACCTGCCTCTCATACTTGAAAGGGTACTCAGTATCTTTGAATTCTCCAGGGAGGTTTCAGTCCAAACAACCAGGATATATACTTTAAGAACTTAGTAATGACCCCTCAGAACCTCCACAATGAACACTGTGAGAATATAATAAATAACTTGGCCTCTGACAAATGCAGTCCTGGGGACTGGCCTGCCCACTCACCCAGAGAGCTGTGATTTGTGTTCCCCATTTGTATCTCTCTTATGGCATCTGTCATATTCTGCCTTGTCTCATAAGTTATTTTTGCCACTTGTCAGAATCCCCAAATTAGACTGTAAGCTCTGGCAGACACCAACTGTATACTCATTTTTATATCTTCTTTAGGCTATTCAGCATAAGCAAGAGCCTTTAAAGCATGGATGTTAAATTCAAATAGAAATGGGGGAGAGAAGGGAATATGGCACTAATCCAAATGAAAAAATGCCTGTAGCCATGTATTGGCTTAGTTTTAAAATGTAACATAATCTATGTTTTATTATATTTTTGTTTATTTTGCTAAATATCTCCCAATTATGTTTTAATCTGGTTCAGAGATAACTTGAGAGTGTTGTACCCACATTTGACACTTCTGATCTAGAGGACTTTGTCATCTTTAGGGAATTACTCATGGCTCCTCTATGACAGTTGCTAACACCTTTAGGGAACCAATATCTTCATGTTTTAACTTTGTTTATATCAATAAACAGAGGGTTATCAAAGTTATCTCTGCTACTACATCTTTTAAGGAATCTTCTGTAATTTAGACATTTGCCTGGGAGACATTTTGTTGGCAGAGAACTTTAAAAGAAATTTTAATTCTCCAAATCAAATACTTATTTTTTTGATAGTCAGCAAACTATAGGCACAATGAGATCTTGTATTATCTGTACTTTCCTATAAACTATAAGACTCTGTGTGGCTATAAACACACCTGCTGTGGAATATTATTTGCAAAAAGCCTGCATACTTCCTACTTGTACCTTCATCAAGGATGCCTTCAATGTATAAGTGGGTTTTCCTCCTAAGAGTTTTGTAGATATGGGAAAGTAAGTATACAGGTGGGTAGTTCTTAATATTATTGTGATCATCTTTGGGAAGTAGCAATAAGGTCTTATTTCTTTTCAAGTCTTTGGTATACTTCTCTCTTTCAGATATTTTGAGAATTGATTTCTTTATATCCTCAAAACTGTATTTCCTGTAGTGTGGACCTCCTCTTTTTATATTTGGTTTATTTAATCCAGCTGTTTTTTGTTTTTGTGTGTGCCATTTCTGCTTCCTATACATATGCCAAAATCTCACAAGATTCTTCAACAGATGTGACAACAAAAATAATTTTGTTTGACATCACTCAGACCATTAATGTCGAGAGGTATAAAACAGTGAGTTTAATGTTCACCAAACATGTTCACTACTGTCAAGGAAGGTGCCCTGAACAAATAGAAGAGGGATTCCCCATGGATGGTGAAGTCCTCCACATGCACTTGCTTGGGTATAACAGGTCGATTGCATCAAAGCCCAGACTATCACAAAGAGATACATAATCACACAGGAAAAACCAAGTGGATGAAAAATGCTTATTGCCTCGACTGTGATACACAGTTGGATAGATAACTCATACAACTTACCCATAAGTATCTAGATCTTGTATAAACATCATGATAAACAATGAAGTGAACTTAGAATTGAAGAGGGAAAAAGAGAGTGGCCTAGGTTGCCTTGGGACAATTAGGCAGTGTATTTAATGATTCCATGCTTTTCCTTGGAACAAAGGACTATCTTTTTTTTTTCTTTTTAACACCAGCATTATTCTGGTGATAAATCTGGGTGTATTATTCTGGGTGTAAATCAAAGAATACCAAAGTCTCCAAAGATTTCAAATTTCAGGGCACCCAAAGAGAAAATAGAGAGGTGGGTGGTGAGTATGGGTAGCCTAAAACAATATTACCAGTGAGAAACTGCACAAAAATATCATCAGATAGCAAAGAATTGGAAACAAAGTAAGATGCCTGTTGATTGGGAAAGCCTAAACAAATTGTGGCACATGAAGGTAGTGGAATAGTGTCGTGCTGTAAGAAATTAAGAATATGATGAATACAGAGAAGTATGGGAAGACTTACATGAACTGAAGCAGAGACAAGAAAGCAGTACACATGATGACTACAACCATGTAGATGAAAACAACCACCACACACACACACACTAAAAAAAATGTGAATGTTGCAAAATTCCAAAGAAGAAGCATGATTGTAAAGAAGAGATATGAGAAGACAATTCCACCTCACCTCTCGAAAGAAGTGGGAAGTCCACAAGAATAGTACACTGCACATATTTTAAGACTATTTTTGATGTGTTGGCAAGTTTTGCTGATTGCTCTTTTTTCTTTTTTTTAATCTCTAAAAATATTGGTATGTGGGATAGCTCTCTGAGAGGAAGAGGTGGAAGCACACTGAGGGGAATACTGGTACTTTAAAAACACATCAACAAAAACTTTTTTTTAAAAAAAGGAATATCATCAGAGAGATGTATGATTAGAAAATGAGGTGAGCCAGTCATGTTACAAGAGCAAAGGATAACCAGAGAATGATCTTTCTGAGCCAGTAGTATCTATACAGTGTCAAGAGATTTGGAGCAAGGCTTCTAGTACATTGGGTGGAGTCTCTGTAGTAGATTTTTTTATAAGATAAAAATTGTATGTTATGAGAAGTATGAAGGGGTTGCATACTTCCTCCACTAGAGGAAGTAATAATAATTGACATTTGTTAGACCTTTAAAATTTGCAAAACACTTTGTATACATTATCTCATTTGTATTTCACAATACCCCATCATCTTATGATACCCCTACAGGTGTTATTTGGGGGCAGCTAGATGTCATAGTAGGTATAGCATGGGCCAGGAGTCAGTAAGGCTTGAGTTCAAATCCAGCACAAGACACTTACTAGCTGTGTGACTCTGGGCAAATCACTTAACCCTGTTTTCCTCAGTTTTCTCATCTGTAAAATGAACTGGAGAAGGACATATAGCAAGCCACTGCAGTATCTTTGTCAAGAAAACCCCAAAAGGGGTCATGAAGTGTCAGACATGACTGGAAAAATGACTAAACAAACACAGGTATTATTATGTAACTTTTATAGATGTAGAAACCTAGGTTGAGTGGTTAGATAACTTACTTATGGTCATATAGCTGGTAAATATGGGGCAAGATTTGAACCCAGGTCTTCCTGACTCCAATTACAGCTCTCTCATATCATGGAATATTGCCTCTCCAATGTCATTGGTAAGACTGAAGATCCACTAAGGTATGGCAGCACCCATTACACACTTCCCTCTCTAGGAGAATGACCATACCCATAGACCTGGGATTGGTAGGTTGCCTGAACCACAATCAGTGCCCACTGTTCTAGAGTGGCCTGCCTCCTATCTAAACAAAAAAAAGAAGTAGAAAAGGAATAGGATACTATTAGCAACAGACAAAATAGACTTTGAGAGAAGAATTCTACCCTGGGACTCTTTGGGAATATATAAAAAGGATAATCAAAATAATTAAGACAAAGTTATTAAAAATCTTATCCAAAGTTTTCTCTTTTTAATTAAAATTAAGATGAACAAATTATCATGTCATAAAAAATGAAAAAGGTAAGAACAAATTCAGTGACTGTTGAGCTTATGTTATTACACATTTACTAATTTATTTAGCTCTTGTTTAGACTAAATTAAGTTTGTTTTTGAGATTTATGTCATTGGAATGGGAAATGTTGAGCATGGAGAAGATACAGAGGAGGAAACAGCCATATCTGAGAATTGCTGTATTTGAGGCAAGTACCACCAATTGTATGCCACGTAGGGGGCCCAGAAGGCACGCTTGGGTGGGTAGATAGGTTATGAGAAGGGGCAGACAGAGTCCCTGGGATACCCAGGGAAGGCTGCACCCAACCTCTCCCTACCCCTTTCCCCAGGAAGCAGGGCATCTGGCTGCTTCCTATTTTAAATAACTATTCTTGAGAATTCGGCATCCAAGAAGTTTAATTAAAGGAAGAGGTGGGAGTAGAGGAGGAGTAGTAACTCGTATAGCACAGAGATATATGCTTTTGGAGAAACTGGTAAAAGAAGAAGGGGGGATGGGGAAGGGAACCACTATTTATATAGAGCCTTCTATGTTCTAGGCACTGTGCTAAGTGCTTTTTACATATATTATCTCACCACAACTCTGTGATGTGGGTGCTGTTATTATCTCCATTTTATGGTTGAGGAAACGGAAGCAAACAGAGAAGTTAAGTGACTTGCCCATGGTCACACAACTAGGCAGTATCTGAGGCTGGATTAGATCAGGTCTTCCTGATTTCAGGCCCAGTACTCAATGGCCTGCACCAACTAGTTGCCAAGAAGGGAAAGCTTATAGTAGATGTTTAATAATTTCTCCCATACCTTCGAAGTATCACGCTAGGGGTAGAAGAGGCCTGATTAGGGATCTTCACTTCATTTTATAGTGGGGTCTTGTAAACTAAATTTCCCAAGGTCAATGCTCATTCTTCTACCACTGAAAGTGAAGCTGAGCTGAATGTGGCAAATATACACACATATACATTATATATGTGTGCATAATATATACATAACACAAACACATATATGTATATGTACTAATACACAAATATATGTATGTACGTGTATATATGCATACATATATGTATATTCACACACCTATATATACAATATACCCATATATACACACATATATACGTATGTCTGTCTGTTTATCTATCTATCTGACTTACAAACTGTTAGAGCTACAAAGGGGAAGCTAGGTGATGCAGTGGATAGAGGGCTGGACCTAGAGACAGGGAGACTCGTCTTCCAGAGTTCAAATCCAGCCTCAGACATTTACTAGCTGTGTGACCCCGTGTAAGTTACTTAACCCTGTTTGCCTCAGTTTCCTCATCTGTAAAATGAACTGGGGAAGGAAATGGCAAATCACTCCAGCATCTTTGCCGAGAAAACCCCAACTGTGGGGTAATGAAGAGTCGGACATGACCATACAACAACAGAGCTACAAAAGACCTCAGATACCACCTTATCTAACCCTCTTATTTCCAGAAGAACAAACGGACCTGAAGCTACCATCAGAGTAAGGACCAGAACCGAGGTCCCCTCACTCCAATTCCATGGCTCTTTCAGCCAGGTCATTAAAATATCACCTCTCTTGAGAGGTCCCTAGGCTACAGCTACTGCTGTCTCTCACAGAACTGTGGTCCCTTGTCTCCTCCCTCAGGACAATAGCTGAAGAGGGAAGGAGTATTCCTTCGGTATTTCCAGATGCATCCCAGTCCCAAACTTACCCCACTCCCTAGGCTTTATGTTGAAGCAAAATTTGAGATGGGGAGAAGGAAGGATAAAACTTTGAGGGAAAGAAAAGTTCTCCATGATGGAGAAGGGAAAGGA